>NC_045426.1:657969678-658305511 GCF_902635505.1 Sarcophilus harrisii
TTTTTTTGGTTTTGCTTGACTGATTCTTGATTTCTCAATGAAGCATTAATTTCTATTTTTTTCAGTTCTGATTTTTAATGAGTTATTTTCTTCATTTGCTTTTTAAAATTCTTTTTCTGTATGTCCAATTTTAAATGAGTTGTTTTGCTCTATGGAATGTTTTCATCATTTTACTAATTTTTTTTACTGAGTTATTTTCTTTTTCCAATTCACAAATCCTACTTTCCTGGGAGTTCTTTACCTTTTCCAATTCACATTTCAGGAAGTTGCTTTCTGTTTCTACTTTATCAAATTTTTCTTTTAATGAGTTATATGCCTTTTCCATACTCTCTTGCAGAGTTTCTCTTTCCTTTTCCCTTTTTTCTTTTAGCTCTCTTTTAAGATCTTTTATAATTTCTTCTAGGAGAGCCTTGTGTGAAGAGGAGTAGGCTATATCCCCCTTTGGGATTTTGTCTGGAGACTATCTTCTATTAGTCTCTTCAGGGATGTAAACCTGCTCTCTTTCTGTATAGAAGCTATCTATAGTTAGAGTTCACTTGGCTTTTTTACTCATTTTTAAAAAAGCCATTAGGGTCTGCCTTCAGGGCAAGGAGGTTACCAGCTTCCTTTACAAAACAGGGATAGATGGACAGTAGCTGTCTTACAAATGAGCTGCAAAGATTGGCTGAGCTGCAGAAGTGCCATTTCCCTGGACAGAGCCCCAAAGCGGAAGTTTCAATGCTCTGGGAAGAGTCCTCCCTCCCCCACTGTACAGAAGTGTGACTGCCCCAGTCCCAGGCTGCAGACTGTGGGTTGCGCAGCTGCATTGTGGTCCATGCTGAGTCACTCCTGGTGCTGGGTGGGTGTGGTTAAGTTCTGTTAAATTCTGGCATTTTTTGGGGTACATTCTACCTTTGGCATCTGTGTAACTTCTTTGCTTATCTATTAGTTTGCCACCAAAGCAGAGGAGCCAACCTTGGGTAGAGTCCTCCCTGCAAATTCTCCACCTCCAAAGACCACCCCTCTCTCTGGTCCACTCAGTGTGCTAGCCTCCATGTTCTGCCTCCCTGCCTGTGCTGGCCTCCTCCTGCCCAATCAGGACAAACCTTTTTTGGAGATCTTCCAGATTATCTTTGGCTGGTAATTTGTTGTACTCCCAATAATTGTGGATTCTACCAGTGCAGCACTATTTCAGAGGCTGAATTTGGGAATAAGTAGTGAGGGTAAAAGAGGAGCTTAGAATGAACCATGTATCCTCTCCACCATCTTGGCTCTGTCCCTAGACAGTAACCTTTAATTGAATTCTGGATACTCTATCACATTACATAAGTCATTTGCTGTATAACATTACCATTCTTCTCAAGTTGATACCTCTACTCTCCCTTGCCCTCCCCCTAGAAAGAAAATCATATTTACAATCTGAAAATCTGAGTTCAAAACCTAATTCTCACACCAATGTGACTTTAAGCATATCACAAAACTTCTTGTAGTATCAATTTCCTCATCTACAAAATGAAGGATTTGGGAAACATCATTTTAAGTTTTCATCTAGGCAAGTATTTTATTAAATATTTTATTCAGATCCCCTGAAGTGATTTCCCTCAATTCTCCAACTTTCCATCTTAAACCTCCAGCACTCTGATCTTTTCCCTTCCATTCAGTCCCAAAAGAAATATTCCAAAGATGGCTTCCAAGGATTAGAACTTTCATCTTTCCCATTGATCTAATTCCTTATCTTTTCCTTTGAATCCTTGTTCAATCAGTCTTGTTTAAGAGACTGCCTGAGCTTTTCATTTTCTGATCCCATACATCCTCCTCTCTTATTTTAGTCTTTCTTTCTTTATTGCCTGCTTTGTCTCTATTTACAGACCTACTCAGTTCTCTAGTACCTAATAGAAACCCCTTTCCCAGTGATAAAACTACTCTTTTACCCTGCAATGCCATTATTGGATCAGCAAAGAAGTTATAAAATTCCCAATACAAGCACAAAAGGTAAAAGCCAGAATCTCTATGCCCACTATGTGAGAAGTGAGTCAGCAGACTCAGCGCAACCACGGTCACTTGTAGAGGAAAGTGACCCTCTGAACATAAGAACTCTGACCATAGATAGTTTTATAGTGAAAGAGAAGAACAGATTTCAAACCCTGAGGAGAATAAAAGCAGATTGTCTCTAGATGAAGCCCCAAACGGTGATATAAATTGGTCCCCATCACACAAGGCTCAACTAGAAGAAACTATAAAAGATTTTAAAAGAGAGCTGGAAGAAAAATGAGGAAAGGAAATAAGAACTTTACAAGAGGGTTTGGAAAAGTCATCACAGAAATTATCTGAAGAAAATTCATTACAAAATAGTGATAAAAAGCTTAAAATAGATTTGAGAAAATGGAAAAAGACAATAACTCCCTGAAAAACAGAACCTGTAAAATGGAAAAAAAAATCCATAGAACAAAATAACATTTAAAATTTCAATTGGACAAATACAAAAAGAAGTTAAAAAAGTAAATGAAGAAAACAATTCACTAAAAATCAGAACTGAACAAATGGAAATGAATGATTCAATGATACATCAAGAATCAGTCAAGCAAAACCAAAAAAATGAAAAGATAGGAAAAAAAATGTAAAATACCTACTTAGGAAAATAACTGACCTGGAAAATAGATTTAGGAAGGACAACTAAGGATTATTTTGCTTCCTGAAAACTATGATGAAAAAATATCCTAGACACTATTTTCCAGGAAATCATCAAAGAGAACTTCCCAGATGTGATAGAATCAGAAGGTAAAATAGCCATTGAAAGAATTCACTGAACATCTATTGAAAGAGACCCCAAAATTAAAATCCCAAGGAATATTGTGGCTAAATTTCAGAACTATCCAAACAAGAAAAAAATATTACAAGCAGGCAAAAAGAAAAAAAAATTCAAATACCAAAGAGCCACAATAAGGATTAACCAGGTTTTAGCAGCTTCCACTTTAAAGGATTGAAGGGGCTGGAATTTGATATTCCAAAAGGCAAAGGAATTTGGAATGCTGCCAAAGATAAATTACCCTGCTAAACTCAATTTTTGATGAAAAGACCAGAGCTAAACAAAAGATTTGACCTCCAAATATAGAACTCAAGAGAAGCCTAAAAAGATAAAAAGAAAAAAACTCTTGAGAACTATATTTCTCTTATGGATATACATAGAGACTGCACGTATAATTTGATTTTACTTGTATAATATAAAAAAGAAGATGGAAAGGGGATTGTACTGGAAAAAGAAGAAATTAGAGGTAAAATGAGGTAAATTACATCTCTAGAAGAGGTAAAGAAAACCTATTATAATTTAGGGAAAGAAGAGAGAGTGATGAACATTGTGTGAATCTTACTCTCATCAGATTTGTCTCAAAGAAAGAATATTATATGGTTTCACTGAGAAACTTCTCTCTTCTTATAGAAACGTGGGAGAGGAAAGGCAAAAAAGGGAGGGGGTAGGCTAAATCAAAGAGAAAACAGAAATATTAGTGGAAAGGTATAAGAAAGGGGGAGGGACTCAAAAGGGGGAGGGCTGCTTGAGCAAGTGGTGCACATAAGTAAAATACTGGTGAGGAGAGAAAGGGAAAAAGGGAAGAGAAAAGTGTAATTTGGGCTTAATAAGACGACAGGAAATACAGAATTAGTAGTTTTAACCATAAATGTAAATGGAGTGAACTTTCCCATAAAGCAGAAGCAGATAGCAGACTGGATTAAAAGACAGAATCCTACAATATGTTTTTATAAGAAACACATTTAAAGCAGAGCAATACATAGAGATTAAAGGAAAAAGGCTAGAGCAGAATCTATTATGCTTCAGGTGAAGTAAAAAAAGCAATGGTAGCCATTCTGATCTCAGATCAAGCAAAAACAAAAATTGATCTAATTAAAAGAGAAGGAAGGAAACTATGTCTCACTAAAGGGTACCATAGATAATGAAGACATCAGTAGTGAAAAGTTTATTGTCTCTAGTGAGATACCTCATTCAATGATCTATTGGAAGGGATTTCAGCTACCAAGCACCAATATAAGAAAGGAATCCATGTATACTATCACGGTCACAGGTAGATTAATTTTTAGGGCATTTATAGTAATTAGTGACTCATTAATTTACAATAAGGCCCATTTATAAGTTCATAGTAGTTAGGACCAAAAAGGACTTAGGCCTTTATCTAGTTCAAAACCTTTTTAAATCATGGACATTCTACAATAAACTGCATAAGCTGTCTACTAATACCTTCTTGAAGATCACCAGTGTTGGGGATAACTTACTGCTCAATAAGAGAGTCCATTCCATTGTTGTACAGCTGTGATGGTTAGAAAACTTTCTGCCATGGTTCTTTGTTGTCCCGTAGGGAGCTGAGATGCTTCAGGAAAGGAAAGACAATAATATGATCTGTCTAATGAGGAGACTTGGGGATAAATCTCTACAACAAATCACAAATATTATTTGCTACAGTCTCCAGGGAAAACATTTATTCCAGAACAGGAGGTAGTGCATTTGTGTCTCTCTTAGACATCATTCTTCATGCCCAAGTCCATTTCTCTTTTCTCCAGAGGAGAAAACAGTCCAAGAGAGAAGAAAGATCAGTTAAACATTGCTTCTAGTAATGACTAGTAAGTACTATAGGGGAATTGAATTTAATGTGAAAGGTAGGAAAACAAGCTCAAGAGGTATCTTTTTCTTTCTCAGAAACAGGCTAAAATAATGGGAGTCCAATGATATACAAGTCAGAGTCCAATATAGTCCAGAATCTGGCCCAATCTGATCCAGCCTTGAGTCTAGCTGAAAGTTCAGAGTTCACCATGATCTGGATTTGATAGAGCACTGGAAAGAAGGCTAAACTCAGAATGAAGAAAACTCAGCTTTGGTCTCAGTCCTCTACTGACTACTTGTAGGATTTTGGGTAGTTTGAATTCCTTCTCTGCACTAATATTTTGTATTGAGTTGATGCCTAACATCATACTCTTCTCTCCCAAATATGTTAGGTCTTATCACACAAGCATTCTGACTCTACAAACCTGGGTTAAGTCTAGTAAGCTAAGTTTTGCATTATCTCGAAAGCTACACTATCCACAGGGCTAGAGCAGAGATGAATCAAAGAAAGATTCTATCTGCTCCATCCTCAGCAAGGAGATCAACCAAATCATTTCCAATGGAGCAGTAATGAACTGAACCAGCTACGCCCAGAGAAAGAACTCTGGGTGATGACTAAAAACCATTACATTGAACTCCCAATCCCTATATTTATGCCCACCTGCATTTTTGATTTCCTTCACAAGCTAATTGTACAATATTTCAGAGTCTGATTCTTTTTGTACAGCAAAATAACGCTTTGGTCATGTATACTTATTGTGTATCTAATTTATATTTTAATATATTTAACATCTACTGGTCATCCTGCCATCTGGGGGAGGGGGTGGGGGGTAAGAGGTGAAAAATTGGAACAAGAAGTTTGGCAATTGTTAATGCTGTAAAGTTACCCATGCATATAACCTGTAAATAAAAGGCTATTAAATAAATAAAAAAAATTCTATCTGCTATATAAATTAATGAGATAGCTAAGTCTATTTCCTATAAGCAAAGGAAGGATAAGAAAATAGGAGACTGGGGAGGATTTGAATTCCCAGGTGAAAGAGAAAGTTGTGTAAATGGATCAGACAAAAATTATTCTACATGGACTTGGGAAAGGCTGAAAAATTGGATTAGGGCACAAGCAATGACAGTGAGCAGGAATTCTCAAGGGCTTTGTATAAGAGAAGTTTAAAAAAATCACTTTTCTTGAATATTACTCTAAGAACTCATGGTTCTTATGTGTTGCAACAGACTGAATTGGGAGAAATGAATTTTAGGTCTACCATTTCTCTATACTTGTTACTTTTGAGAAATCACTTCTCCTATAAAAACCATGTTATGGGAATAAGGCTAGTTTGACACAATGTTCTAATGCTGCAACTAATTTGGCATTTGGTTTTGTAAGGCCTAATGTGGCCACCCTGGGATTTGATTATGGAAGTAATTGGCTTTGTTAGGGGGTGTTTATTAAAAAAAGAAAAATTCACTCAATGAAACAAAACTCTACTGCTTTTTCTCCCTTTAAATAGTCTTTCATTTTAAAATTAAATACAGATATTGTTTTCAATATTTATTTTTGTAAGATATTGAGTTCCAAAATTTTTTTCCTCCTCCTTATCCCAGACAGCAAGCAATCTGATATAGGTTATACATGTACAATCATTTTAAGTGTATTTCCATATTAGTCACCTTGTGAAAGAAAAATCAGAACAAAAGGGAAAAACCCCCAAGGAAGAAACAAAACAAAACAAAACAAAAAAGTGAAAATGGTATACTTCAATCTTCATTGATAAGCATATCTCCATATTTATTCCTCTGAATGTTAATGGCATTTTCCATCACGTCTATTAGAATTGTCTTTGTATTTCTGAGAAGAGCTAAGGCTATTATAGTTGAAAATCATACAATCTTACTTTTACTATGTACAATATTCTCCTGGTTCTGCTTACTTCACTCAGCATCAGTTCATGTAAGACTGTCCAGGCTTCTCTGAAATCAGTCTGCTCATCATTTCTTAAAGAACAATAATATTCCATTACATTCATATATCATAACTTATTCAGCCATTCCCTAAATGATGAACATCCAATCAGTTTCCAATTTCTTGGTATTACCAGAAAACTGCCACAAACACCTTTGCCCGTGTTTTTTTTTTTCATTCTTTTATGATTTCATTGGAATATAGACTCATTAATAGTTGGATCAGTTCACAACTCTACCAACAATGCATTAGTTTCCTGGTTTTTCCATATTCCCAATATCTTTTCCTGACACCTTGGTCAATCTGAGAGGTATGAAATGGTACTTCAGAATTATCTTAATTTACCTCTCTCTAATCAATAGTGATTTAGGACATCTTTTTCATATGAATATATATGGTTATAGTCTCTTTTTCTGAAAACTGAAAACATATCCTTTGACCATTGATGAATTGGGGAATGACTTGTATTCTTATAAATTTGTGTCAGCTCTCTACACATTTTAGAAAAGAAGGCTTTATAAGAAACACTGGCTATTGAAGTTGTTTCCTAGCTTTTTGCTTCCCTTCTAATCTTGGCTGCATTGATTTTGTTTCTGCAAAATCTTTTTAATTTCAGGTAATCAAAATTATACATTTTACAATGTTTTTTAGTTTTCTTTGATCATAAATTTCTTGCTTCTTTAACAGTTATCCTATTCCTAGCTTCTTAATTTGTTTATAATATCACCTTCTATATTTAAATCATGAACCCATTTCAATCTTATTTTGGTGTGAGATGTTGGTCTATGCCTAGATTCTGTCATAATGTTTTCTGGTTTTTCCAGAAATTTTTGTCAAATAGTGAGTTCTTATCCCCTTATCCCAAAAGCTGGAGTCTTTGGGTATATCAAACAATAGATTACTATAGTAATTAACTATTGTGTCTTGCGTGTCTAACCTATTTCACTGATCTATCATTTTATTTCTTAGTCAGTGCCAAATGGTTTTGATGCCTACTGATTTATAATTTAGTTTTAGGTATGGCATGGTTAGGCCACATTCCTTTGCATTTTTCATCAATTTCCTTGATATTTTTCATCTTTTGCTTTTCCAGAATAATTTTATTATTTTTTCTAACTGCAAAAAATAATTTTTGACAGTATGATTGGCATGGCATTGAAAAAGTAGATTAATTTAGATAGAGTTATCATTTTTATCATTTTAATTTAGCCTGCCCCAATGAGCAATTAATATTTTCCCATTTGTTTGGATCTGATTTTATTTGTGTGAAAAGTATTTTGCAGTTGTGACATATAGTTCCTGGACTTGTCTTGGTGGGTAGATTCCCAAATATTTTATATTGTCTATTGTTATTTTAAATGGAATTTCTCTTTCGATCTCTTGCTGCTGGGCTTTGTTGGTAGTATGCAAAAGTGTTGTTGGTTTTTGTGAATTTATTTTATATACTGTAACTTTGCTAAAGTTGTGAATTATTTCAAGTACTTTTTAAAATAGATTCTCCAGTATTTTCTAAGAATACTAACATATCATCTGCAAAGAGTGATATCTTTTTTCTGTTTTTGGCTGAGGCAATTGGGGTTGTGTGACTTGTCCAGGGTCACACAGCTAGGAAGTGCTAAGTGTCTGAGGCCTGATTTGAACTCAGGTCCTCCTGACTTCAAGGCTGGTACTCTATCCACTGTGCCACCTAGCTGCCCCAAGAGATTTATTTTTTCACTGTCCAGTCTAATTCCTTCAATTTCTTTTTCTTCTCTCATTTCTAAAACTAACATTTCTAGTATAATATTGAATAATAGTTGTGATAAGTGGCATCATTACTTCACCCCTGGTCTTGTTTGGAAAGCTTCTAGTTTATCCCTAGAACATATAATTCTTGTTGATGGTTTTAGAGAGACCTTGCTTATAGTTTTTAGAAAAACTCCATTTATTATCATGTTTTCTAATTTTTTTAAGGAATGGTACTGTATTTTGTCAAAGAATTTTCTTCATTTGTTGAGTTAATCATATGATTTCTATTAGTTTGATTATTGTTAATTGATATTGACCATATATTATTGACATACATAATTGACCACAATTATGCTAATAATTTTCCTAATATTGAATCAGCCTTGCTTTCCTGATATAAATCTGACCTGGTCATAGTGTATTATCCTGGTGATAAATTGCTATAATCTCTTTTCTAATATTTTCTTTAAAAATTTTGCATCAATATTCATGAGCGCAATTGGTTTGTAATTTACTTTCTCTGTTTTGGCCCTTCCTGTTTCATGTATCAGCATCATATTTGTGTCATAAAAAGAATTTGGTAAGATTCATTCACCTAGGTATCAGCAACATATTTGTATCATAAAAAATTTATATAATATTGGAATTAATTATTCTCTAAATGTTTGGTAAAATCCACTTGTGAATCCATCTTGCCTTGGAGATACTTTCTTAGGTAGTTCATTGATGGCTTGTTAAATTTCTTTTTCTAAAATAACATTATTTAAATATTTTATTTTCTCTTGTGTATCTCAGCAGTTTATATTTTGATAAATATCTGTTTTGCTTAGATTGTCAGATTTATTGGCATTCAGTTGGGCAAAATAGCTCCTAATTGTTGTTTTAAATTCTTATTTGGTGATGAATTCACTCTTTTCCTTTTCAATATTGGTACTTTGTTTTCCTTCTTTCTTTTTTTTTTATAAATCAAATTAAGTAACTGCTTCTCTTATTGGGGTTTCCCCCCCATAAAACCAGCTATTAATTTAATTTATTTTGTTGTATTTTTAAAACGTATTTTTAAAATACACATTGCTTTATGAATCATATTGGGAGAGAAAAATCAGAACAAAAGGGAAAAACCACAACCAAATAAAAAAGCAGAAAAAAGAAGTGAACATAGCATGTGTTGATTTATATTCAATCTCTACAGTTCTTATTCTAGATGAAAATAGTGTTTTCTATCCTAAGTTTATTGGGGTTGCCTTGGGATCTTAATTTTAATTATTAGTTCAATACTTTTCTTATTTTCAATTTTATTAATATCTCTTCAGATTTTTCAGAATTTCCAATTTGATACTTAATTGGGGGTTTTAAATTTGTTTTTTTTTTTAGTTTCATATTCAATTCATTGATTTCCTCTTCCTCTATTTTGTTTAGTAAAGCATCTAAGAATATAAAATTTCCCCTAAGAACTGCTTAGGCTGCATTCCAGAAATTTTTGTATGTTCTCTCATTATTGTAACTCTCTTGGGTGAAACTGATTGTTTCTATGATTCGTTGTTTGACATAAGCATTGTTTAGCTTTAGATTGTTTAATTTCCAATTAATTTTTAGTTGATTATTCCATGGTCCTTAGTTGAATGTAATAGTTATTGCATCATGATCTGAAAGGGATGCAAACCTACTTTGTAGGTTTTGGGCATGAGTGTGGTCCTTTACACAAGGCACTTTATATATTTATTGATGTAATCATGTAATCGATGTAACACTTACAAAATATAACTATGTTAATTGTTTTTAAATCTTTAATGATCTTTATAATTCCTAGCTTAAACTCCATGTTGTCATAATGAATAAATTTTGGAACACAATGCTTCAGGGTTTTTAAAAATTATGATTTGAATGCAAATTTTGTTTTCCTGAATATTCCTAAGTGCTATTGTTCTATAGTTCTTTTTCTTTTAGTTTTACCTTTGTTGAGTTATTTCATAAGAAGAATTTGATAGTATTTTTCTGTTTTTGAGAACAATTTATGTTGCATAGCTATCATTTTAAAAAAAAAAAGTATAGCATTAATCTTTAAATCTGTCTAGAAACAGACTTTTTTCTCCAGACAAGATATAGTGTCTTATATTTTGCAAAATAGTCTACACATATTGATTCATTTGATCCTCACAATAATTCTGTGAGATGCTATTTTCATCCTCATTTTAGAGGTCAAAAAACCCCCTGAAATATGAGAGCTTAAGTTGCTTGACTAAGGAAACACAAGCAATAAAGATCTGAGGCATGATTCAATTTGAATTCAAGTCTTCCTGACTCTAATTGCCATATTCTATCTGCTTCAATATATAGCTCTTAATAGTTGAATAAAAGTCAAGAAGTTTCAAATGGTATTTAGGTATCTTTGTCCAGACTTGTGCTATTTCACTTTTACTCTTCAATCATTTGGTCAAAGGTTGTCAAATCTGCAGATGACACAAAAATGCAAAGGACTAAAAAACACATTGAATGATAACAAATAAGATCTAAAAAGATTTTGACATTTGAGAATGCTGGGATGAATTTTCTAAGATGAAATTTAGTAGAAATAAATATAGTCTTTTATTTGGGTACAAAATTTCACTTTTTCAGGTACAAGATTGGAGAAGCATACATATCCAACAGGTGGTTTGAGGAAAAGACCTTTGGGTCTTAATGGACTACAAACTCAAAATGAATTGCACATGAAAGCTAATACAATCTTGGTTTGTATCTAGAGGTATAGTTGCAAGATTAAGGATGTGGCCATTTCTTTGTACTCTCTCCTTAGCTGACTTCACCATGAATATTATGTTTAATTCTTGATGCCATGGTTCTTGTACCACATCGACTAGTTGGAGAGCTTGCAGAAAAGAGCAAATAAGATGGTAAATCTATGTTACAGTTACATAGTGGATGAAACTGGGAATTATTTTCCCATGAAGAGAGGATTCAATTGATGTATAAAGACAAATTTCAAGGACTTAAATTGTTGTCATATAAAAGATGGGTTAGACTCACTCTGTGTGAGCTCAAGGAAAGATTCAGAGTGCTACCAGAGGCAAAGGGTAGGATTCACAAAAAGGGAAATTTATTCTCGATATTAGGAAAGATTTTCATACAATTAAAATTATTCTAAAGGAGTGGACATACCAAAGAAGAGTTTTGATTAGACAGTATCAAACGTAAAAGAAAAGATCATTTGTTATATATGTTATAAAAAGGATTGCTTCTTCCAGGTATATGATGGTCTTTGAGGTCCTTTTTAACTCCAAATTTTATGATTCTGTGATACAAAATGGATGAAATTATCAATAAAGAGACCATGGAGGAAAAAATGATGAATCTAAGCACAGAAACTTGGGCAGAATGACCATAATGAGGGACCAGGAGAAGAAAAGAAGCCAGGAAAGGTAACAGGAAAGAATCAGTCAGAGACGTAGGAAAACCAATAGAGCTCTTCCAAAGAGCAAAGAATACAAAGAAAGACATGGCAAAAATTAGGACCCCTTAACCCAGAGAGTTTCTAGACTTCTGTGATCCTATGATAAATAAATAACCAGAGATACTAATTTATCCATTCAACTTCAAGACTCCTTTTAGTCAAAACATAATTATAGTCAAAGAGATGCAGAATGTATTTCCTCTTGTTTTACCCTCTTAGACATTCTTAACCTTTTCTGTGTTATCAATTTCTTTTTGGTAGTCTGATAAAACTCAAGAACCCCTTCTTCAAATAATGTTTCTTGTCAGCAGTCACAATTGAAGTGAATGTTAAATTGTAATTAGTGCTAGGGGCAGCTAGATGGTTCATTGGATAGAGCATAGGCCCTGGAGTCAGGAGGATCTAAGTTAAAATCCAGCCTCGGACACTTAATACTTCCTAGCTTGCCCTTGTGACCCTGGGCAAATCACTTAACCCCAGTTGGCTCAGCAAAAAAGAAAAAAAATCAATTAATTGTTAAGGAAATTAAATATATAATTTTCTCTAATTAACATTTCATAGGAAATAGGGTTTCTTGGCAAAGATATTAGTGGGAGAGGCAGCTAGGTGGTGCAGCAGAGAGAGCACCATCCCTGAAGTCAGGAGGAACTGATTTCATAACTGACCTCAGACACTTAACGTCCTACCTTTGTGACCCTGGGCAAGTCACTTAACCCCAATTGCCTGGGCAGGGGAAGACCAGTGTCTAATTTGCCATTTTCTTTTGCAAAGAATTAAAGTAAACAGAAGTAAAGGATCACACATCTAGCTATAAATTTTCTGAAGCTACCTTTGAATTCAAATCTTCCTGCCTCCAGGCTCAGTGCTTTCCCTTTTGAGCCACTTAGTTGCCTACTAGCTCTTCACAAAACATCAGTTTTCTTAAATAACATGCAGGAGTCAGTAGCTCTGTAGATTTTCTTAACAACCATGAAAACATTGACTCTTTTTTAGTAAGAAAGTTTTGAAGAAAGTGCTAAAGTATCAGCTATCTTAGATGAAAATCTTTTATGTTTTAGCCTCTGGATTCTTGTAATTCTTTCCTCACTTTCCTCACAAGATTTCTTCTATGATTTTCTCCTTAAAGCTTCTTTTCCGACTTATAATTTTTTTCATTAAATTATATATTGTTTTCAAATGAAGAACTGCCTGCTTTTTCTCTTATCTTCTCCCATTCCAAAATCCCATAACAAAGATGGATAATTAACACCCCCCTCCAAAAAAAGATCATTACGCCCATGACCAATATTTCTCAATATAATGAGTTCATCTCCTTTCTATCAGGAAGTAACTGACCTCTTTCATCCTAACTTCTTTGGAATAATGATGGAATTTCTAATTGGAATTTTGAATTTCTAATTGGAATTGTGGATTTCTAACTTTTTTTTAAAAAAGTAATTATCTTTACAGTATTGCTGTGATTATATAGCTTCTTCTAGTTCTGCTAATCTCACTTTTCATCAGTCCATGCAAGTGCTCTGAGGTTTCTCTAAAACCATTCCATTTAATATTTCTTATAGTACAATTCACTAAATATTTCATCACATTCATATACCATAATTTGTTTAGTCATTTCCCAATAGATGGTCACCTTTTGTGTTTTCAATTTTTTATAATCACTTACAAAACTGCTATAAATATTTTGTGCATATAAGTACTTTTTTCTCTTTTATTATTCTTTTTGGAATATAGAACTTGCACTGGTATCACTTTGTCAAAGGGTGTATACATTTTAATGACTGTTTGGGAAGTTCCCAAACTGCTTTTTAGAATGACTGGGTCAATTTATAACTTCATTAACATTGCTTTTTTCCCCTATAGAACCCCAATATGTCACTTTATTTTTTGTAACCTTTGCTAATCTAATTATTAGATGGTGAAAAGTAGAATAGTTTTAATTTTCAATTCTCTAATTATCAGTTATTTGGAGTTTTTTTATTTCATATAGCTATTGAGGATTTGTATTTCATCCTCTGAAAGATTTGTTCATGTCTTTTGACCATTTATCATTTGAGTAATGATTCTCAATTAAAGGAGCTAGAGATTTTTGTCCTAAAGAAGTCTTTAGTTGGACATAATAGGTCTCCTCATGGATTGAAAATGATTAAACATGAAAGAATAATAGACTTGTTTTGCTGGGCTCTAGAAGATGCAATGAAGAACAATGAGGTAAATCCACAGGGAGGCCAATTTGGATTCAGCAGAAGCAAAAACATTTTTGCAATGGAAACACTATAATAGCAGAATGGGATGCCCTGACATACAGTGAATTCTTTGTCATGAATGCAGCAGATAATTAAGATTGGACTGAAGAGCTTATGAGACACTTTTCTGCTTAAGATTTTCAGGTTTTGTTAACTTCATATGTGATGCTAAACAGCATTCATTGTCAGGAAGATTTCTCCCATAGTTTCTTTCCCATAGAGAATTCAGTTATCCAACAATTATGTGATTTTTCTAATGAAGAGTTTGGGGAATTGAGGCTCTTAGGCACTAGAAATTTCAAATATTTTTCCTCTTCCTGCATAGGACCATTTACAAGCTATCTCAGTACAGGAGGGAGTCTGCTCGTAACTCATAGAGATATCAGCCCAAATGCCTGAACCTTTCTGCTTTTCATAGGACCCAAAATATTTGCCTTCCTTGTCCTCCACTCCAGTAGATACAGTCAAACAAATTTGTCCCATTGGTTATGTTCAGTAAAATGATTGGTGATAGAAAGTGTTAGGAAGGGAATGATGAAAAGAAGTGTGAAGTAAGAGAAGAAAAAAGCACCCAGTTGTTGCTCAGAGACTCAAAGAGATTGTCCCAACCTCAGCATAATTTAGATCATAGCCTAATCCAGAGCAAGAAAGTGTCACCTATTTCAAAGTCTACTTGAAAGCACAGAGTTAAGCCCAGGACCAACTTTGAGGAAAGCACAAGATAAGTCCTATGTTCTCAGGCATGTACAGGTTTCATTCTTGCCAATAAGACTTTGATCTAATTATTTTTATTCTTGGGCCCCAAGACATAAAATGAGGGTCAAAGATTCTTTATTGACTTCATGGTGCTTTTTCGGTGACCGTCTAATGAATTTTTTTTAGTGAACTTAAATCCTTTCAGTAAGATATACTTTTATTTTTGTTACAATAGCAGAGATATGAGTTTGTTGTGGACCAATCCATCTCAACCAAATATAATCCAAACACCAGGGAAAATCTTTAGCCAGAGGTAAGTCTAAGATGCATCAGTGGGAAGCCTAGTAAAGACAGAGGGGTTATGTCCTAATCCCAGATAAAAGGCACTAGACTATTGTAAAATCCTTCTCTTAAAAGTGGTAGATAACTCTTGTGATTCTATAGACCTCTGGAAGTTCTTTATTTAAACTGAGGTTATCACTCAAGACACAAGTTACAAGGTTAGGAAGTGTGGGTGAAGGCAAGGGAAGTGGTGGAAGGACTTTTTACCCTAATAGTAGCTGATGGGTAAGCTAAAACCATTTCTTATGATCTGAAGGTAGTCATCAAAAACTTAGAGAGTATTCAGTGAATAGGCAGAATTCCTAGGAAGATCATCATGAAGAAATATATGATATGGGCATAGGCAGAGATTCTACAGTATTTGGAGTAGAGTACATAAATATGCCAATATATCTGATTGTCCCTTCTAGAGACACTGTAACATGAAGAGTTGATATTGCACATTCATTAGATATTCTTAAATACAATGGGAGCAGTTTTCTGTGGTTCATATATCATGTTCTATTGTCTTCTCTTTATTATCTTTAGGTATATTGATTTTGTCATATCTTAGCCATCTTGTCCACATGCTCTTTTTCTGTATTTTCTTTCTCCTTCTGTTAAGACCAGATGAGCTGAAATTCTGATTTATTTCTTCTGATTCTATCATACCCCTCTGTCCCACTCTCCTTCCTTTCAACTTTCTATTCTTATCTCCAATCCGCTTAATGCTCAGATTTTGCTAAGTTTTCAGCCACAATAATTGACATGAAAAATAACTAGTATTTCTTGAATTCTACTATAAAGAATTATTCCTATCCAGGAAGTGAATGGGATCAAGTTTTTTTGTGATATATACTGCAATTATATTGTGAACTAGAAACTATGATCATTTGTCAGTTATTGAGTACATCTGTCTGCCTCTAAGGTTGTGGGGATGATTGGGATAGGGGAAGACTACCAAAGAAAGGAGTCAAAAATGATAGAAAGGATTTATGCAATAGATCAGATTGAATGTATATATTATGATAGGGGGAGAAAAATGTATTCAAGTATTCGAAGGATTGTTATGAAAAAAAATTAGATGTTCCTAGCTAGACCTCAGAGAGCACAACTAGAAATAATGTATGCAAGTAGCAAAAAAAATCAACTAGATAGAAGGAGACCCTCCCTAAAAACTACAGCATTGGGACTCTACAAGAAACATTGACAAACATTACAGCACACCTAGGAGAAATTTCATGAGTATTACATGAAGGGCATAAAAAGACCTTTAGGAAAATGACTTACTCAAGCTGTGCTACCTTTTTTAAATAAGCACTTTCTAAATTTGATCCCATTTTCCCCTCGATGATAATTGTTGCTCTTATTTTTTCCCCCAAACTATGTGTTACTACTGGTTATAGTATTCAACCTTGTAAATACCCCTTTCTAGAAGCCAGGGAAATCTGTGTGATTGATATAAACTCAAAATTAATAGAACAATCACATTATTAAGAGTTTATAAGTATTTATTTATAAGTGCTGATCTTAGAGTTAAGATCCCCTTAGAGTTAGTGGAGTCACCCAAGAGTATATCCTACATATGTGAAAAAGACTTGAGGGTAATCTAAGCATGAATTAGCAAAGTCTGGAAATGCAATCCTTCTGGGTGATTCTTTTCTCTTATTTGGTTTTACTGCTCACACCACTAACCAGAAATGAGGAAGAAATTAATTTTCTTCTCTCTAGATATTCTGTTTTGGGCTTCAAGGAATCTGCCGACAATAAATATATTCTCTGCTCCTACTTTTTCTGGAGTGATAGTTATCTTTAGGTATTTGAAGATCTATCTTTTCCTTAGCCTAGGAAGGATTTGGCAAAAAGACAAATGTAGACTTCATCTCAGAAAACAAACAAACCCACAAACTTCTTAACAAATAAAACTTGGCAAATGAGGAATGGGATCTATCAGAAGTTGCGTTCCTACAATGAAAGTTCTTCACGTAACAGCTAGATAATAACTTCACATTTGTAAAATGATCTTTCATAACTCTCCTTGCTATGCTTCTGATTCTGATTCTTTTTTTAATGTCTAAACATATTTTTGTACTCTTTAAAAACTTTTATTTCATTTATTTTATTAAACAAGCATTTCCAAAACATAGTAGAATAGAAAAAAAAGATGATTGTACAGTGGAATTGTACTATTAAGAAAAATTTGCTATTCCTTTTAAATACATAATAAAGTTATCATGTAACTTTATTTTTTCTCTTTTCCCCCTCCCCTATCCTAGAGACATATTCATGTGTGTATATTATATTTATATGTCTATGTAAATAGATAGATACATACACCCACAATCATTTTATCCATACTTTATGAATCAGTTCTTTCTTTGGAAGCAAAAATATCTTCCTTTATGTGCCTTCTGTTTTAAACTAGGTATTTAACATACCCAGTCAAATGGGTAGTCAAAATGACTTAGTCAAAATGCCAGTATTGCAGTTATTATATACAATGTTCTCTTAGTTCTGCTCATTTAACTCTTCATTATTTTATGCAAGTCTATACATGTTTTTCTGAGATCACTGAAGTCATCATTTCTTATTGTACAGTGGTATCAGATCACAATGGCATACTACAACTTGTTTAGCCATTCCTTAATTTATGGTTATGCTCAAAATTTCCAGTTTTTTTGCCACTACAATGAGAGCTGTTATAAATATTTAGGAAATAAACCACCTGTTTCCCCAATTATTTTTGGAAGTAGGCCTAATAGTAGTATAGGTTGGTCAAAGTGTATAGGCAGTTTTTTGGCCTTATTCCTTATTGCTTTTCTAAATGGTTGAGACAGTTCATGGTTCCACCAATAATGAATTAATGTTCCAGTTTTTCTACATGCACTTTAGTATTTGTTTCTTTGTCTTTCAATCATTTTTGCCAATTTGATAAATGTAAAATAATATCTCAAGGATGTTTTCACTAGAATTTCTATAATCAATAATGATTTAGAGCATTTTTTCATGTAAGTATAAGTTCTTTTGATTTCTTCATTTAAAAACTGCCTGTTTGTATTATCTAATCACTTATCAATTAGAGAATGGCATCACTTTCTTTATCTCAGTGCTCAATGATTATTGATTCTTTGAGCAAATTTGAGATGATGTCCATAAGTTATTCATTCCTAAATGTGATTGTTTTTGTTTGAAGAATGAATTAGAAAATACTATAGATATTTTTAGGTTCACATCCTTCACGTTGCATTGAGATTGCATGTAGAAATGGAGATTTATTTGTACAAGATCAAAAAGATATTAAGTCGCAGAGACAGAGAAGGAAATAAAAAAATTCTAAGTCAAGTTTTATGTTCTTTTCATTTTATATAAAAGGATAATTGTATTTTCATGTTATGCCCTACTCACTTCTTTTTCTCAGCAGAAAAATTAACCCAATAGTGCCAGAAAACCAAACACAATTCAATGAATTTATCCTTCTGCGATTTTCTGAGAAACCAGAACAGCAGGGTCTCCTCTTTGGGGTGTTTTTGGGCATATACTTGGTCTCTGTGGTTGGAAACCTGCTCATAATGTTGGCCATTGGCTCTGACTCTAACCTCCACACCCCTATGTACTTCTTCCTTTCCAACTTGTCTTTTGTGGATTTCTGTATGGTATCTACCACAGTCCCCAAGATGTTGGTGAGCATCTTCACAGAAAACAAGGCCATCCCTTATGCTGACTGTCTTGTCCAGATGTACTTCTTTATGGTTTTTTCTGCTTTGGACAGTTTCATCCTCACTGCAATGGCCTATGATCGTTTCGTGGCTATTTGTTACCCTCTACGTTATACAGTTATCATGAATCCTAAGCTATGTGGCTTGCTAGTGCTGCTTTCCTGGATAACAAGCCTTCTATATTCCATTCTTCTCAGTCTAATGGTAACACAGCTCTCCTTCTGTACAGAACGTAAAATTACACACTTCTTTTGTGAACTTGCTGAGGTACTGAAAATCTCTTGTTCTGACACTTTTATCACTTATGTCTTGCTATATTTTATTACTGGATTACTGGGTATGATACCTTTGACAGGGATCCTTTTCTCTTATGCTCAGATCTGTTTCTCCATTTTGAAAGTCCCATCTGCTCAAGGTAAGTATAAAGCCTTTTCTACCTGTGGATCTCATCTCACTGTTGTTTCCTTATTCTATGGCACAGGGTTTGGAGTGTATTTGTGCTCCTTAGTTACCCACTCTTCCTGGAAAAAAACAGTTGTTTCAGCCATGTATTCTGTGGTAACCCCCATGGTAAACCCCTTCATCTATACTCTAAGGAATAAGGACATTAAAAATGCTCTTAGGAACCTTGTTAGCAGAGTATCTTCTTCTGAATAATGTGGCTGGCACTGGGTCTTTGAAATGAGACACTGATTCTTTTGGGAGATAGAAATCTTGAATTCTTTATTTCTTTCCCCACTCATTTAGTGATTTATCATTTAAAGTTATTTCCTCTGAAGTGTAAGTTTCACTGTCACCCTTCCCTTACTGAATACCAGTGGCTCCCTATTGCCTCTGGGTTCTAATACAAAATCATCCTCTTGATATTTAAATCTTTTCATAATCTAGCCATTTTCTATCTTACCACTGATACCTTATTTCCTGCACATATTCTTGGTTCCAGTGGTACTAGCCTTTCTGCTGTTTCTTGAACAAGACAATCCATTTCTTGGCTCTAGAAATTTTCTCAGGCTGTTTCCCATATCTAAAAGGCTCTCTCTGCTCAACTCCACCTACTGGTTTCCTTTGCTTCTTTTAAGTCTGAAAAAATTTAAAATCCCATCTTTTACTGGGAGCTTTTCTCAGCCCCTTTTAATTCAAGTTCCTTCCCTTTTTTTAATGATTTATTAGTCATTGTTAACATTTATTTATCTAATTCATTAATTATTAGCATATGGAGCATTATTAATCTGGTATATAGTTTGTTGTATATATCTGTCTATTGCCTCCCCCATTAGATTGTATAATCCTTGATGTCAAAGAACTCTCTTGTGTCTCATTTTGTACCCCTGATACTTAACATTATGATTGATATATTGTAGGTGCTTAATAAATATTTATTAATCATTCTCAAGTCTCATACCTTTCTGGTTCTCTCTGCTTTTACTGACTATAAACGACATTTATCTTTTCCCTTATGTGCTCATGTTCTGAAGTTTTTACCACAATGACATCTGCTTATAAGTAACCTACTTCCTGAGTATGATTTCTAACTGATTTCCAGCTGACTATCAAGTGACAAAGTCAAGATTTAATTTTCAGTTTACCACTTATGAGCTTTGTGCCATTGGACACATTACTTAAAATCTTTCTCTCTTAGAATCTTCATTTTTGTAATGGGATTTGGTTTACCTGCTCTGATTACCTAATATTGTTTTTTGTACATCCAATAAAATATAGCATATTAAAGTGCTTTGTAAACTTTGGAATACTATATAGCTTAAAGAAAGGAAGAAAAAATTAGAGAAAATGGATATGGGAATCTCATCATAGGAAACCTAGATGCCAATGCCTTCATGCCTTAGCAGGGGGCTATAATATATTTCTGTGGGGAAAAATAATTACAAGGTGACCAATGCTGTCAGGATGAGCTTCTTTGCACTTTGCCTGATATTATAGGTGAAATAATTTTTTTTATTTGTGTCTGGAAGAGCCAGAGCTCTGCTAACAAAACCTTTGAGAAACTAAGGTCAGTTTTGAGATAGTAAGGTGTCAATGAAATATTGAATGTGTACATCTGTAGAAAATACAATTTCTGCCATGATCATCTTTGTTTTCATCACACTCACTTGGTTTAACCATGTCATAATTGTTTTACATGCCTCACTAGTTCCCTATTATAGTAAGGATAAAACTTCATCTTCAATGACATTTAAAACACTTCATAATCTAATTCCAACATAGGTTTCTGGGCTGATTTTACATCAGTATCTCAACATACTCTGTATTCCCATCAAACTTACCTACTTGTATTAATGTTTTTATCTCTTCCTTTAGCTCCATTACACAGGCTGTTTCCTATGCATGGAACAGAGGAGAACCCATATTCACCTCTGTATTGTGGATTCCCTAGCTCCATTCAATGATGTGTTTGAATGCTAATTACAACAAAAATGCCTAGTTTACTCAGCTGTTAGTATTACCCTCACTCCCAACAAAATTGCTGCATACACCTCATTTTTCTTATCTGTGCACATCTTGGATTTTCCATGCCACAGTTGAATTTAACCTCTTAGAAAGTGGAGACTGTTTTGTAGTTGTTTTTGCATACAAAATATAAAGCATATTACCTGGAACATTGTAGGCATTTAAAGAGAACCTGATATGAATTGACTCTCTCTTATGAATTCCAGAATCACAGAAGAGATAGATGTTGGATGTCCTCTATTTCAGCTTCTTAAATCATGAAATAATTATTTATGGCTCTAAAATGCCCCTGAAAAAGTGATCTTTCATCTTTGGCTTAAATTCTTTAAATTACAGAGAACATCTGAGCTAATAAAGTGTCCATTCTCATTGTTTGATTGATTGCTTTAGTTGTGAGAAAAATCTTTATTAGATTGAATCAAAATCTTCAACACTGGAACTCAACATTACTAACATCATCCTCAGTGGAAAAGCAAAAGGAAAGGAGGGAAAATGTATGCCTCTATGTCTATCCACAAAGATAGAGAAGACAAAAAGTTGCCACTAAAAAAGAATAGTAACTAAAATATTCAGAAGTTCATACTGTTAAGAAAGTGTAACACTATGATTGCATTTGTATAAACTCTATCATATTGCTTACTTCTTCAGGAAGGAGTGAAATAAGAAAAAGGGAAGGATAGAATTTGAAACTCATAACCTTAAAAAGTATTTTTAAAGATTGTTTTTAATATGTAATAAGGGAAAATAAAACATTTCATATTATATTATTTATGTTACATTTGTTTTTTAAAAAGGAATATTCATCACAGGGATACCTATCAGTTGGCATTTCAATGGCTGAATTAATTGGGGTATATAATTTTAATGTAATATTATTGTTCAATAAAGAATGATGAACTTGATAATCTTAAAAAAACAAAAAATTTGCATGAAAAAATAAAGAATGAAATAAGCAGAATCTAGAGAACTATAGAATAATAGCAATATTCTTTAAGAATAAGTCTTAGTGGAGCAGCTATGTGGCACAGTGGATAGAGCACCAGCCCTGAAGTCAGGAGGACATGAGTTCAACTTTGATCTCAGACACTTAACACTTCCTAATTTGTGACCTTGGGCAAGTCACTTAACCCCAATTGTCTCAGCAAAAAAAAAAAAGTCTGAGTGATTAAATTATTTCAAATACTATAAATACCCAAATTAACTATAAAAGGTATGTGAAGAAAGATGCTATTTGCAAAGAAATAACTGATAGAGATATTTATGAAATAGTTTTATACACACATACTCATATACACAAATAAGTATATACATACATATACATGTATATGTATATGTATGTATATACTTATTTGTGTTTAATGGTAAATGTTTAATGGTAAAAACATTTTCAGGATGTGATGGGGAGAGGATAGAAAAAATAATTTTACAGAATAATTTTCTTCTATATTTGAAAAGTATTATAAGTTGTACATAGTAGATTTACAGTTTCATGTACAATCAATCAATTGTACATGCTATAAAAATTTTTGTCCTTTTCCTTAAAGTGATTAAAAGTGTCTTAAAGTGATTTTTAAAAAGAAAAAAATAAGTGTGGAAAGAATTAAGGAATTCAAGATTGCTGTCTCCCAATATTTTGCCCAGAAGAACCAGTGTAGTATTCCAATGACCTGGGCCCAGCTCCATCACTGAGAGATAGTTATTCTGCTAAATGAACCTCCCAAGAGCATCTTTTAAGTCCTTATTTTTAAATTTATAGATGAAGGGGTTCGACATGGGGATGACCATAGCAGACATTGCTGAGTCAACTAACTGTGATCTTCCAGGAATCCATAGGCTATTGCAATGGGGAGGAAATTATCCAAAGCAACAAAAAAACATAAAGAAATACCTCTTGTAAGACAGTCAACATAGAGGATGGCCTTGTTTTCTGTCAAGATGGTCACCAACATTCTTGAAGATTGTGGTAGATGCCACACAGAGATCTGTAAAAGATAAGTTAGAAAAAAAGAAGTACATGGGTGAGTGGATATGAGGGTATGAGTCAATGACCAATATTATGAGTGTGTTTCCAATCACTCTGACCAAGTACATGTTCAGGAATAGATCAAAGATGGGTCCCTGCTGCTTTGGTGTCTCAGAAAATTCTACGCAGATAAATTCAGTGAATTGAATTTTGTTTCCTTGAAACTATAGATGAACAAGAATTGAGAAAGGCCTGATTTGAAACCTTACATGAAGTGGAAAAAACAAATTCTGATTTGGAATTTCTTGGTTCTTTACCTGACTCTGCTACTTATTACTTTTGTGAATTTGGATGTCACTATTTTCACATTCCATCTCAATGCAAGATGAAGGATTGGACCCAATGACTTTTAAGATTCCTTCTTACATACAGTTCATATAGTCTTTGAAACAGGAAGAACCACATTTAGCAATGAACAATTTCTGAATACCATATCAAATTTGTTCAAAGCATCAATGATCATTGAGCACTTAGATAAAGAAGAAAATACTTTGGGTAGGGCAAGTCCATTCCTTTAACCTTCAGTAGATGTGGAGAACAGGGATCTGTTAAAACATACATTTTTCAATTAGAATAATAAAATAATATATATATGGAGGGGACCTCATAGAATGCAAAAGAGAAAACTGTACCCCACGAATAATTCATTCTACAATATTCTTGATAAGTTTCTAGCCTTCCTCTGAATATCCCCATGGAAGGGAACCTCTCAGCTTTCCTTGGAGTAGTTCTTATTTTGAGGAAATTTTCTTTTTAATCAGGCAAAGTATGCCTTTTTTTTTTCAAGTTTTACCCAATGACCTACTTCTATCCTCTGAATCCTTATAGAATTAAGTTCTTTTCTTTCTTACATATATCCCTTTAAATATATGAAGATAATTAGACAATCCCTTGAATGTTTCCTCCTCTCTAGGCTCAGAAACCTTAGTTCTTACAATTCATCTTCACAGGTTCTCTATTGGATCTTCTTTAGATTATCAATGTTCTTTCTCAATTTTGGTTCCTAGAACTGAACACAAAATTTAAATGTTTTCTGACCATGACTGAAGACACTTGTATGATCCTCCCATTTTAGTAGAAATGACTTTTATAATGCAGGCTAAGTTTCATTAGATGTTTTTGTCTGTCTTTTCCTTGCTGAGTCATATTGAGTTCATTATTCTCTAAAACCTATACATACTTTTCAAATATTTTTGTCTCTAGTCAGAATTCTTCTTTTCCTTGTACAGCTGATTTCCTGAATGATGTTGCCAGAAGCCAATCAATCAAGCTCTAAAGATGCTTAATTATCAGTTGTCCGTTGATTTCCTGACCTTTATTCTCCTTCCTAAAATTATGTTCACCAAGCAAATGCATTTTCTTTAAGTTCTGACTTATTCTATGATATAAATGCATATAGTAAGTTCCAATAATTCTTTTTTCAGAAAAGAATTCTGTTGTGAATCTATCTCCTCTCAAGTGAATTCACCATGTAAATTTTTAGTTGGATAATTTTGTTTTCAGCTTTCTTTCTTAAATATCAAATTAATTAGACTTTTTAAAAATTTTCTTAGAGTTTTTGAAGTACAGGTACTTTAATTTTTCCATTTACACATTTTTTACTCCTTGATTTATCTTTTAATTATTTTCTAGAATTCTTATTTTGTGATAATTTTGAAATCATTAACTTACTGGTTCTCTTCTGTGTAAAATTATACACTTGATTCACTAATTTTTGTTTTCCTATTTTATTATCACCAATTTTCAAACGTCAAATTTTTCTTTTGAAGACTGCTTTGAGGGACTGCTACCTCTCAATTGTGGTAGTCATAGTCATAGTCATTAATTGGTTAAAAATTCCTTCTTTGGCGGAGCCAAGATGGTGGAGAAGGCACACATGACTTTCTAAGCTCCTCTCATTCCCCTTATAACCAACTATTTAATTCAGCCTCAAAAATAGCTCTTCATTGCTTAAATTCATGAAGATCAGAAGCATATAACTTACCCGCTGAAGTCAATCTGGAAGATCACCAGGAAAGGTTTGTTCTGAGGGGCCAGGAACAGACTTAGCACAGGCAGCAAGAGACTAGCATCCTGAGCAGACCAGGGGCGGGGGTGATCTCTGTGGCTAGAGAAGTTATAGAGATGACTCTGCTATAGGCTAACTGTTCTGCCTTGATTACAAAGCAGTAAACTGGCAGAGAAATTAAAGCCTAGAACAGAGGGTACTCTAAAAAATGCCAGAACCTAACAAGATCTGGTTGTAACTACTCAAACCCCGAGGTGACTCAGGCAGACTGTAACACAGTCCTGCAGCCACATCCTGCAGTTCGGGACTTTTGTGGGGGCAGTTACAAACCCGCATGGCAGGGGGGCACAGGCTGGGCAGCCTCTAATCACTACAGTGGGGGGCTTGGCCTGGGGCAATAGAACTTCCCCAGCAGGACTGTGTTTCCCAGGGCAGAGACACTTCCGGTCCCTGCTAGTCCATTCACTGCTCAACTGCTAATACCCACAGCCTCAGGGCGGGATTTGACTTGGGGTAGTGAAACTCTCTCTGCTCAGCGTCTAGCCCCAGGGCAGTTGTTATCTCACCCAGTGAGGGTTCTTTTCAGGGCACTTTCCCAACTCTGCCCTGCAGGCCTGAGTTACTTCTGGGTGGGGAACTCTTTCCCAGAGCACTCCAGTACCTTGCTGCTTTTTGCAGCCAGCTAACAGGACAGCTACCCATCCATACACCTTTCACTGCTCTGCAGAGAAAGCTGGTAACCTCCTGGCCCTGACCCTACAGGCTTTAACAAAATGAGTAAAAAAAATCAAAAGGAGGATTGATAGTTTCTATTCAGAAAGAGAACAGCTTTTCAACCCTGAAGACACTAATAGCAGACAATCTCCAGACAACTGTTGGTCCCCAATACAAAAGGCTCTCCTAGAAGAGGCTATTAAAAACCTTAAAAGAGAACTAGAAGAAAAATGGGGAAAGAAAGAGAAACTATGCAAGAGAATACAGAAAAGACATATAACTCACTAAAAGAAAAATTTGATAAAGTGGAAAAAGAAAACAACTTCCTGAAATGTGAATTGGAAAAGGTAAAAAACTCCCAAGAAGTGCAGGGAAACAGAATTTGTGAATTGGAAAAAGAAAATAACTCACTAAAAAAATTAGTGAAATGGAAAAAAAATTCCATAGAGCAAAACAACTCATTTAAAAACTCAAATGGACATATACAAAAAGAAGTAAAAAAAGCTAATGAAGAAAATAACTCACTAAAAATCAGAACTGAACAAATAGAAATGACTGATTCATTGAGACAGGAAGAATCAGTCAAGCAAAACCAAAAAAAATGAAAGATTGGGAAAAAATGTCAAATATTTAATTGGAAAAACAACAGACCTGGAAAGTAGATTTAGGAGAGATAACCTGAGGATCATTGGACTACAGATTTTGAGTTGTGGGGAAATGGCAGAAGTTTTCCTCCTTCACTTTTTTGATGAGGAGGCCTAATTTTACTTCAAATGCTTTGACATGTGATTGCATGTCACAGACGAGCTTCCCCTTTCCTTGAAGTTGCATATTGAAATTGTTGAGTAGCTCTGTTACATCTGCCAGAAAGGCAAGGTGCCATTTCCATTCTGCATCATTGAGCTCTAGTACTTCTTTGTTTTTTGAAAGCAGAAAAATTGTAATCTGTGGAAGTAAGTCATAGAAACATTTCAAAACTCTTCATCGACTCAGTCATTGAACTTGTGTGTGATATAGAACATCTTCATACTCAACATTTAGCTCAGACAGAAATTCCTGAAATTGTCTGTGATTTAGTGCATTAGATCTTGTTAACACAAGATACCCCAATTTTCATAACAGAGTCCCACTTCAGTGATTTACTACACAGTGCTTGTTGGTGGATGAGGCAGTGTATGGCTATTGGATGAGAATGGTTATGTTTGTCCATCTCTTGCTTAATGCGAACAATGACTCCTTTCTTAGACCCCACCATGCTAGGAGTACCATCAGTTGTCACGCTGGCTAGTTTAGCCCAGTCCAGCTCCAAACCATTCATAGTCTGGCAAACCTTTTCATAGATATCCTGTCCTGTAGCTGTTCCTTTGATGCTTTGCAGTGCAGCAAGGTCTTCTATGACTTCAAAATAATCATTTGTCCCACAAATAAAAATTAGAAGTTGTGCAGAATCACAAACATCATTGCTTTCGTCGAGTGCCAAGGAAAAATATGAAATTTTTTTATGGAGTTTTGCAAATGCTGATGCAGATTGTCTCCCATTTCTTCAATCCTCTGTGTAATTGTAGGTCCTGAAAGACTCACTATACTAAATAAATCGGCCTTCTCTGGACACATCTCTTTGCCAACAGCAAGAGCCATTCTTTAACAAATTCTCCCTCCACAAATGGTCTGCCAGTGTGTGCTATTAGCTTGGCAACTTGAAAACTTGCTTGCAGTGATGAAATATGTAGTTGCTTCTGCTTCATAAAAATATTTTGCTGAGTTGTCAATGTATTTTTCAGTTTTAATATTTTATCTTTTCTTATTTCTCCAACCAAACAATCATATTTATCTTTATGTTGAGTTTCATAGTGTCGACGCAAATTATATTCTTTGAACACATACTCTATATTCTGGCATGTCAGACATACAGCTCTTTCCTTGAACTGCATGAAAAAGTAATCATAAGTCCACTGTTCTTTGAATATCCTACACGCCGAGTCAATTTTTCTTTTTCTTGACATCATTATTTCCTAGGGATTCCAAATTGCTCTTAGTAAAATACCAATACCAATATGTATCTCTCTCTCTCTCTCTCTCTCTCTCTCTCTCTCTCTATATATATATATATATATATATATATATATACAGCAAGGTCTTCTATGACTTCAAAATAATCATTCGTCCCATGAATAAAAATTAGAAGTTGTGTGGAATCACGAACATCGTTGCTTTCATCGAGTGCCAAGGAAAAATATGAATTTTTTTATGGAGTTTTGCAAATGCTGATACAGATTGTCTCCCATTTCTTCAATCCTCTGTGTAATTGTAGGTCCTGAAAGACTCACTGTACTAAATAAATCGGCCTTCTCTGGACACATCTCTTTGCCAACAGAAAGAGCCATTCTTTAACAAATTCTCCCTCCACAAATGGTCTTACATATATATATGGTATATACATATAGCATACATATACACAAATGGTATATACATATACATATATATATATATATATATATATATATATATATATATATATATATATACAGTGCTACAAAAACAATATACCAGCAATAACTTTGCCCACACAGAGACATATAGACTGCAATGCCCAACTTCCTCCAAGCTGCCTCTGCACTGTAATGCCTCCGTTTCCCACACTCTCTCCTGCTCTTTGTGCTACCACTTCTGACCTTCACTGCTGCAGTGAATTCCCCCTGCAGGGCTGTGACATGCACAGCATGCACTGTACATCCCCCATGCCTGTCTGTTGTGGTGGCTGCTGTTACTGTACAAGGTCATGGGCTATCAGTTCTCCATCTTCTGCATCTCTCTTCTTTCCCCACATCACACACCTAGGCCTGGGAACTCACTTCACCTCGTTATTGCCTCACATTCTGTCTCCACTGCCTCAGCCCAGTGTTGGAAGTGTGCGTTGCTAATGCGAGTTTAGGTCGAACATCACTTCCATTCTGATTTTGCCATAACCCTGTGGGCTGCATAAACGTCCTCAGAGGGTCGCATCTGGCCCGTGGGCCATAATTTGAGGACTCATGCACTAGAGTGTCTCAGGACCTGGCCATACCCACCCAACACCCAGAGTGAATCAGCACACTCTTCAAATGCAACTGCTGTGCAGACGCAGTGCAGTCATTGCTGTCACACTGCTACTTTACTGCTACTTCCTATTGTCTGTAGAGGAAGCTTAGTAATACTATACTGAACCAAAAGCAGACCATAGTTGTTTTTGTTGTTGTCATTTTTTTTTCTTTATTTCTTTTCTTTTCTTTTTCTTTCTTTTTTTTTTTATCAAATTAAGTAACACATTACATCAAGCTCTAACTATAGATAGCAGTTATACTGCGAGAGAGCAGACTTAAAACTGTGAGGAGACTAAAAACAGATTGTCTCTAGATGAAACACCAAAGGAGAATATGATCTGGTCCCCACCACACAAGGTTCTCATAATAGAAATTAAAAAGGCTCTTATAAGAGAGCTATAAGAAAAATAGGGACAGGAAAGGGAAACTTGGCAAGAGGGTCTGGATAAGTCATCCTACTCATTAAAAGATACAGTGGATAAAGAAATAAACTCCCGGAAAACCAGAATTAGTGAACTGGAAAAAGAAAATAGCTCTCTAAAAAATAAAATTGGCAAAATGGAAAAAAATTCCATAGAACAAAACAACTCACTTAAAAACTCAATTGGACAATTATAAAAAGAAATAAAAAAGTAAGTGGGAAAATAATTCATTAAAAATCAGAACTGGACAAATGTAAATGAATGACTTGAGGAGATATCAAGAATCAGTCAAGCAAAACAAAAAAAAAAATAAAGAAAAAGAAAAAATTGAAAAAAATGTTAAGTACCTACTTGGGCAAACAACAGACCTGGAAAATAGATCTAAAAGAGATAATCTGAGGATTATTGGGCTTCCTGAAAATTATGATGATAAAAAGAACCTAGACACTATTTTTCAGGAAATCATTGAAGAGAACTGCCCAGATGTTTTAGAAATAGAGGGTAAAATAAACATTGAAAGAATTCGTCAATCACCTACTGAAAGAGATCCCAAAATCAAAACTCCAAGAGATATTATTGTTAAATTCCAGAACTATCACACCAAGGAAAACATACTACAACCAGCCAGAACAAAACAATTCAAATATCGAGGAGTCACAATAAAGATTACTCACGATTTAGCAGTGTCCACATTAAAGGATTGAAGGGCCTAGAATCTAATATTCCAAAAGGCTAAGGAACTTGGTATACAGCCAAGAATAACTTACCTAGCCAAAGTGAACATTTTTTTCCCCAGAGAAGAAGATGGACATTCAATGAAATAGGTGAATTCTATCTATTTCTGACAAAAAACCCAGAACTAAACAAAAAGTTTGATCACCAAATATAGGAATCAAGAGAAACATAAAAAGGTAAAAAGAAATCTCGGGCACTGTTTTTCTGTTATGAGTATACATAAAGAATACATATATAATTTGATTTTACTGTTATAACATAAAAAAGAAGCTAGAGGTGAAAAGGAAATTGTACCAGGAAAAGGGGAAAGTGGAGGCACTACATCTCACGAAGAGGCAAAGAAAACCTATTATATCTGAGGGAAAAATGGAAGAGGAGGAACATAGTGTGTATCTTACTCTCATCAGAATTGGCTTAAAGAGAAAAATAATAGACATATTCGATTTAGAGAGAAACTTCTTCAACCTCATTGAAAAGTGGCAGGGGAAAAGTGAAAAGGGAAGGAGTAAGCTAAATAGATGGGAATATAGAAATTATGAGGAAAAAGATTAAGAAAAGGGGAGGGATTCTAAGGTGGGGGGAGAGATTCTAAAGAGGGAGGGCTTCGTGAGGCAAGTGATGCCCCCAAGTTTAATACTGGGCAGGGGGGTTAGGGGGAAGGAAAGAAGAAAAAGCATAATCTGGGGTAAACAAGATGGCAGGAAATACAGAATTAGTAATTTTAACCATAAATGAGCATGGGGTAAACTCCCCCATAAAGCAGAGGTGGATAGCAGACTGGATTAAAAGCCAGAATCCTACAATATGTTGTTTACAGGAAACAGTTGTTTACACTTGAAGCAGGGTGGATACATACAGAGTAAAGGTAAAAGACTGGAGCAGAATCTAGTACGCTTCAGGTGAAGTAAAAAAAGCAGGGGTAGCCATCCTGATCTCAGATCAAGCAAAAGCAAAAATTGATCTTATTAAAAGAGATAAGGAAGTGCACTATATCTTGCTAAAGGGTAGCATAGATAAAACATATCAATACTAAACATATATGCACCAAGTGATATAGCATCTAAATTCTTAAAGGAGAAGTTAAGAGACCCGCAAGAAGAAACAAACAGCAACAGTATAATAGTGGGAAATCTCAACCTTGCACTCTTAGAATTAGATAAATCAAATCACAAAATAAATAAGAAAGAAGTCAAAGAGGTAAATAGAATACTTTGGAGAAAACTAAATGGAGACAGAAAGGAGTATACTTTCTTTTTGGCAGTTCATGGAACCTATACAAAAATTGATCATATATTAGAATATAAAGACCTCAAAATCAAATGTAGAAAAGCAGAAATAGTAAATACATCCTTTTCAGATCATGATGCAATGAAAATTACATTCAGTAAAAAGCCAGGGGAAAGTAGACCAAAAAATAATAGCTTATTTTATTTCTTTTTCTAAAATTGTACTGTTTAAAATAAAAGGAAAGATTAATAAAATTGAAAGTAAAAAAAAAAGCTATTGAATTACTAAATAAAACTTAGAGTTGGTTCTATGAAAAAAACCAACAAAATAGATAATCCCTTGGTAAATTTGATTGGACAAAGGAAAGAGGAAAATCAAAATTTTACTCTTAAAAATTAAAAGGGAGAATTTGCTACCAATGAAGAGGAAAATAGAGCAATAATTAGGAGTTACTTTGCCCAACTTTATACCAATAAATTCGATAACTTAAATGAAATGGATGAATACATTAAAAAATATAGCTTGCCCAGATTAACAGAGGAAGAAATAAATTGGTTAAACAGTACAATTTTAGAAAAAGAAATAAAATAAGCTATTAATTAACTCCTTAAGAAAAAATCCCCAGGACCAGATGGATTTACATGTGAATTTTACCAAACATTTGAAGAACAATTAACTCCAATTCTATATAAACTATTTGAAAAGAAATGAGGATTGAAGTAATACTACCAAATTCCTTTTATGACACAGACATGGTATTGATATCTAAACCAGGGAGGATGAAAACATAGAAGAAAATTATAGACCAATCCCCCTAATGAATATTGATCCAAAAATCTTAAATAAAAATAAAATATTAGCAAAAAGATTACAGAAAATCATCCCCATGATAATACACCATGACCAAGAAGGATTTATACTAGGAATGCAGGGCTGGTTCAATTTTAGGAAAAATATTAGCATAACTGATTATATCAATAACCAAATTAATAAAAGCTTATGATCATCTCAATAGATGCAGAAAAAGCATTTGATAAAATCTAACATCCATTCCTATTAAAAAAAAACACTTGAGAGTATAGGAATAAATGGACTTTTCCCTAAAATAATCAGTAGCATCTATTTAAAACCTCATATGTAATGGGGATAAAACTGGAACAATTCCCAAAAAGATCAGGAGTGAAACAAGGTTGCCCACTATCACCATTACTATTCAATATTGTATTGGCAATGCTAGATTTGGCAATAACAGATGAAAAAGAGATTAAAGAGATTAGAGTAGGTAATGAGGAAACCAAATTATCACTTTTTGCAAATGATATGATGTTATAATTAGAGAACCCTAGAGATTCTACTAAAAAACTATTAGAAATAATCCAAAACTTTAGCAATGTTGCAGGATACAATATAAATCCATCTAAATTCTCAGCATTTTTATACATCACCAACAAAATCCAAAAGTAAGAGATAAAAAGAGAAATTTCATTTAAAATAACTGTCAGTAGTATAAAATATTTGGGAATCTATCTGCTAAAGGAAAGCCAGGAACTGTATGAGCAAAACTATAAAACACTTTCTACACAAAGTCAGATCTAAACAATTGGGAAATTATTAAGTGCTTTTGGATAGGCCAAGTGAATATAATAAAGATGACAATATTACCTAAATTAATCTATTTGTTTAGTGATATACCAATCAGCTCCCAACTAACTATTTTGATGACCTAGGAAAAATAACAAAATTCATCTGGAAGAACAAAAGGTCAAGAATTTCAAGGGAACTAATGAAAAAAAATCAAATGAAGGTGGCCTTGCTGTACCTGTTCTAAAACTATATTACAAAGTAGGAGTCATCAAGACCATTTAGTATTGGCTAAGGAATAGACTAGCTGATCAGTGGAATAGGTTAAGTTCACAGGACAAAACAGTCAATAATACATAGAAATCTAGTGTTTGACACACCCAAAGATCCCAACTTTTGGGATAAGAATTCACTATTTGACAAAAACTGCTGGGAAAACTGAAAATTAGTATGACATAAACTAGGTATGGACCCACATTTAACACTGTACACCAAGATGAGATCAAAATGGGTTCATTATTTAGGCATAAAGAATGAGATTATAAATAAATTAGAAAGACATAGGATAGTTTAACTCTCAGACTTGTGAAGGAGGAAGGAATTTGTGACCAAAGAAGAACTAGATATCATTACTGATCACAAAATTGAAAATTTTGATTATATCAAGTTAAAAAGTTTTTGTGCAAACAAAACTAATGCAAACAAGATTAGAAGGGAAGCAATAAACTGGGAAAACATTTTTACAGTTAAAGATTCTGATAAAAGCCTCATTTCCAAAATATATAGAGAATTGACACTAATTTAGAAGAAATCAAACCATTCTCCAGTTGATAAATTGTCAAAGGATATGAACAGACAATTTTCAGATGATGAAATTGAAACTATTTCTACTCATATGAAAGGGTTTCCAAATCAATATTGATCTGAGAAATGTTAATTAAGACAACTGAGATACCACTACACACACATCTTGGCTATGATGACAGGAAAAGATAATGACAAATGTTGGAGGGGAAGTGGAAAAACTGGGACATTGATGCATTGTTGGTGGAGTTGTGAATGGATCTAGCCATTCTGGAGAGCAATTTGGAATTATACTCAAAAAGTTATCAACTGTGCATACCTTTTGATCCAGCAGTGTTTCTTATATCCCAAAGAGATGTTAAAGAAGGGAAAGGGAACTGTATGTGCAAAAAATGTTTGTGGCAGCCCTTTTTGTAGTGACTAGAAACTGGTAATTGAATGGATGCCCAATAGTTCAAGAATGGCTGGATAAATTGTGGTATATAAATCATGGAATATTATTGTTTATTATCAGACTTAATTTGTGTGAAAAGTGTTTTGTAGTTTTGCTACAAGATTTTGATTTTCCCTTGGCAGATAGATTCCTAAATATTTTATATAATCGGTAATTACTTTAAATGGAATTTCTCTTTGTAACTCTTGACTATTGGATTTTGTTAGTGATATATAAGAATGCTGATGATTTATGTGGGTTTATTTTATAACCAGCAACTTTGCTAAAGTTGTGGATTATTTCTAATAACTTTTTAGCAGAATCTCTGGGGTTCTCTAAGTATACCATCATATCATTAGCAAAGAGTGATAATTTGGTTTCCTCATTGCCTATTCTTATTCCTTTAATTTCTTTCTCAACTCTTATTGCCAAAGCTAGTATTTCTAATACAATATTAAATAGTAACGGTGATAGCGGGCAACTTTATTTCACTCCTGATCTTATTGGGAATGGTTGCAGTTTGTCCCCATTACATATGATGCTTATTGCTGGTTTTAAATAGATGCTACTTTTTTTTGCTACTTTTTTTTTTTAAGGAAAAGTCCATTTATTCCTATACTCTCAAGTGTTTTTAATAGGAATGGATGTTGGATTTTATCAAATGCTTTTTCTGCATCTATTGAGATGATCATATGGTTTTTGTTAATTTGGTTATTAATATGGCCAATTATATTGATAGTTTTCCTAATATTGAACCAGCCCTTCATTCCTGGTATAAATCCTACTTGAGCATAGTGTATTATCCTGGGGATGATTTTCTGTAGTCTTTTTGTTAATATCTTATTTAAGATTTTAGCATCAATATTCATTAGGGAGATTGGTCTATAATTATCTTTCTCTGTTTTCAACCTACCTGGTTTAGGTATCAGTACCATGTCTGGTCATAAAAGGAATTTGGTAGGACTCCTTCATTCCCTATTTTCTCAAATAGTTTATAAAGCATTGGGACTAATTGTTCTTTGAATGTTTAGTAGAATTCACATATAAATCCATCTGGCCCTGGGGATTTTTTTTTAGGGAATTGATTAATAGCTTGTTCTATTTCTTTTTCTGAAATGGGATTATTCAAGCAATTTACTTCTTCCTCTGATAATCTGGGAAGCCTATATTTTTGGAGGTAGTCATCCATTTCACTTAGGTTTTCAAATTTGTTGGCATAAAGTTGGGTAAAGTAACCCCTTATTATTTCTTTAATTTCCTCTTCATTGGTGGAAAGTTCTCCCTTATCATTTTTAAGACTACTAATTTTATTTTCCTCTCTCCTTTTTCTAATCAGATTTACCAAAGGTTTATCAATTTTATTGGTTTTTCATAAAACCAACTCTTAGTTTTACTTATTAGTTCAATAGTTTTTTTACTTTCAATATTATTAATTTCTCCTTTTAATTTTAGAATTTCAAGTTTAGTAATTTACTGGGGGTAAAATTTGGTCTTTTTCTAGGTTTTTAAGTTGCAAGCCCAATTCATTAACCTTCTCTTTCTCTATTTTATTCAGTAAGCCTCTAAGGATATAAAATTTCCCCTTATTACTGCTTTGGCTGCATCCCACAAATTTTGGTATGATGTCTCACTGTTGTCATTAGCTTGAGTGAAATTATTAATTGTGTCTATAATTTGCTGTTTCATCCAATCATTCTTTAAAATGAGATTATTTAGTTTCCAATTACTTTTTGGTCTATTTACCCCTAACTTTTTGTTGAATGTAGTTTTTATTGCATTGTGATCTGAAAAGAAAGCATTTACTATTTCTGCCTTCCTGCATTTAATTTTGAGGTCTTTATGTCCTAATATATGGTCAATTTTTATGTAGGTTCCATGAACTACTGAGAAAAAAGTATACTCCTTTGTGTCACCATTCAGTTTTCTCCAGAGATCTCTCATATCTAATTTTTCTAATATTCTATTTACCTTTTTAATTTCTTTCTTATTTATTTGTGATTTGATTTATCTAAATCTGAGAGTACAAGATTGAGATCTCCCGCTATTATAGTTTTGCTGTCTATTTCTTCTCGCAACTCTCTTAACTTCTCCTTTAAGAAGTTAGATGCTATACCACTTGGTGCATATATGTTTAATACTGATATTGCTTCATTGTCTATAGTACCCTTTAGCAAGATGTAGTTTCCTTCCTTATCTCTTTTAATTAGATCAATTTTTGCTTTTGCTTGATCTGAGATAAGGATGGCTACCCCTGCTTTTTTGATTTCACCTGAAATTTAATAGATTCTGCTCCAGCCTTTTACCTTTACTCTCTATGTATCTCCCTGTTTTAAATGTGTTTCCTGTAAACAACATATTGTAGGGTTCTGACTTTTGATCTAGTCTGCTATCTGCCTCCTCTTTATGGGAGAGTTCATCCCATTCACATTTACGGTTAAAATGACTAATTCTGTATTCTTGCCTTCCTTCCCCCCTTCCCTAGTATTAAACTTATTGGTCCTACTTGCATCACCCAGCTCTCCCTCTTTAGTATCTCTCCCTCCTCCCTTTGAATCCCTTCCCCTTTCTTGTACTCTTCCCTTATTACTCTTTTTCCTTTTCCCTTTTCCTCTCCCACTTTTTAATGAGGTGACAGAAGATTCTCTGTAAAACAAATATGTCAATTATTTCCTCTTTGAGCCAACTCTGATGAGAGTAAGATTTGCACAATGTTCCTGCCCCTCTCTAAGTTCCCTCAGATATGATAGGTTTCCTTTGCCTCATCGTCGCATGTAGTTTCCCTCTTTTTATCTCCCCTTTTCCCTTTTTCTGACACTATCCCCTTTCCATTTCTACTTCCCTTTTTTATGCTATATCAGTAAAATCAAATTATACATGTGGTTTTTATGTATATCCACAACAGAAATACAATTCTCAAGAGTTCCTTTTGCCTTTTTCTACTTCTCTTGAGTTCTGTTGTTAGAGATCAAATTTTTTGTTTAAGTCTGATTTTTTCCTTAGAAACAGATGGGATTTGTCTGTTTCATTAAATGTCCATCTTCTTCCATAGAAAAAAATGCTCAGCTTAGCTGGGTAGTTTATTCTTGGCTGCATTCCAAGTTCTTTTGCCTTTTGGAATAGCAAATTCCAGTCCCTTCGATCCTTTAATGTTGAGGCAGCCAGATCTTGCAAGTTGTGGCACGTTGGTATTTGAACTGTTTTTTCCTGGCTGCTTGTAAAATTTTTTCTTTAGTCTGAAAATTCTGAAGTTTGGCCACAATATTCCTTGGAGTCTTTATTTTAGGGTCTTTTTCAAAAGGTGTTTGATGGCTTCTTTCAAAGCCTATTTTACCTTCCGGTTCTATTACTTCTGGGCAGTTCTCTTTGATGATTTCCTGTAAAATAGTATCTAGGCTCTTTTTTTCATCATAATTTTTGGGTAGTCCGATGATCCTTAGGTTATCTCTCCTAGATCTATTTTCCAGGTCTGTTGTTTTTCCAATTAAATATTTGACATTTTTTCCCAATCTTTCATTTTTTTGGTTTTGCTTGACTGATTCTTCCTGTCTCAATGAATCAGTCATTTCTATTTGTTCAGTTCTGATTTTTAGTGAGTTATTTTCTTCATTAGCTTTTTTTTACTTCTTTTTGTATATGTCCATTTGAGTTTTTAAATGAGTTGTTTTGCTCTATGGAATTTTTTTTTCCATTTCACTAATTTTTTTTTTTAGTGAGTTATTTTCTTTTTCCAATTCACAAATTCTGTTTCCCTGCACTTCTTGGCAGTTTTTTACCTTTTTCAATTCACATTTCAGGAAGTTGTTTTCTTTTTCCACTTTATCAAATTTTTCTTTTAGTGAGTTATCTGTCTTTTCTGTATTCACTTGCATAGTTTCTCTTTCTTTCCCCATTTTTCTTCTAGTTCTCTTTTAAGGTTTTTAATAGCCTCTTCTAGGAGAGCCTTTTGTATTGGGGATCAACAGTTGTCTGGAGACTGTCTGCTATTAGTCTCTTCAGGGTTGAAAATCTATTCTCTTTCTGAATAGAAACTATCAATTGTCCTTTTGATTTTTTTTACTCATTTTGCTAAAACCTGTAGGGTCAGGTCCAGGAGGTTACCAGCTTCCTCTGCAGAGCAGTGAAAGGTGTATGGATGGGTAGCTGTCCTGTTAGCTGGCTGCAAAAAGCAGCAAGGTACTGGAGTGCTCTGGGAAAGAGTTCCTCACCAGGAAGTAACTCAGGCCAGCAGGGCAGAGCTGGGAAAGTGCCCTGAAAAGAACCCCGGTGTGTGAGATAACGACTGCCCTGGGGCTAGATGCTGAGCAGTGAGAGTTTCACTACCCCAAGCCAAATCCCACCCTGGGGCTGTGGGTATTAGCAGTTGAGCAGTGAATGGACTAGCAGGGACTGGAAGTGTCTCTGCCCTGGGAAGCACAGTCCTGCTGGGGAAGTTCTATTGCCCCAGGCCAAGCCCCCCCACTGTGCTGATTAGAGGCTGCCCAGCCTGTGCCCCACTGCTGTGGGGGTTTGTAACTTCCCCTGCAAAAGCCCCGAACTGCAGGATGTGGCTGCAGGGCTGTGTTTCAGTCTGCCTGAGTCACCTCCGGGTTTGAGTAGTTACAGCCAGATCTTGTTAGGTTCTGGTGTTTTTTTAGAGTACCCTCTGTTCTAGGCTTTAATTTCTCTGACAGTTTACTGCTTTGTAATCAAGGCAGAGTAGTTAGCCTATAGCAGAGTCATCTCTATAACTTCTCTAGCCACAGAGATCACCCCCGCCCCTGGTCTGCTCAGGATGCTAGTCTCTTGCTGCCTGTGCTAGTCTGTTCCTGGCCCCTCAGGACTAACCTTTCCTGGTGATCTTCCAGATTGACTTCAGCTGGTAAGTTGTAGTGCTTCTGATCTTCATGAATTTAAGCAGTGAAGAGCTCTTTTTGAGGCTGAATTAAATAGTTTGTTATGACGGGAATGAGAGGAGCTTAGAAAAGCACATGCGCCTTCTCTCCCATCTTGGCTCCACCCACAGAAGTGAGAACCATTATATTATATGAAAGAAGAGAACTCCAGAATATCTTTGGAGAAAGGAGGCATTTATGACCAAAGAAGAACTAGAGAACATTATGAAAGGAAAAATGGGCAAATTTGATTATGTTAAATTCAATTTTTTTTTTTTTTTGCAGAAATAAAACTAACAGAAGTACTCTTGGTGTAAATTCAGGAGGAAATACAAAGTTTGGAAAAATTCTTTACGCCCAATGTTTCTGACAAAGGTCTCATTTCTAAAATATATAAAGAACTGTGTTAAATTCATAAGAATATAAGTCATTCCTCAATTGATAAATGGTCAAAGGATATGAATAGGCAATTGTCAAATGACAAAATTAAAGAGATTTATAATTATATAAAAAAAGGTCTAAATTGAATAGAGAAAGACAAATTAAATAACTCTGAGGTACCACCTCACACCTCTCAGGTTAGCCAAAATGACAGGAAAAGACAGTAATAAATGATGGAGGGGATGTAGGAAAACTGAGACACTAATGCATTTATTGGTGGAGTTGTGAAATGATTCAATCATTCTAGAGAGCTAGCTGAAACTATGCCCAAAGGACTATAAAGCTGTTCATATCCTTTGACCCAGCAGTGCCATTCCTGAGACTGTATCCCAAGGAAATCATAAAGGAGGGAAAAGGACTCATATGTGCAAAAATGATTGTAGCAGCTCTTTTTGTGGTAGCAAAGAATTGGAAAAGGAGTAGATGCCATCAATGGGGGAATAGCTGAACAAGTTGTGGCACATAAAAGTAACGGATTATTATTGTTGCACAAAATGATGAATATTTTTATTAGAGATAGGCCTAAAAAGATTTACATGAACTGATGCTGAGCAAAACAAGCAGAACCAGGAATAGCAAGAATGTGTGATGATCAAATATGAATGGTTTGGTTCTTCTCAGTAGTTCAGTGGTCCAAAGCTATCCCAGAAGACTTTGGACAGAAAATATCATCTGCATCCAGAAAAAGAAATAAGGGTACTGAATATAAATCAACACATGCAATGTTCACTTCTTTTTTCTGTTTTGAATCTCTCCTGTGGCTTTTCCCTTTTTCTCTGATTTCTCTCCCAACATTATTCATACTCAATGAGCATGATTCAATGCTGAATTAAAAGCCTGGTTGTCATAAATATTGATCTCTAATAATGAAACCCAAGCCTCTCTGAGCATCATTCAATGCTGAATTAAAAGCCTGGTTGTCATAAATATTGACCTCTAATAATGAAACCCAAGCCTCTCTAAGGTGATATCTTCCTGGCCCTCTCATCTTTCTTTGATTGCAGATTACATGAACTGCTTCATGATCTCTTTTTTCGGAGCTTCTGTGATACTGATTTCTGGTTTGAAAAATTCAGCAGACAATATACTGACTACACAGGTACTTTGGAAATTAGGTCAGAAGAATTACATTCTAATCCTGAATTTACTGTGGTCTTTTGGGAAAATCATCTGAGTATCATGAGTAATTATTTCTCTTCTTTTTATTTATTTATTAAAGCTTTTTATTTTTCAAAACAGTAGACAATTCTTCAGCATTAGCCCTTGGAAAACACTGTTCCAATTTCTCCCTTCCCCCATGCCCTCCCTTAGATGTCAAGTAGTCCAATATATGTTAAGCATGATAGAAATATATTAAATCCAATATATGTATACATATACAATTATAGTGCTGCATGAGAAAAAAAAAAGAAAAGCAAAATAAAATGCAAGCAAACAATAACAGAAAGAGTGAAAATGCTATGTTGTGAACCATATTCAGTTTCCTCAGTCCTCTCTCTGGGTGTAGATAGCTCTCTTCATCATTGAACAATTACCACTGATTTGAATCATCTCATTGTTGAAGAAAGTCACTTCCATCAGAATTGATCATCCTATAGTGTTATTGTTGCCATTTTTAATGATCTCCTGATTCTGGTCATTCACTTAGCATCAGTTCATGTAAGAATCTCCAGACCACTCTGAAATCATCTTATTGGTTGTTTTCTTACAAAGCAACAGTATTCCAAAGCATTCATATGCCATAATTTATTCAGTCATTCTCCCATTGATGGGCATCCATTCAATTTCCAGTTTCTTGTCACTACAAAAAGGGCTGCCACAAACATTTTGGTACATGTGAGTCCCTTTCCCTCCTTTAAGACCTCTTTGGGATATAAGCCCAGTAGAAACATTGCTGGATCAAAGGGCATACACAATTTTATAACTTTTTGAGCATAGTTCCAAATTGCTCTCCAGAATGGTTGGATCTTTCCACAATTCCACCAACAATGTATCAGTGTCCCACTTTCCCCACAACCCCTTCAACATTTGTCATTATGTTTTCTTGTCATCTTAGCCAACCTGAGAAGTGTGTATTGGTATCTCAAAATTGTCTTAATTTGCATTTCTCTGATCAATAGTGATTTGAAGCACCTTTTCATATGACTATAAATAGTTTCAATTTCTTCATCTGAAAATTGTTCATATCCTTTGACTATTTATCAATTGGAGAATGGCTTGAACTCATAAATTTGTGTCAATTCTCTATATATTTTAGAAATGAGTTCTTTTTCAGAATCTTTGAATGTAAAAATGTTTTCCTAGTATATTGCTTCCCTTCTAATCTTATCTCCATTAGTTTTGTTTGTACAAAACCTTTTTAACTTAATATAATCAAAATTATCTATTTTGTGATTAACAATGAACTCTAGTTCTTCTCTGGTCATAAATTCCATCCTCCTTCACAGATCCGAGAGGTAAACTATCCTATGTTCTTCTAATTTGTTTATATTATCATTCTTTATGACTAGATTATGAACCCATTTAGACCTTATTTTGGTATATGGTTTTAGGTGTGGGTCAATGCTTAGGTGTTGCCAAACTGGTTTCCAATATTCCCAGCAGTTTTTGTCAAATAGTGAGTTCTTATCCCCAAAACTGGTGTCTTTGGGTTTGTCAAATACTATATTGCTATAGTTATTGATTATTTTGTCCTGTGAACCTAATCTATTCCACTGATAGATTATTCTATTTCTTAGTCAGTAACAAATGGTTTTGATGAATGGTGCTTTATAATATTGTTTTAGATCTGGTGCAGCTAGGCCATCTTCATTTGACTTTTTTCATTAATTCCCTTGAAATTCTTGACATATTTATTGTTCTTTCAGATAAATTTTGTTGTTATTTTTTCTAGGTCAATAAACTAGTTTCTTATGAGTTTGATTGGTATAGCACTAAATAAATAGATTATTTAGGTAGTATTGTCATAATTATTATATTCATTCATTCAATCCTAGAGTGCATGATATTTTTTCCAGTTGACTTTATTTCATCGAAGTCAGATAATTTCATCGAAGAGGATGACAATAATGAGACAACATACCAAAATTTGTGGGATATACCCAAAGCAGTAATAAGGGGAAATTTTATATCTCTATTTTCATCTCTTCGATGAAATTCATCTGACTTTATTTGTGTGGAAAGTGTTTTGTCATTTTGTTCATATACCTCTTGACTTTCCCTTGGCAGAGATATTACCAAATATTTTATACTAATGACACTAAATTTAAATGGCAATCCCTTAGTTATCTCCTGCTGTTGGATTTTGTTAATGATGTATAAAAATGCTGATGATTTATGTGGATTTATTTTGTATCCTGCAACTTTGCTAGAGTTGTGGATTATTTCTAATAGTTTTTTAGTTGGTTCTCTAGGATTCTCTAAGTATACCATAATATCATCACAAAGAGTGATAATTTGGTTTCCTCATTACCTACTCTGATTTCTTTAATCTCTTTTCCTTCTCTTATTGACAAAGCTAGCATTTCTAATACAATATTCAATAGTAATGGTGATAGAGGGCAACCTTGTGTCACCCCTGATCTTAGGGGGGATGATTCCAGTTTATCCCCATTACATATATGCTTGCTGATAGTTTTAAAAAGACTCAACTGACCATTTTAAGGAAAGGTCTATTTATTCCTATATTGTCTAGTGTTTTTAATAGGACTGGGTGTTGGATTGTATCAAATGCTTTTTCTGCATCTATTGAGATAATCATATGGTTTTTGTTCATTTGATTATTGATATAGTCAATTATGCTAGTAGTTTTCCTAATATTGAACAGGTCCTGGGTTCTGGTATAAATCCTACTTGTCATGCTGTATTTTCCTAGGAAGGAATTTCTGTAATCTCTTTGCTAATATTTTGTTTAAGTTTTTGCATCAACATTCATTAAAGAAATTGTTCTATAATTTTTTTCTCTGTTTTCATCCTATCTGATTTAGGCTTCAGTACCATGTCTGTGCTATAAAAGGAATATGGTAGGAATCCTTTTTTCCCTTGTTTTTTTTTTTTTTTTCAAATAGTTTAATATTGGAGTTAATTGTTCTTTAAGTGTTTAGTAGAAGTCACATGTAAATCCATCTGGTCCTGGAGATTTTTTCTTAGGGAGTTGATTAATATTTTGTTTTATTTCTTTTTCTAAAATGGGATTATTTAAGTAATTCATTTCCTCTTCTGTTATTCTGGGCAATCTATATTTTTGTAGGTATTCCTCCATTTCACTTTGGTTATCAAATTTATTGGCTTAAAGTTGAGCAAAATAACTCCTAATTATTGCTCTATTTTTCTCTCCATTGGTGGAAATTTCTCCCTTTTTATTTCTGAGACTAACAATTTGATTTTCCTCTTTCCTTTTTCTAATCAAATTAACTAAAGTTTTATCTATGTTGGTTTTTTTTTTCATAAAACCAACTCAGTTTTATTTATTCAATGGTTTTTAGTTTCAATTTTATTGATCTCTCCTTTTATTTTTAGAATTTCAAATTTGGTATTTGATTGGGGGTTTTTAATTTGATCTTTTTTTTTTTTTTTAGCTTTTTTAGTTGCAATCCCAATTCATTGATCTTTTTCTGTATTTTACACAAGTAAACATCTAGAGATATAAAATTTCCCCTTATTATTGCTTTGGGTATATCCCACAAATTTTGGTATGTTGTCTCATTATTGTCATCCTCTTCGATGAAATTATTAATTGTGTTTATGATTTGCTGTTTCACTCATTAATTCTTTGGGATGAGATCATTTAGTTTCCTATTACTTTTTGGTCTATTTCCCCCTGGACTTTTATTGAATGCAATTTTTATTGCATCATGATATGAAAAAAATGCATTTGATTTTGAGGTCTTTAGGTCTTATTATATGGTCAATTTTTGTATAGGTTCCATGAACTGCTGAGAAGAAAGTGTACTCCTTTCTGTCTCCATTCATTTTTCTTTAAACATCACTGATATTTAACTTTTCTAGTATTCTATTTACCTCCTTAACTTTTTTCTTATTTATGTTGTAGTTTAATTTATCTAGTTTTTGAGAGAGCAAATTCCCACTAGTATGGTTTTGATGTCTATTTCTTTTTGCAGCTTTCAACTTCTCCTCTAGGAATTTTCATGGTATACCACGTGGGGCATATATGTTTAGTACTGATCTTTCTTCATTATCTATGGTACCCTTTACAAGACATAGTTTCCTTCCTTATTTCTTTTAATTAGAACAATTTTTGCTTTTGCTTGAACTGAGATCAGGATAGATACCCCTGCTTTTTTAACTTCATCTGAAGCATAATACATTCTGCTGTAGCCTTTTACCTTTACTCTGTATGTATTGCTCTGCTTTAAATGTGTTTCTTGTAAACAACATATTGTAGGGTTGTGGCTTTTAATCCAGTATGTTATCTGCTTTATTTACATTTACAGTTTAAACTACTAATTCTGTATTTCCCACCATTTTATTTACCCAAAATTATATTTTTCTCATTTCTTTTCCCCTTTCCTTCCTCCCCAATATTTTACTTATGAGCACTACTTGCCTCAAGCAGCCCTTCCCCTTTAGTGTCCCTCCCCCTTTCTAAAACCCTTTCCCCTACTGTAGAAAGTTCAATTGCTTCCATGATCATTTTTTTTTCCCAACATAATCAAACATTGGTTTGGCCATGTCACAACTTTGCTGAAGATGTTTCAGTGCTCCCTGTTATTTCTTGGAAAATATTTCATCTATGACTTTTAAAATCCTTTGTACTCTAACACTGGTCCCTGGGCTGATTTCACATCACTACCTCAATATACTCAGTAGGTAAATCATCTACTTTAATGATGTTCCCAACTCTACCTTCAGAGTCATTGCAAACTCTGTTTTCCATGCATGGATCAGAGGGGAGCACATTTACCTCTGTATCATGAATTCCTTACATCCATTCATTGTTGAGTTTGTGCTAACTCTTACAAGAATGCCTGATTTTCCCAATTGTTAGTATTGCTCCACTCCCAACAAATTATTTCATACATCTCATCTTTACTTACCTGTGTATATCTTTTATTTTTGTTGACATAATAGAATATGGGATCTTAGAATATAGAGATTGATACATATTTGTTTTTGCATACAAAGTACATAATACAATCCCTGAGACATTATAGGCATTAAAAATGCTAATATTATCTTCATGAAAATCAAAAAGAAGAAACTATACCTATATGTTTATCTAAAAAAGATAGGTAAGATTAAAAGTTGTCATAATACAGGAAGAATAGTAATGAAATATCCAGAAGTTCACAATCTTAAGAAAGAATAATTGTATGATCACACATATATAAATTATAACAGATTGCTCATTCTAAAGAGAGGTTTGGGGAGAGAAAAAAAGAATAGAATTTGGAACTCAAAATTTTATAAGTGCTTAAAATTGTTTTAACATTTAATTGGGGGAAAATGAAATATTATACTTAAAAAAGAAAGAATAAGACTAATTTCCTTAGATGTCAATTAAAAATGCACTAAGGCCAGTGAACAATATAAATTAGAAATACTAATATAAGGAAACAAACATGGCCTCCTAAGCTCCTAAGAGACTTAGTAGGGCAAAATCCATGACAGGAATATGGCTCTGAAAAGTTATGTCCTATTTAAAAGAAGCATATGTAAAATATTGGTTAGGATATTTAAAAGAATCAGTATATGTAAAATATGGGTTAGAATATAACAAGTATTAGAAAATACTCTAGTCGCCAGAGTGATAACAGACAGCACTGGAATAAAGATAAATGAATGAATGCGTGTATATTTTATATTTATATATATATATATATGTACATACAAATGTACATATTTACATTTACATATACATATTTATACACACATATATACATATATAAACAAATGAAATATGTGAAATTTTGTTATATACACTAAGAGCTGTTTGGAAAGATGAATTAGATAAGTTCATGAAATAGAACACAACACAGGCATGTGGTGGAAGGATATATTTCAATTTTCTTGGGTTCTCCTGGAGCCTTTTATTTTCTGAGAGAAGATTTTTTTAACCATTAAATTTTTTTTTTCTGGTTTTACATGTACATTTTTTTTTTCTCCACACATTTCCTCATGAATTATGTTGGGAGAGAAAAATCAGAACAACAGGGGGAAACCATGAGAGAAAAAGAAAGTATTAGACAAAGAAAAAAGTGAACATAGCTTGTATTGGTATACATTCAATCTCCATAGTTCTCTCTCTGGATGCAGATGACATTTTCCATCCAATGTTTATTGGGATTGCCTTTGATCACTGAACTGCTGAGAAGAATTAAGTCTTTTATACTTTATCATTGCACAATCTTGCAGTATTTACACTGTATTCCTGATTCTACTTATTTTGCTCAGCATCAGTTTGTGTAAATCTTTACAGGTCTTTCTAAAACCAGCTTGTTCATCATTTTTATAGAATAATAATATTCCATTACTTTCGTATATCATGACTTATTCAGCTTTTCCCCAAATGATGGGCATCTACTTATTTTCTAAATCTTTGCCATCACAAAAAAGAACTGCTACAAATATTTTTGCACATATGGGTTCTTTTTTTTCTCCTTTACGATTTCCTTGGGCTACAGACCCAGTAATGATACTATTGGATAAAAGGGTATGCACCATTTTGTAGTTCTTTGTGCATAGTTCCAAATTGCTCTCTAGAATGGTTGGATCATTTCACAATTCCATCAACAATACATTAGTGTTCCATTTTTCCTACATTCCCTCCAACATTTATCATTATCTTTTCCTACCATATTAGTTAATATCAGAGGTTTGAGGTGCTACCTCCGATTAAATTTGCATTTCTTGAATCAATAGTGATTTAGTGCATTTTTCCATATAATTATGAATGTCTTTAATCTTCTCATATGAAAATTGTCTGTTCACATATTTTGGCCATTTATCAATTGTGGAATGATTTGTATTCTTATAACTTTATCACAGTTCTTTATATATTTTTGAAATGAGACCTTTGTCAGAAACACTGACCATAAAATGTTTTCCCACCTTTGTGCTTCCCTTTTATTTTTACTTGTGCTGGTTTTGTTTGTGTAAAAAGTTTTTAATTTAATGTAATTAAAGTTGTCCACTTTGCATTTTATAATATTATCTAGCTCTTTGTTGGTCATAAATTCCTCTTTTTTCCAAAGATCTGCTAGGGAAACTTTACCTTCCTCTCTTAATTTGCTTATGGTACAATCCTTTATGCCCCAAATATATACCCTGTTTGATCATATTTTGGCATATAGTGTGAGATACAGAGTATTCCAAGTTTATGATTTATTTTCCAATTTACCCAGTAATTTTTGTGAAATAGTGGTTCTTATCCAGAAGTTGGAGTTTTAGGGTTTATCAGATACTAGATTACTATAGTCATTGATTATTGTGTTATGTGTAACTTATTCCACTAATCCACCACTCTGTTTCTTAGTCAGTGCCATATGTTTTTGATGACTGCTGCTTTATAATACAGTTTTAGGTTTGGTACTTCTAGGCCACCATACTTTGTATTTTTTTCATTAATCCCTTTGATATTCTCTCTCTCTCTCTCTCTCTCTCTCTCTCTCTCTCTTTTTTTACTGAGGCATTTGGGGTTAAGTGACTTACCCAGAGTCACATAGCTACAAAGTGTTAAGTGACTGAGGCTATATTTGAACTCAGGTCCTCCTGACTTCAGGGCTGATGCTCTATCCACTGTGCAACCCAGTTGCCCCAATTCCCTTGATCTTTTTGATCATTATTTTTTCCAAATGAATTAATGAGCCTCTTTTTGCTCTGTCTGATACCATAAATGAAATTCCTTTGTTTAATTGAAACTGAAAGAACTAGGTATCTGCTGACATAGTCTGAGAAACTATGATTAACTTTGAGATAATAAGATGCCAATGAGACCTTGAAAGTGGAATCTTTGGAAAGTCCATTTGCTTTCATCTTTGTTTTCATCACACTTAAACATTGATTTGCCTGTGTCACAATTTGATTAAGTTGCTTTATAGGCTCCCTCTTGTACAGAGGATAAAATTTCATCTCTAGTAATTTTTAGAACTCTTCAAAATCTAAATCCAACATATGTTCCTGGATTGATTTCATACCACTGTCCCAACATACTCTATATTCCACTCAAAACACTAACTTTTAACAATGTTGCCATCTCTTCCTTCAGAGCCATTCATTTCATATTATGTTTCTCATATATGAAATAGAGGCAAAAACCCATATTCACTACTCCAGCTTGGAGTACCTAGATGCATTCATCAATGACTTTGAAATCTAAGGATGCCTGATTTCCCCAGTTATTAATTTTATCCCCCTCTCAATATACTACATACATTTCATTTGTTCTTATATGTGTGTATCTTGAAATTTTGCTGATATAATCGAATATAACCTATTCGAGAGTAGAGATTGGTTCATATTTGTTTTTGCACACAAAGATCATACCTGGTACATTGTAGACATTTAAAGAATATTTTAGGGTGGAGCCAAGATGGTGGAGAAGACACATGTTCTAAATTCCCCTTTTACCTTCACTACTAATTATCAAATTCAGCCTCATAAACAGTGCTTGACTGGGAAAATCCATGAATATTGGGAGTACAATAAAGAAGATAATCTGGAAGATTGCCAGAAAAGGTTTATCCTGTTCTGTGGGAGCAGGCCAGTGCAGGGAGGGAGGCAGAACACAGAGGCTAGCACACTGAGCAGACCAGGGCTGGGGTGGTCTCCATGGGTGAAGAATTTGCAGGGAGTATTCTATTGCAGGTTGGCTGCTGTACTTTAGTTACAAAGCAATAGATCAGCAGAGAAGTTACACAAACGTCAAAGGTAGAGTGTACTCCAAAAAAATGCCAGAATTTAACAAGACCTAGCTACACCCACCCGGGACCAGAAGTGACTCAGCACGAACCACAGCACAGCTGTGCAGCTGCATTCTGCAGAGTGGGAGTCTTCCCAGGGCACTTTTGCAGCTCGGCCTCTCTTTGCAGCCCATTTGCAGAACAGCTACTGTCCATCTATCTATTTCTGTTGTGCAGAGAAAAGTGAAATAACTCGCTAAAAGAAAAATTTGATAAAGTGGAAAAGGAAAACCACTTCCTGAAATGTGAATTGGAAAAGGTAAAGAACTCCCAGGGAAACAGAATTTGTGAATTGGAAAAGATAAAGAACTCCCAGGAAAGTAGGATTTGTGAATTGAAAAAAGAAAATAACTCAGTTAAAAAAATTAGTGGAATGGGAAAAAAATCCATAGAGAAAAAAACTCATTTAAAAACTCAGTTGGACATATATATACAGAAAGAAGTAAAATAAGCTAATGAAGAAAATAACTCATTAAAATGCAAACTGAACAAATAGAAATGAATGACTCATTGAGACATAAAGAATCAGTTAAGCAAAACAAAAAAAAAAAAAAAAAAAGAAAGAAAAAATAGAAAAAAAAGTTAAATATCTACTTGGAAAAACAACAGACCTGAAAAATATCTCTAGGAGAGATAATCTGAGGATTATTGGACTTCCTGAAAATTATGATGAAAAAAAGAACCTAGACACTATTTTACAGGAAATCATCAAAGAGAACTGCCCTGATATAATAGAAGCAGAAGGAAGAATAGGTATTGAAAGAATTCATCGAACACCTTCTGAAAGACACCCTAAAATAAAAACTCCAAGGAATATTGTGGCCAAATTTCAGAACTATCAGACTAAGGAAAAAATGTTACAAGCAGCCAGAAAAAAAAAACAATTCAAATATCAAGGAGCCACAATAAAGATCACTCAGGATCTTGATGCTTCCACATTAAAAGATTGAAGGGGCTGGAATTTGATATTCCAAAAGGCAAAAGAACTTGGAATGCAGACAAGAATAAATTACCCAGCTAAGCTGAGCATTTTCTTCCAGGAAAGAAGATGGACATTTAATGAAACAGTTGGATTCCATTAATTTCTAATGAAAAAAACCAGAGCTAAATAAAAAATTTGACCTCCAACTATAGGACACAAGAAAAGCAGAAAAAGGCAAAAAGAACTCTTGAGTTCTAGAAAATAACCATATTTCTGTTATGGACATACATAAAAAGTGCATGTATAATTTGATTTTACTGATATAATATAAAAAAGGGAAGTAGAAGTAGAAAGTAGTATCAGAAAAAAGGGGAAAAGGGAGGTTAAAAAGAGGGAAACTACATCCCACGAAGAGGCAAAGGAAATTTATCATATCTGAGGGAATTTAGGGAGGGAGAGGAACATTGTATCAATCTTACTCTCATCAGATTCAGCTCAAAGAAAACATAACAGACACATTTAGTTTACAGAGAAACTTCTCTCACCTTATTAAAAAGTGGGAGAGGAAAAGGGAAAAGGAAAAGAATAATAAGAGCTTTTAAAGGCATAATTTGTGCCCATCGTGGAACCAAGGACCCTACTTTCATTGAAGAAGTCTCTGGTGTGAAGGTTTTCTGGAGGCAGCCTTAGTCTCAGTTGAAATAAATAATTACTCCAAAATCGCAGCCAGCTGGTAAAAATGCAAACGGTTATTTTTCCTTCCAAATTAGCCTGGTTAGTTCAGAGACCTATCTCTCTGCTTGAGCTCTTGCAGCTTTGTCCTTGGCTTCTGCCTCTGCTTTCTTCAGCCTCCAGCCAGCACCAAATTGGAAGATGCGATGAATCTCTTTTGCCTCGAAGATAGGGCTTGTAGGCTTTCTTCCAGAGTGTCCTGTCTCTGACCCCCATCAATGTTCCGGAGAAATTCTCCCTTAGTTCTAAGAGCTTCCTCCATATATATCATTTCCCAAAGGCTAACTCCGCCTTCTGGAGGGAGAGGGATTCTGGGTTATCTCCCAGAGTGCTCTCTGGCCCTACGGGAAGTGTGAATGCAGACTAAGCCCTACTAAGCCCTGCATCCTCCCAAACCTGTGAACTCTATTGAGTACTTAGATACTTATGAGCTCTCTAGAGGTGTGAACACAAGCATTGTTTCTATCAGTTCCACCTAATACCTTGTTTCAAGTTCTGGCCCAAAATATCTCTTTCTAAGATCAAATCAACTCCAATGGCTTAACATTTTGTAAAGATTCCAACACTCTGGTAACCAGAAAATTAGATGAGCATTTTAATAGACAAATAGGGAACTTACTTTGTTAAGGGCTAAACTAGTAGACTTTTCTGGCTGAAATGGGGCAGATGTTAGGAAAAGATTCTCCTCCATCCCCACCCTCACCCCCATCCCTGCCTCGAAGGGGCGCTATAGAAAGCACGCTTAAGTTGATCAAGGCACAAGGCTTAATTATAACTTGGGAACAGATTGCTAGACTCTTGGGTACATTAGAACAACTTGGTTCTTAGAGGAAGAACAAATCTCACCAGACAATTGGAAATTAATAGAATAGCATTCTGTGAATACCACAATGAAAAAGGTCCTCATTCAATTTCCATCAAAGCATTCTATGTATACAACATAATACGGTTGGCCTTAAAGAATCCTGCAAGTTATAGAAAAAAGAAAAGTTCTAGGAATAGCCAAATGAGGAAGCTTGAGAAAAAAGAGTAAGACAATGAACAGATTAATGACCATATCCCCACAGGGCAGGGAGATTTAAATGAGGCTCAAGGGTGTGGTGGCTTTCCATCCCACCAGGAAGCTTCAACCCAGACTACAGAGCAGAGAATTGACTCTCCTCCATCAACTCCATCTTTCAGGATGGAGGGAGGAGGAGTAGTGGGAAGGACAGTGACACCACCAGCACCTTCCCCCCAGCAACCAACCCTTCCTATGAGTAGATTGCAAAAGGCACTACTAAAAGCCACTGAGGAAGGGAAAGATGTAACTGAGCTAAGACTACAAATTTATCCTGTGATTCAACAGCTTAACTCTTCAGGTCAAGAAAGTAGAAAATACGCTCCTTTTGATATAGAAATCCTCAAAGACCTGAAAAAGGCTTGCACTCTTTATGGGGTTACATCAGCTTATGTTAAGATGTTATTACAGAATTTGGCTTATGAAGTCTTAACCCCTAGGGACTGGAAATCTATAGCAAGGACATGCTTAGAACGTGGACAAAACTTGTGGCTTTCTGAATATAGTGAGCTCTGTAGGATACAAGCCCAATAAAACAGTCAAAGTGGAGTTCATATTCCAATCACCTATGACCAGCTAACAGGTGTAAGTTCTTATGCAGATATCTCGGTACAGATTAATTACTCCATAGCAGCATATGAGCAAATTGCTGCTGCTGCTATCAAAGTGTGGGCTTCTCTCCACAATAAAAACTACAATAGTGTGGCCTTCACAAAAATAACACAAGGGCCAAATGAACCCTTTGCTGATTTTGTGGGATGTTTGCAGACAGCTATCATATGAACTAATGGTGAAAATGCAGTAACAGACATTTTGATAAGGCAACTTGCTAAAGAAAATACTAATGAGGTTTGTAGAAGAATTATACTAGGACTGCGCTAGGATGCTTCTTTAAAGGAGATCATAAGACACTGTGCCACAGTGAGCACAAATGCCTTTTATAGCCAGGCTATGATGCAGACTTCAACACATTTAACATGTATTGGTCTACCTGCCATCTGGGGGAGCAGGTACAGGGAAGGAGCAGAAAAGTTGGAACAGAAGGTGTTGCAAGGATCAATGCTGAAAAATTACCCATGCATATATCTTGTAAATAAAAATCTGTAAAAAAAGAATATTTTATATGAATTGACTTAATTTTTTCCTCCTTTTTTCTCAAGATTTTCCAAATCACATTAAAATCCTAGGAGGTCTTCTACTATAGCTTCTTAAATCATGAAACAATCATCTCTGGATGTAAAGCATTCCTTTAAAAGAGTAATATTTCATCTTTGGCTTGAACTCTTTCAATTACAGGAAACATCTTACCTAATAAAGTGTCCATTCCCATTGTTTGGCTGACTGTTTTAGTTGTGAGAAAAGTTTTCATTAGATCTGAGTCAAAATATACATCTGTGGAACTCAAAGTTACTAATATTATCCTCAGAGAAAAATCAAAACAAAGATTAAGAGTATGCCCATAAATTCATCCATAAAAATAGGTAGGACAATAAGTCCTTGTCACATATAAGACAAAAACTTGTCACATATAAGAAAAATAATAATTCAAATATTCAGAAGTTAATAGTCTAAAGAAAAAATAAAAGTATAATTCCTCATGTATAAACTATCAGATTGCTCACTGTTTCTGAGGGCAGTGAGGTGAGAGAGAGGAAGGAATAGAATTTGGACCTTAAAATTTTAAAACATGTTTAAAAATTGTTTTAACTTGTAATTAGGGGGAAATAAACATTACATTTTTAAGAAAAGAAAGAGTAACATTCATTTCTTTAAATGTCTATTCAGAAATGCATAAAGGCCAATGAACAATATAAATTAGAGATACTAATATAAGGAGAGAAATTTGTCCTCCTAAGTTTCTATGACACGATAGGGCAAAAATCACTGCTGGAGTATGTATTTGTAAAGATATTGCCTATTTAAAAGAAACAGAACATATAAAATGTGAGTCTTAGTATCAGCATAAAGTGGTAAATACTCTAGTGTGGCAATCCAGTATCCAGAGTCCAGAAACAAAATGTATAGCATTGGAATAATGATTAATGGAGGCATAAATAGAAGGAATTTTGTCACTATATTCACCAAGGGCTGACATTGGACAGAAATTGTTTTAGTTCCTTATCTTTTCCTCTGAAGGTTTATTCTATTAGCCTTATTCCAATGGCTGAATGTCTGTCTGCGCTTATTATTTTCTGGTGCTACTTTTCTTCCTTTTGCATCTTTAATCTTTGCTTCTTTACTGGCTACTTTGCTTTTGCCTGCAAATCTCCTCAGTTGTCTAGTACCCAGTAGAAGCCTCCTCCCAGTTATAAAATTATGTAAACTCCTTTCTGAGCAATTTCATTATTAGTCCTGTTTCCCTGTTATGATTAGGGAAAAAGGAAAAGGACCTCTATTTTCTAAAATTTTAGAACAGCACTGAATGGTGTCAAAGAACTGGAAGTTGAAGGGATGCCCATTATAAGTTATGGCATATGATTGTGATGGAATATTATTGTGTTGTAAGAAATGATGAACAGGAAAATTTAGAAAAACATGGAGAAACTTGCAAGAAGTAAGGATGCATGTAGAAAACAGAACCAAGAGAATGTTGTATGCAGTTACAGTAATAAATTGTTTTGAGAGTAAATATGGTAGGAGGAGCCAACGAAGTCCTTGGGAGGAATGGAGTTGGTAATAGGAATATCAATGGTCACTTACTATTGATGACTAATGCAACTCATAATCTTCTGATCACCACTGTCTTACATTTATCTAAGTACAATAAAATTTCATGAGTGCACCTTCATGGCCAACCTTCATGGCATTTAGTACAATGTTAACCATGAAGGTGCATTCATGAAATGTGAGAGAGAAGATGTGAGAGTGAGAAAGGCGATGTGTGGTGCAGAACTTTGGACTCATCATAGACATATTCTCTCCAAGCTAAATATTCATATTCTATTCATATTTAATTGCAATTGTAGCCCCAGTGCAAATAAGGCTACTAGAAGAATTAAGACAAACACATTAGATTTCAGCATTTGCTCATATGGGTCAGAATACTTGTAAAAATCAAGATTGATATGAGAAAAAAAATTATGGGGAAATTCAGAAGCTGCTAAATACAAAATGAGAACTTCCAGGTAGTACTTCCAGGATAATTCATACATATTTAAGGAGGGAGCATTCACTTTCATCAAAAGTAAACTAGAAATAAAACTTAGAGAAATGCAGGATGGTGATGATATTCCAGTTGAGATTTATAAGGTGGTCATGTATACTAATATTGTATTTAATTTATACTTTAAAATATTTAACATGTATTGGTCAACCTGCCATCTGGGGGAGGGTGTGGGGGAAAGGAGGGGAAAAATTGGAACCAAAGGTTTGGCAATTGTCAATGCTGTAAAATTACCCATGCATATAACTTGTAAATAAAAAGCTATAAATAAAAAAAAGAGAGAGATTTATAAGGTGGGAATCCCTTGCTCATACAAAAATTCACTGAAATGTTCTAGATTATATGACTAGAAGAGGTTATGCTTCAGAAGTTCAAGACTGCCTCCATTGCCTATTTATGTAAAGGAAAGGGGAATAGATTGTCTTGCAACAATCACAGGGGAGTCTTTAAGACTTGTTTGTCAAATTTTTGGCAGTCTTCCTTAATAGGATGATACTACATCTGGATAAAGGTCATCTACTTGAGTAAGTAAATGTGACTTTAGAAAAGTGTAGGAAACAGTTGATATATCTTTTTCCTGTCTATCAACTCCTGGAGAAATAGCAGGAGCAGAATAGAAGTTCATAAATGTCTATACATCTGACCAAGCACTTAGATGCTTTTAGTCATGAGGGTTTATGAAAAATTGTGTCAAAATTTGTTTCCCTAGAATATTTAATCAATATTTTTTCTCAATTTCATGATGGCATGCTGTCCAGGGATTCTAGACAATGTACAATGAGTGAAACAAGGTTGTTTTCTTGTTTCCATGCTTTTTAGCATTATATTTTCAGCTATGTTGTCAAATGATTTTAATGCAAACTTGGCATCAAGGTTAGACATCACACTAATGACAAATTCTTTAACTTTAAAAGGCTAAAAACTAAAGTGTAAAGAGGGCTGGTGCATAATTTTTTGTTTGTAGAAGATTGTGCATTCAATGCAGCCTTCAAATTTGAGATCCAATGAAGTGTGGATCTCTTCTGCTTGTGCTAATTTTGGCCTAACAATTAACACAAAGAATAAACAGATACTCCATAAGCCTATACCACATTATTTATTTTTGGAACTATTGGTTACAAAAGAAGGAGAAGCTTTGAATAATGTGAATAAGTTTGCTTATTTTTGCAGTGTAATTTCCAGGAATGTATTATTGACAATAATGTTCATGCAAGCATTGCCATATCTAGCTCAATATTTGGAGGTCTCTAGAATGGGAGAGAAAAGGTATTACCAAACTGAAAGATTGTAAATCCATTGTGCTGACCTCATTTTTGAATGATGATGAAACCTGTACAGTTTACTAGCACCATATTAGGTAATAGAATCTCTTTCATTTGAATTGAATTAGGAAGATGTGGAAGATCACCTGTAAAGTAGATCACCTTATAAGTAATATATATGTATATATATATATATAGAGAGAGAGAGAGAGAGAGAGAGAGAGAGAGAGAGAGAAAAGATATATAGGAGATCACCTATAAGAAGGCTGATTTAACCTCAACAGAAGCAAAAAAGTGTTTGCAATTAAAACACTACAATAACAGAAATAGATGCCTTAGAAAACAGTGGATTCCTTGTTAGGAACATATAATATGATTCTGATTGGACTGACAAGCTTCTGTATTACTTTCCTGCTCAAGATCTCCTGGGTTTATTTACTTCATGTGTGATGCTGGTCAGTTCTCACTGTTAGGACAATTTCAATAATATTTTCATGTCCCATAGGGAGTTCAGCTGTTCAAAGATAGGAAATACAATCATATGATTTTTCTAATGAAGAGTTTGGGGGATTGAGATACACAGTCACTAGAAATTTCAAATATTCTTCCTTTTGCTGCATGGGTTCAGATACAAGCTCACTCATGCAGGGAGGGAATCTGCTTGTAACTCTCACAGATAGCAGCCCAACTACTTGAAACTTTTTAATTTTTCTGGAACCCAAAGTATCTGCCTTTCTTGTCCTCTATTCCAACAGATAGTCAGTCAAACCTGTCCCATTGTTTATTTTTAGTAAGTTGTTGGAGGTATAAAGTGTTGAAAAGGGAGAGAGTAAAAGAGGTAGGAAGTAAGGAAAAAGAGAAGCAGCCTTGCTCAGAAACACAAGAAAATTCTCCCAACACAAGATAAAATTACTGCCTGAACAAGTCAAGAGAGCAAGAAAATCTGACCTGCTTCAGAGTTTATTTGAAAGCTCAGACTTTAGTCCAGTTTGGAAGAAAAGCAAAGGAAAGCAGAATAAGCCCAAACTCTGAGTCATGTTCAGGTTCCATTTTTGTCAAAAATATCTTGATCTAATAATATTCATTCTTGGTCCCTGAACCATAAAATGGGAACCAAACATTTCTTATTGCTTTCATGGTGTGTGTGCGTGTGTGTGTGTGTGTGTGTGTGTGTGTGTGAAAGAGAGAGGAACAGAGAGAGAAAGAAACACACAGAGAGAAACAGACAGAGAGAGAGAGATGAAGAGAGAAACAGAGAGAGACACACACAAGTGTGCCTTATGAGATCATATTTGTGGAATTTTTTAATGGACTTAAATAATTTCAAAATGATAAATTTTTATTTTTGCCAGAATAGCAGAGATATGAGGCTGCTGTGGTCCAATCCATCTTATCCAAGTATAACCCAAACACCAAGGACAATCTTTAGCCAGAGGTAAGTCTCAGATGCACCAGTAGGAAGACAGTGGGTTTATGTTCCTAATCCCATATAAAATTTACTTGATGTAGTATGGCTAGATTCATATATATCATTGAGGACTCCTGTGATTCTATAGAGCTTTCAAAGGTTCTATAAGAGGCACTCAGGGCATAAGTCACAGGTTCAAGGAGTATGGATTAGGGCAGGAGGGAGGTGGTGGACCAACATTCTACCATAGTAGCACTGATGGATTGACTACATCCTATTTTTGATTCTCTGAAGGTTGTCAAAAATATAGAGAGTTTTCAGAGTTGGGTTGGCATTTCTAGCAAGATGTCAGAAAGACTCTAGTATTTAAAGTATAATTCATTGTTGTACCATATCTGGTTTCCCATTTAGAGACAATATTATATGATGTATGAAAGATCACTAAATTGTATAAGCATATTCCTGAGATTTTTCTTAAATTTATCAGGAACAGTTGTCTCTGACACACATCATTTCCTATTGTCTTTTCTCTAATATCTCAATGTAATTTTATTGATTTTGTTATCTCTTAGTTATCTCATCCACTTGGACTTTTTTCTTCTTCTCTATTTCTGTTTCTGATAAGGATTAGATTAGGTGATCTGAAATTCTGATTTATTTCTTCTGACTCCAGTAATTCATCTTTTTCACTCTCCTTCCTTTCTGCTTTCAATTTTTATCCCCATTGCTCTGCATGCTCAGATTTTGCTGAATTTCCAGCCACAAAAATTAGCTTATGAAAAATTTATATATATATATATATATATATTTATATATATATAATCTTAAATTATACCATGAGGAACTATTCTTATTCAGAAAGTGACTGGTACCAGATTTTTTGTGGTAAACAGTGGAAATACATTGAGAGCTAGAGACTATTATCAACTGTCCATTATTTAGTGCCATTTATCTGTTTCTAAATATGTGGGGATGACTAGGCTGGGAGAAAGGACTAGAAGGGAATCAAAGTAATACATAAGATTTAATATATGTATCATGATATGGGAAGAAAAAAAGATTTCAATATTTAAAGACTGTTATGAAAAAGATTAGGTGTGCTTAGCTTGACCTAGAGCACAAATAGGAATAATTTATGAAAATTGCAAAAGAAAAAATTTTCAACTTGATAGAAGGAAAACTTTCATAATAATTATAGACCTGGTACTCTGCAAGAAGCACAGGCATTACAGCATGAATAGGAAGAATTTCATTATGGATCCTTGGAGGGGAATGAATTTTTTTAGTTCATCCCACTTTCTCTTGGATGATCTTTGTATTTGTGAGAGATTATATCATTGCTATTTTTTTTTTGGATGGGTATGCTATTTTATACAAACTGTTTGTGCTATTCAACATCAGAAATATTTTCCTTTAGAAACCAGTGAAATCTGTCTAATTGATATCAACTCAAAATTAATAGATCAATCTCATCATTGGTAGTTTATAAGTATCAAAGATCCATCTTCAAACTCTTTAGCATTACTCCCTAGAACTTTAAGGGGGAAAGTTGTCTTCTAGAGACAGAACTTGCTGGTCTGAATATAAGTTAAGAGAGTAATTCCAGAGTATATCCTATTCATGTGAAAAATAATTGAAGGTTGTCAGGGAAGAGTAAGCCAAGTATGAATCAGCACAGACCTCCTTTGGGTTGGACAGTACAACTTTTCTAGGTGGTTCTTTTCTCTTAATATCAATCAAGTTCAGGAAGATTTATTCTTAAGACCAGCAAAATAAGGAAGAAAGTCCTTTTTCCATCTCTCTAAATATTCTTTCTATGATATTTCAATGTATTTGCCGATAATAGATATGTTCTCTGTTCCTCCCCCTGGAGTGATAGCTATTAACTATCTTTAAGTCTTTGAAAGGTTAGCAAGATCAAATAGACTTGTTTTCTTTAGCCTAGGGAGGACATGGCAAAAAGACAAATTTTGACTTAATCTCAAAAAAACAAACAAGCAAACAAACTTAATAAGTAAAACTTATAAATGTGAAATGGGATCTATTGGGTGTTACTAAGTTTTTGCTCACAAGAGTTTGCTGGATCATGACTTCTCATCTATAAAATTACCTTCCATTACTCTCCCTGCTGTCTCTAACTCTGGATTTTATAGTCTTGGCACAGTATTCAGAGCCCTCTTACTCTTAAATATTATACCTCCATACCTCCTTTTTTTTCCTCATTGATAATTTCCCTCAGAGAATTCTCCATTTTGGGAAAGCAGTAAAGTTTGCCCATCTTTGTTCTACTCCTGTCTATAACTCTGACTCTCCAGGTTATATCATCATGCCCTAAGACCAATTCTTTCTCCTTCCCTATCTCATCCTTAGCCCTTAGCTCTGTGTCTGACACATAGTAAATTTTAAATTAATTCATGATGCATTCAGTATGCATTTTTCATAGCCACATCACATTTTTCATAGGTCATGTTGGGCTAAATCTCATTTAGATATAGGTTAAACTAGATGTCATTTAGGGTCTATTTCAGTTCTGAGGTTCATTAAGTCTTCCAGTATTCTCAGAGTTGTAATAGTACATCATGTCTAGTTTTTCTCCCTTTTACTCAGACTATTCTTGACCTTTCTAGGTATTATAAATAATATAGTAGATATCTCTGTTTTTATTTTTGGTTAACTCTACTCTCAATCATCATGTGAAGAAGTGACTCCCTAATTTGAGAAACGTCTTCCTAAAATGAATACTTCTCTTTAATCCTGAATACATCTTCCATGCACAAAACCATATACTCCAGTGAATTTTTTTCCCTTTTCAATGTCACATACATTATAGGAAAGAACTTGAAACAGAGAATCATCTGGGATGGACTATAGCATATAGCATGTCAGAGATTTGAGAGGTTGTAGAACATATGTCAGAACTGAAAACTGTTATTGTTGGATGTTCCCATAATACTTTTAAAGCCGGTGGAACAGAGTTTCTGAGAGATGCCTTTTCATATATAATCCTTCCAAAGTTAAATTGAGGAAAAGAAACAAAAACATATATGTGCTGAAATATTTATAGATTTTATGCTGTTTTTTATTTATGCCACTCTTTGTGGCAAAGAACTGAAAATTATATGAATGCCCATCAGTTAGGGAATGGCTAAACAAATTATGATATATGATCACAAAATAATACTAGGAGAGCGTTAGCAATAAACGCACACCAAATACTGAAAGACTGATTCCATCTACTTCCACCTTTGTATAGCTGAAGCATATAAAAAGGAGAAAAACATATCAGCCCATAGATTTTTCCTGCATACAAGACTCTAATTCATTTTAGAATGATGTGAGAGTTCTAGTAGGTAATACGTTCATTATGAGTTAGCAGTGATATGGATGACAAAATGGCATAGAAACTTAATCTGTATTAAAGGAGTCATAGCTTCCAATAAGAAAAAGGTCTTCATCCATTTGTCCTTGAACATAGTAAGACATCATCTGAAATTTTGTGTTTAGTTCTGGAAACCACTATTTGTAAAGACTTAATATTGTGGAGAGTATTCAAGGAAGAGTAAGCAGGATTTCAAAGGACTTTTCTTGAACAATTGAAGCAACTAGAGTTACTTGGTCTAAGAGAGAGAAAACATGTAATATGTAATGGCTGTCTTCACATATTTAAAGATATTTTATATGGGAGAGAAATGGGATTTGTTTTGCAAGGATTTCAAGGGTAGACTGAGAGCATTGTGTCAAACTTGAAACAAGGTATATTTTGACCCAATGGAAAGGTAAATGAGAGCAAAAACAGAGTGGAAGAGGTTGCCTTAGGAAACAGAGTTTTCTCTTCTGGGGAGCTCTTTAAGGAAAGGTGAGATGTCCACTTGAAAGGCTTAGTGTAGAATGGATATTTTTTATGGCGTACCATTTTATTCTTTATGTCCTGTGAGGTCCTTTCTATAGACATGTGATTTTATGATTCTAGTTTATAAAATGGGTGGCTGAAATCCTTCCATATGCCAATTTCTTGTTTTCTCACTCTGCTATTGGTTGCAGGGATGGACTTGTTCTGTCCTTATTACTCTTTCTTTCTTTAATTTTTTTCTTTTTAAAATTTTTTATAATTTATTTTATTCTATATTAATGAAACAAAATAAGGTTTTCCATAGGACAGGAGGAAAAACAGATGACTACATGTGAAATTTTAAATCTATTAATGAATCTTGTTATTGTTTTAAAATTCAGAATAAAATTATCATGTAATATTATTTTTTTCTTTTCCTCCATTCCCTGCCACAGAGATAACTACCATTAAATGCAAATATGTTTATTTGTTTATTGACATGCACATAAAAATGTATGTAAAATTAATCTATACCTTCTTCAATTTATCAGTTCTTTCTCTGGATGCTGACGATGTCTTCCTTTATATGTCTTTTGAGGTTATTCAGGGCACTTAAAATAGTCAAAATGACTTACTTGCTCAAAATTCTTAAAAGAATATTATTCTTACTGTTTGCAACATTCTCTTGGTTCTTCCAATTTTATTTTTCATTATTCTCTGCAAGTCTATCCATGTTTTTCTAAGATCCTTGAGTTCATCATTTCTTATAGAAAATTAGTATTATTTTGTGATCATATATCACAATTTGTTTAGTCATTTCTTAACTGATATAATTTTCATTTAATATAACTTTCAGTTCTTTGCCACAAAAGTGTGGCATACATAAAAAAGTGGCATAAAATAAAGCTAAAAACATTTCAGAACATATGTTTTTGTTTCTTTACCCCAATTTAACTTTGGAAACAGACCTAGTAGTGGTATATTTTGTCAAATGCCATTAGGAGTTTAATAACAGTTTGAACATAATTCCAGATTGCTTTCAAAAATGGTGGGGCAAGTAATAGTCCCACCAACTCTAAATTACTGTTCCAGTTTTTCCACATCTGTTCTTATATTTGTCAATGTCTTGTTCAATGTTTTTAGCCAATATGGTAGGTATGAAATAATATCTCATAGTTGTTTTTAATAACATTTTAGAGCATTTTTTCACATTAGTATAAATTGTTTTGATTTTTTGTTGACAAACTGCTTATTTATATCCTTTGAACATTTATCAATAGGGAATACTATCTGTTTCTTTATCCCAGTTCTTGATGATCATTGATGCTTCAAGCAAATTTCAGATTTCATAAATTGTTCATTCCTAAATGGTATTATTCACATTTCAAAGGCTCAAAGAACCAGAGAGAATTGTAGATATCTTTTGGTTCACATACTTCATCTTGCATTGCAGTTGTATGTATAAATGGTAAATTGTCCAAGATCACAAAGATTATAAGTTTTACTGAAAGGAAAAGAACTGAAAAAAATCTAAGTCAAAACTTGCTGTTCTTTTCATTCTATATACAAGGACAATTGTGTTTTCATGTTATTTTCTCACTTTTCTTTCCCAGCACAAATATCAGCCCCATAGTACCAGAAAACCAAACAAAATTCACGGAATTTATCCTCCTCTGATTTTCTGAAAAACCAAAACAGCAGGGACCTGTTTTGGGGCTGTTCTTGGGCATGTACTTGGTCACAGTGATTGGAAATCTGCTCATAATTTTGGCCATTGGCTCTGACTCTCACCTCCACACCCCCATGTACTTTTTCCTTTCCAATTTATCCTTTGTAGATCTCTGTGTGGTATCGACCACAGTCCCCAGTATGTTGGTAAGCATCTTGACAGAAAACAAGGCTATCAGCTTTGGTGATTGTCTTGCTCAGATGTGTTTCTTTATGGTTTTTGGGGGTTTGGACAATTTCCTCCTCACTGCAATGGACTATGACCGTTTTGTGGCTATCTGTCAACCTCTTCGCTATTCAGCCATCATGAACCCTAGGCTGTGTGGCCTGCTAGTGCTGCTTTCCTGGATAATGAGTCTTCTAGATTCCCTTCTTCACACTCCGATGGTAACACGGCTCTCCTTCTGTATGGACCATGCAATTCAGCACTTCTTTTGTGATCTTACTGAGATTCTGAAACTCTCTTGTTCTGACACCTTTATCAATTATATCTTGATTTACATTTTAGCTGGACTGTTGGCTATTCTCCCCATCACAGGAATACTTTTCTCTTATATGCAGATCTGTTCTTCCATTTTGAAAATCCCATCTGTTCAGGGCAAGTATAAAGCCTTTTCTACCTGTGGATCTCACCTCTCTGTTGTTTCCTTATTCTATGGCACAGGACTTGGAGTGTATTTTAGTTCCTCATTTACCCATTCTTCCTGGAAGAGCACAGTTGCCTCAGCAATGTATTCTGTGGTTACCTCCATGTTGAATCCATTCATCTATACACTAAGGAATAAGGACATAAAAGATGCCCTTAGAAAACTAATTAGCAGGACAGTTTCTTCTCATTGATGGGTCTTGGCTCCTGGTCCTTGGATTAAGGTACTTTTGCAGCAAATAGTAGAAGATAGAAATGTTGGATTCTTCAATTTTTTCCTACTCAAATCAATCTTCCATTTTGTCTTTTCAGTAATGTTCCCTACCATACAGATTTCACTTTGTCACCTTTTCTCACTGAGTGCCATGAGATCCCTATTGTCATGAGGATCAAATGCAAAATCATCAGTTTGACATTCAAATCCCTTTACAACCTAACTGTCGTCCACCTTTCCACTCTTATAAAACTTTACTCCATGCCACATGCTCTTAGTTTTAGTGAAACTAGCCTCTTTGCTATTCCATGAACCACATATTTCATTTCTTGGCTCTGGGCACTTTCTCTGGCTGTTCCACATATCTGGAAATTTCTCTTTACTCAACTCCACCTACTGGCTTTTTTGGCTTCTTTTAAGTCCCAGTTTGAAAAAAAACAAAACCCTACCTTTTCCTGGAAGTCTTTCCCAATCCTTTTTAGTTCTAGTGTCTTCCCTTTATTTCTAATTTAGGAATCATTATTCATTTTATTCACTTATTAATATATTGAACATTATTAATTAAGCACTACTAATCTTGTATATAGCTTGTTAGTGTATACACACACACAAACACACACACACACACACACACACACACACACACATATTCGTTTGTATGCTGTCATCCCCATTAGACTGTATGATCCTTGAGGTCAAGGACTGCTTTTTGTCTCATTTTGTATCCCCAGTACTTAGCATAATGATTGAAATATGGTAGGTTAATAAATGTTGATTGTTCATTCTCAGTGTTCTTACCTTAATGAGCCATTCTGCTTTTATTGATTATAAACGACCTTGACATTTTTCTTCATGGCTTCTATTATTGGAGTTTACACCACAATGATATCTGGTTGAACACATTCTGCTGCTTTGAGTTATTTCTAGGTTAACAAGTATGCAGCATTTAGAATCATGGAAATTGAAATTGGAATTTCATCATTGGTTTTCTAGGTTTCATCTCTTTCATGCTTACGCAAATAGCCATTAGGAGTGGCTGTGGGAAAAAAAAATTAGTTGGTAATGATCTCAGGATGAGCCTCTTTGTGCTTTGTCTACTAGAGGTGAAGTGTTTATCTTTAGTTGCCCCTGGAAGAACTGGATCTGCGATGACATTGTGCTTGAGAAACTAAGGTCAACTGCATGGGACAATGAGACATTGAAAGTGTATAACTGTAGAAAATGCAATTGCTATCATGATTGTTTTCATCACATTTAAACATTGGTACATCATGTCACAACTTTGGTTAAGTTAAGACAGCTTCACTGGCTTCCTAGTATATCTAGGAAAACATTTCATCTCCTATGCCTTTTATAATCCTTCATAATATGATTCCAACATGTTGTTAGATTTCACATCACTGCCCCATCATATTCAGTATTCCAGTTAGTCACCTACTTGTAACAATGTTATCATCTCTCCCTTCAGAGCCATTATACAGACTGTTTCTTTCCCATGCATGGAACGGAGGGTAGTTCATATTCACATTTGTATCTTGGATCCCCTAGCTCCATTCAATGCTGAGTTTGAGGACTAACTCCAACTAGAATTCCCGGTCTCCCCAGTTGTTAGTTTTACCACCAGAGCCTCTAATGTTACTGTAAGCATTCACTTAGTTTATCTGTATACACCTTCAATCTTCTCTGCAACAATGGACTAAAAGCTCTGAGAAAGCAGAGATAGTTTCATATTTGTTTTTGCATTCAAAGCACATAACCTAGTATTTGTAACATTGTAGGCACTTAAAGAGCACCTAGTATGAATTGACTTACCTTTGGCTCCCTCTCTCTTTCTCTTAAGAATCCTCAAATCAACAGAAGACACCTTGGATGTCTATCTTCTCCTCCAGCCTCTTAAATCATGAAACAACCATCTATAGATCCAAAATTACCCTGAAAATACTTTTAGTTTGAACTCTTTCAATTACAGGGAACATCTTACCCTAACAAAGTATTCTTTCCCATTGTTTGGCTGACCACTTTAGTTGTGAGAAAAGTCTGCATTAGACTGAATCTCCTGAAACAAAATCTACATCCTTGGAATTCAAAGGCATTAAAATTATCTTTAGCGGAAAATCAAAAAAGAAGGGAAAACTTGTAACTATATGCATATCTACAAATATAGGTTAAAAATTTTCACAATGCTAAGTGAAATATTTAGAAGTTAAGAATCTTAAAATGAAGATTATGATTATATATGTATAAGCTAAATCAGATTTATTCATTACCTCAGGGAGGAAATGGATGAAAGAAGGGGAGAGCTAGAATTTGGAACTCAAACCTTTAAAAACATTGCTTAAAATTGTTATGTATTTGGGTAATATAAAATAATGTTTTTTTCAAAAAAATATTAAAATGTTTCTTTAGATATCAATTCAGAAATGCATAAAGTTCAACAAACACCATATTTAGTATTTTATTTTCTCCAGTTACATATAAAGGATTTTAAAAATTTGTTGTTGAAACTTTGAGTTACCGATATTCTCCCTTCCTCCCTCTCTGTCCTCTCCCCCACTGAGAAGACATAAGTGTCATTAGGCAAAGCATTTTCCATTAGGTAAAATATTTCCATAATATCTAAAAACAAATATAAATTAAAGGAAGTAATATAATGAGGCAAATATGATCTCTTAGGCTTTCCACTTGGTAGGGGAAATCCATGACCAGAATATGAATCTGAAAAGCTATGACCTATTCAAAAGAAGCAGCTTGTTTGAAATGTGTTGTTGGGTATCACCATGGATTAGGATATATTTTAATGAAGAAATCTGTTGCCAGAGTGAAGAATCAAAGTCCAGAGAATTGTAATAAAGATCAATGGATGCATAAAGAGAAGTAATTTTGTCATTATATTCACTAAAGGCTAATTAGAGAAAAACTTGTATTAGATGAATTCATGAAACATTGTAGCACAGATTATAGTAAGAACATACTTCATTTTTCTGGATTTTTGCTTCAGGCTTTAACTTTCACAAGCAAGTGAATGTAATCTTCTATTGACCTCTATACTAATTTATTTTTCAAGAGGTCAAAGAACCACTAGGGACTTCTTTTCCTAGAAATTCTTTCTCACTTCTGTGTTGAATTAGATGAGAGCTGCTTTTCTTTCAGACTTTGAAATATTATAATTCTTATCCATATAAGTTGTCATTTCTATTGAAAAGACCAGAACTAAATAGAAAATTTGATCTTCAAACACAGTACTCGAGAGAATTGTAAGAAGGTAAATAGGAAAGAAAAAAATCTATTGCTTAAAGGTTAAATGGTTTATATGTTGTACTACCTCCTGGTTGTACCACTTTATATGTTGTAATACCTCCTGGTTGTACCACCCTTCCTGTCCCCTCCTCCTGTCCTTTGCTTAACCAAGCATTTTGTCTAAGCAAAATGCAACGTCTTTGTTCTCTGTGGTCAGAGCACCCCCTCCTATATCTCTGTTCTTGGTACACTCCTGCTCTTGATAAGGTTATAACTACTTACATCTATTTCTGTATCTTCTTGCTTACTCAATTAACATCCTCTAGCTTGTGATTTTACTCTTTATAAAACTTTTGCTTCTCAATATTTGGGGCTGCTTGATTTAGGTGTTCCTAGGCCCCTTGCAGCCACTGGCAAATAAAGTCCACTTGAACTTTTACCGAGTTTCACTTACTGTTTTTTCCCATACTATATAAATCCCTAGAATAGAAAACAATATTTGTAATGCTTGAAGATTGTATCTGTCACTTGGTCAAACAGTGGGGCATCACGTGAACTGAAGGTGTGATTTTGAATGTTCCTGATTTGTTTGACAGCAAAGGAAAAGATATTAAGGAGTTGAAAATGGTCTGTACTGAAAAAAGAAAAAAGGAGAGGTGTAATATTATGGATAGTTCACATGAAGAGGTGCAAAAGACCTATTACAATTGAGAGAAAGAAGGGAGGGGAGTGAGCATTGTCTGAAGTTTAATTTCATCAATTTTGTCTTGAAGAAGGAATAATTTAATAATTTAGTTGGGTATAGAAATTTATCTAATACTATAAAGAAGTAGGAGAAGAAAGAGAAAAAAAGGGGGGGGGGGCAAGATGGAAGGACAGAAACACTGAAGAAAACAAGGGAAGGAGAAAAGCTCTGATAGAAGATAAAATGATTGATGGGGTAGGTTAAAACACAAAACTAAGGACAGGGTGGAAATGCAGAGCAAACGTATATATAGGGGAGAAAATAAGATGGAAGTAAATACAGAACTGGTAATCATTGCTGTGAAAGTGAGTGGGATGAACTTTCTTATAAAATGGTAGCAAACAGCAGAGTGCATTAAAAAAAACAGAATCCTGGGGGGGGGGGGGGGGGGGGGGAAGAGAGTGTGGAACCAAGATGGTGGAAAGGGCACACATGTTTTTCTGAACTCTCCTCCATTATCAAACTATTTTATGAAACTCAGCCTCTGAATTACTGCTTGACTGTCAGAACCCACAAATATTGGGAGTGGAACACATTACAAACAGAAAATAATCTTGAAATTCACCAGGTCTGTTTTAGCTCGTGCATGGGGATGGAACAGGGCTAGGCCAGGAACAGACTCAGCACCAAAAAGGACTCAGCACAATCTCAGCATCCAATGGCCCAGCCACTGCTGTCCACTGCTGGTTCACTGCCACTTCCTGTTAATTGTAGTCAGCTTGGAAAACCTCACTATCCCTTAAGCAGACTGGAGCATTTTTTTTCCTTTATTTGAAATGAGTAAAAAGGCAAAGCAGACTCTAACTATAGATAGCTTCTATACTGAAAGAGAGCAGATTTCAAACCTTGAGGAAACCAAAAACAGTTTGTCTCTAAATGAAAAATTAAAGGTGGATATGATCTGCTCCCCACCATATAAGGTTCTCATAAAGGAAATTAAAAAAGGATCTTAAAAGGGAGCTAGAAGAAAAATGGGGAAAGGAAAGGAAAATTTGGCAAGAGGGTCTGGATAAGGTATATAATTCATTAAAAGATAGAGTGGAAAAAGAAAACAACTTCCTGAAAAACAGAATTTGTGAGTTGGAAAAAGAAAATAACTCCTTAAAAAATAAAATTGGCAGGGGTGGAACCAAGATGGCAGAGAAGACAAACATGGCATTCTAAGCTCCTCTCATATCCTGACTACTAATTACCAAATTCAGCCTCAAAAATAGTGCATGACTGGTAAAATTCATGATGATTGAAAGTACAACAACTTACCAGTCGAAGATAATCTGGAGTATTAAATTCAAATTAAAAACAAAATTTATATCTTTAGAGGCTTACTTGAATAAAATAGAGAAAGAGAAGATCAATGAATTGGACTTGCAATTAAAAAGCTAGAAAAAGAGCAAATTAAAAACCCCCAATCAAATACTAAACTTGAAATACTAAAATTAAAAGGAGAGATTAATAATATTGAAAGTAAATAAAAAACTATTAAATTAATAAATAAAACTAAGAGTTGGTTTTATGAAAAAACCAATAAAATAAATAAAACTTTGATAAATCTACTTAGAAAAAGGAAAGGGAAAATCAAATTGTTAGTCTTAAAAATGAAAAGGGAGAACTTTCCACCAGTGAAGAGGAAATTAGAGCAATAATAAGGAGTTACTTTGCACAACTTTATGCCAATAAATTCGATAACCTAAGTGAAATGGATGACTAGTTCTCCTAATTCCCAGGGCTTTAGAGAATCCTCTAGCCACTGACCTTTTGCAGTGCCAAGCATTAACCTGGCTTACCTCTCTTGGGGTCTTTAGAGGTTTCTGGCTACAGTTTCTCAAACTGTAGTTTAATAATCGATAGCACGCTCAAGAACAGTCATGAGCAAACTTAAGTTTTTATTATACTTTCTTACATAATGGCCTGACCTGTTAACTCCCAAGTGAACACCAGATATGTGAGAGACCCACATGTTCACTAGCAAGCTCTTTACCTCTCTTGGCTATCCATCCACTTGGCTTAGTTACCCCAGGATAAAGAAGCTGTCCTCTTACTGCACTGGACTAAAGAAGGGTCTGTGAGGTCACACACACAGCCAATCATAGAGGGAGCCATCACCCGTTATGAAGCTATCTCTATATGACCAGGGTCCTGCCCATGAGGCAGTCTCTGGTCACAGAAATTACTTCTGGGCCACTCAAGTTCAACTTTCTGTTTGCACTGGGCTTGACCCATTGTAAAAAGACTCTAACAATTCCCTTCTCTTATATAGTGGGTACTGCTCATCTCATCAAGCTAACTTTTAGCATCAGCTATAGTTTGTTTGATCCATGAGATCCCAGAGTATTATGCCCAAGGAGGTAAGAGGTAGCAGAACAATAAACAAAAGTATGACAATGAGAACTAGGTCAACAGTGGCCAATTGTTTAACTCATTCAATAAAGTCATTCTCAAGGAAGTAATATGACAAAGAGATGGGATGCCAATGAGGTAGGATGTCAACAAGGTAAACTATCAATGAGATAGAGTGTCACAGTTCTAGTTACATTTATCACAATTCTAGTTATATTTGTCTCAATTCTAGTTACACTTGTATACATCTTTTGAAAGAAAACACAGAGAAAGGTATACACAAGCAAAGTCCTGTCCTGTAACATTGCCTCAATAACATTGGCAGGTGGGAGTGTTGCTTTTTCATCCACTAATTTAGAGGCATAGTCCTTAAATAGAAAACACAGGGCAAATCCTCTCCCCAGGCCACCATATGGTGAGTAGCCATGGGAGAAGCACATAGGCCCATTGTCCATTTAACAGTCTGTTTATACTGCATATCACCCAAGATATTTTCTCACATAATGGCGTGCTCTGTTAACTCCCAAGTGAACACCAGGTCTGCAAGAGACCCACCTGTTCACTAGCAAGCTCTTTACCTCTCTTGGCTATCCATCCATTTGGCTCAGCTACCCCAGGATTGTCCATTTCAGCTGCTGTCCTGGAGCTGCACCTGCTGTTTCTGGTGTCATGGTCAGGAGGGACATGACTGCCATCAATATCTGGAGATTTGCTGACATCTGGCTGATCCTACTGGGCTGTTGTCTGGTCCTTCTCTTCTTGGATCTCCAGGTCACGAATGTCTTTGGTGGGGATCTACTTCTCTGCTGTTAGATCTGTGTCTAGAATGAAAAGCATGTATCTGGGGCCCCAAACCCTGACCCAACTTGGGCCTGTCCAAATGCCATCTAGGCCTTTCCACATCAGGTGTGGAAAGAAAGTTCGAGTCTTTTTCAGTCAGACTGTTACTTAGCTGCACTTTCTGTGTGTGTCAGAAGTGCATTGCTAGGACAAAATCCAAAGAATTTAAAAATTGCAGGCAATTACATGTATGTATTGCCACATCTCGTGCACATCCCAAAATTCCTTTCTCTTGTATGAAAAGGAACATCTTGAATAATGACTAGTCAGGAATGACTTGGCTAGTAGGATTATAAGAAATGCCAATGGAATGGGCAAAGTCAAATTCAATGCAAAAAAATCTAAAGGCAGAAGATGTATAAGCTAATCCATTACCTGTCTTAAATGCATGTGAGATTCCTATAATGGAAAGATGGCTGATCACAAGCCTGACTGCTTCCCCTGATTGGAGTGAAGCCATAAAGCATTGAGAATGTATATTCACAGTTACATAGATGCTCTACCTCTTAAAGTGAGTAATGTCCATTTGCTTTAAAGCAGTAAATTTCAAACCACAAGGGTTTTGTCCTGGAGAAAGCAGAGGAGAGTGGAAAGAAAGGCAAACTGTACAGCCTTTTGCTATGCTCCTAGATTCTTCTTTAGTTATCACAATTTGTAGACATAAAGCTCTAGCAGCCCGATGATAAAAAATATGATTTGAAAGTCCACTATAAATATGGACACATAGGATATATTTACTTAAGTGCTCTCTCACTTGTTCTCAAAGTTCAATAAAGAGCTGATAATATATAGTAAAAACTACAAATTTTATTTGAGCTGTGGCAATTCTTTGTACCACATCTATTGAATAAGCCAAATCAAAAATTATTTTTACATACCCATGTGCAAAGCTTGGAGCTGTAGCCAATAAATGTTCCCACACTGGGATGGTTTTACAACACACATAATTTGTGCATTGGTATGAGAGGTGTGTATTTTACCAGGTCTTGTCACAATAATTTTACTACTTTCTCAATGGCTTTTAATGAAATTCTAACCACAAGCACTGTATAAAAATTAAATTTTTTATCTGATTGTGCTGGGAGGTTCACCCACTTCATCATACTGTCTCCTTGATGAAGGATTACTGTGGGTACATTTGTTGCAACAAAATTTGATATTTTCAATACTTTTGAGTTATTTTTCAGCCATATTAGATAGCCAATTCAATCTATTTTAGAGCCTCTGGAGCTTCTTTTGTAAGCTGGCATTGTGAGTCTAAAGCACTGTTTCCTCTTAAAAATTAAAAGTTAGTACCACCTTAACTCTTGGAGATACTTTTCTCACAGGAGCTAGGTCAGCAGCCACATGCCTTTGACACAAAGTAGGGCTGCTCTTTATGACCTGTGGCAAGGCTGTCCATTAAAATCCTTTATAAGGCTCAGCTACATTTATGCTGGGCACTGAAAAGATAAATTCCTTCATATCTTCCTTATCTAGAGGGGTAGAATTCTTAATCCTAAAATACCATTCTTTAGGCAATTGAGGAGATTGAAGCCCAAGTTGAAGAGCTTTTACTGTCTCCACGTGTCCATTTACTTTTCTTGGATCAATAAACATTCTCCATTCCCCAAATTTCTTTTTTTAATAACAAATTCAGGGGAATTCCAAGGACTTAAAGAAGCGTGTAAATGTTCTTGGTTAAGTTTTTCCTGTCCTATGCCTAATGAAATCTAAATTTTTCCATTTTGTAAGAAGTCTCCTCCCCACTGATTAATGGGGAACCTTTCAACTGTAAAATAAATAAAGTTTTCTGTCTTATATTTAAATTCCCATTTCAAGAGGTAGCAGTAATTTTAGCTACTATAGATCTTTTTATGCCAGATGTATAGGTGTTTGCTGTGGTCTTTAACCAATTACTAGACCAGCCGGCATCTCTAATAGCTGTACTATCTACATCTGTGTCTACCAACTTTTTCAAAGGTCTGCCTTTCATAATGAGCAAAGGAGGCTCAGCTGTGGAAGCTTAAGTCCATAATGTCCCATGATTCTTTTGCCTAAAGTCAAAGTTTGAATTACTAACACTAAATTGCATTTCAGGAGGGTTAATCAATAAATCTGATGTTACTTCTCCTGGGTCACAGATCATATGCTGTCTATTTATACTGGTGATTGAGACAGTAGCAGTTTCCCAAATCATTCTATAAATAAACACTGTTTTATAAATACTCATGGGGGTTGGGCAATCAAGCCAATCTGTGGAAGTGAAAAGTCCACAAGGTGAATAAAGGAAGTTCCTACTCTCCAAAGACTATCCTTGCAGTTCTATAGGTATAGTACTCCACTCTCCCTAACTGCAAGGTCTTACCTTTATAACTTCACTAACTGAGCTGTATTTTTAAAGACTTTCTGAACACCTCAGCAATTGCAGTCCTCAGGACAAGATGAGTCTCTTTTGCCTTAGGCCACAAAGCCTATTATTCCTGCCTTTTGAAATGAAGACATAGGGGTTGGAATTGATTAATGGGCAGTGGCTAATAATATTATTGCCCTTCCTATTCCTCCTCCTCCTCCTCCCCAGGCCCACAGAAGGTGGAGTTGAAGGAGGAGGATCAGGACTTGAAAAATTCCCCACAGGAACATGCTCAGTGTTAGGCCAAATTAAAATACAAACTGAGTTTTGCACATGAAAAGAACTAAACCTCTTCTCAATGACAGGGTAGTCAATAAATTCCCTAAGACAATAATGCATGAGGTAAACCAACAGGACGCTAAAGAGGATTTCTCCAACTTATTTTCACATGGCTTGTTCATTTACTTCCTTAGCTTCAGCCACTGGACTGAACTCTTTCTGTTCTAACTGTTGCAACCTAACTCTCCTTTCTCTATCTCACTCTGTAATTCAACCTGTAATTCTATTATCTCTTTTCACATTGTTTGTAATGTGATTTTTCATTCTACCTCTAACTCAACTTTAATTGTTGTATTTTATGCTTTATACTCTCAATCATCTCTATTAACTCTAGATTTTTCCCTTGCTGAGCTATACTTAATGGGCATGGGGGTAGCTGTCTCAGAGCTTGATTATTACAAGCTTCCTGATGTTTTTCAGAGGTGATCTTTATTAAAAGATCTTTATTCTATTTAAATGAATAGCATGCACAGCTATGTCCTAGAGCTTGATCACAGGGGTACCTAGATCCATACTGCCTCTCTGCCTGCCTTCCCTCCTAGGCAGGGTTTCTGCCCACTCTTCCCAAATATTAATTCTGAATATTAATATTAATTTTCAAATATTAATCTTCAAGGCTCTGACAATCTATGATGCACTCATGTCTAGCTCCATCTGTAAAGGGTAGGATACTTAACTCTGGGCAGTCATTTCATTTGTGAATGCCCTAGAGTTACTCTGCAGTTCTTTACAGCTCTCCAGAATGGATAGATCTGTTCACAGTTCCACCAACAATGTATTAGTGTCCCAATTTTCCCACATTCCATCCAACATTCTTCATTGTCTTTTCTTGTCATTTTAGCCAATCTGAGAGGTATGTAGTGGTATCTCAGAATTGTCTTAATTTTTATATCTCTGATCAATAGTTATTTAGAGCACCTTTTCATATGACTAGAAATGGTTTTAATTTCTTCATCTGAAAATCTGAATATGTCTATTCATATCTTTTGACCATTTCTCAATTGGAAAGTGGCTTGAATTCTTATAAATTTGACTCAGTTCTCTATATATTTTAGGCCTTTATCAGAACCCTTGAATGTAAAATTTCCCCCCCAGTTTTTTGCTTGCATTCTAATTTTGTCTGTATTCATTTTGCTTGTACAAAGACTTTTTAACTTAACATAATCAAGATGATCAATTTTGTGTTTAATAATGAACTCTAATTGTTTTTTGGACACAAATTCTTTCCTTCTCCACAGATCTATGTGCGACGTGAGAGACCCCTGCCCAAAATGACTACTCAGAGATTTCTCAAAATAGAAAATAGAAAGATTATTTATTGAATCCTCATGAGGAGGGGCAGTCCCACCACATATAAGGAAAAATAAAAACTTGTGGTAGAAGGGCTAAAGAATTAGTAAAGATACATAGCTTTTATAGACTCTGTTACAAGAGATTACATCACAAATTGGGGAGTATTGAGAAGCATGGTGCCCTCCTAATTGAATATTAGACATTGATGCCAAAATAAATTAGAATGGAATGCTTCAATTTCCCTGGTTCTGAAGGGAACCAGACATCAGACCTTCAAACTTCAGATTGCTAGTCTAACAGTGTTTAAACTAATAGTCTAAATATTGATAATGTCAGAAATTGATAAATGTCATCATTTCAGGTTAAGTATATATGTCTAAGGCTTAAGTAAATATTGGCTTACACACACTGTACTTGTGCAGGTCATGAAGATACAGAAATAATGAAAATAAAATACAGAAAAAGAATTCCCACATTCCTGTAAGTTCTTCACCTTATCTCTCCATTCCACACAGATTTGAGAGGTAAACTACCCTATGTTATTTGCTTATCAGATCATTTTTTATGTCTAAATCATGAACCCATTTCGACCTTATCTTGGTATATAGTGTTAGGTATATGTCAATGTCTAGTTTCTGCCATACTAGCTTACAATTTTCTCAGAAGTTTTTGTCAAATAGTGAGTTCTTATCCCAAAAGCTGGGGTCTTTGGGTTGACACATGTTTTAAATCAGATTTTAAAACTTTCTTCTAGCTAGAAATAAAGCAAGACAAGCAGAAAGGGTTTGAAAGCTAAAAGGTGATCTTATGAAATGCTTTAAAAGTGATTAATCTGATACAGAAATCTGGAATTTCATTTACAATCTTCTTTTCCCATTGTTGTAGGCATATAGAAATATTCATTCTATTAGACATTCTTTGGGTGCAGAACAAAATATTTATTCAAAATAATCAAAATTTGCCCCTTTCTCAAAAATGTCCCATTGTACCTCTACTTAGTATGTTTTTAGCTTGAGTGTGGTTTTTTTACCCAAGGCATTTTCTACTTTTATTGGTATAATCATGTGGGTTATAGCACATACAAAATGTAACTATATTAATTGTTTTTAAATCTTTAATTATCTTTATAATCTCTATTATGAATCCCATGTTGTCATAATGAACAAATTTTGGATATATTACTTCAGGCTTTTTTAAAATTAGGATTTGATTTATAAATTTTGTTTTCCTCCATATTTTTTAGTGATATTATTCTATAGTTATTTTTCTTAGTTTTACTATTTTTGAGTTGTCTTATAAGATGAATTTGATAATGTTTTTTTTTCTATTTATGAGAACAATTTATGTTGCATAACTATCAATTTTTTAAAAATAGCTTTTTTTTAGATATAAGCAAAGATAGTTTTCTTTTTTTTCAAGATCTATAAAAAAACAACAACAATTTATTAATCCAGCCAGCAAAAAAAAAAAAGTAGCTTCAAATTGTCAATTTCTTGGTTTAATCTTTTTTTAAGGTTCCAGGGGTGTGTGTGTGTGTGTGTGTGTGTGTGTATGTATGTGTATGTATGTGTGTATGTATATATATATATATATATATATATATATATATGCAAATTTTTTAAAAATAAAAAGCTTTAATAAAAAGAATATATATAATATATTCTTTTTATTAAAGCTTTATATATATATTCTTTTTATTAAAGCTTTTTATTTTTAAAACATTTGGATAATTTTCAATATGTACTCTTACAAAACCCTATGTTACAAATTTTTTCCCTCACTTCCCCTCATTCCCCTCCCCTAGATGGAAAGTAATCCAATACATGTTAAACATGTCCAATTCTTCTACACATATTTCCACAAATATCATGCTGCACAAAAAAAAATCAGATCAAAAGGCAAAAGAAGGAGAAAGAAAACAAAATTCAAGTAAAGAACAACAAAAAGTAAAAATACAATGTCTGGATCCACATTCAGTTCCCACAGTCACATCTCTGGGTGCAGATGGTTCTCTTCATCAGAAGACCATTGCAACTGGCCTGAATTATTTCATTGTTCAAAAGATCCACATCCATCAGAATTGATCATCATGTAATCTTGCTGTTGTTGTGTACAATGATCTCAGTTCTACTCATTTCACTTAGCATCAGTTCATATAAATCTCTCCAGGCTTTTCTGAAATCATCCTGCTCATCATTTCTCATAGAACAAGAACATTCCATGATATTCATATACCATAACTTATTTAGCTATTTTCTAACTGATGGGCATCCACTCAGTTTCCAGTTTCTTGCCACTACAAAAAGGGCCGCCACAAACATTTTTGTACATATGGGTTCCTTTCCCTTCTTTATACTCTTTTTGGGATATAGACCCAGGAGAGACACTGTTGAATAAAAGAGTATGCACAGTATAACTATCAATGGAAAAAAAAAAACAACAACAAACTATAGCATTTACCTTTAAATTTGTTTAGAACAAGATTTTTAAAATCTGAACAACATGGTGAAAAGTAGACTTGATAGCATATAATAGCATAGATTAAGAACTGTATGGTATTCAGAGTCTATGAATAATCATTTATATCTAGCATATATATATATATATACATATACATATATATATATATATAAATATATATAATGCCTTATATTTATTTTGCAAACTAATCTACACATCTTGATTCATTTGATCCTCACAATAATTCTGTGAGATGGGTGCTATTTTCATCCTCATTTTAGAGGTGAAAAAACTAAGGAATGGGAGCTTAAGTTAGTTGGCTAAGGAAACACAAATAATAAGGACATAAGGGTTGATTCAATTTGAATTCAGTTCTTCCTGACTCAAAACTTCCATGTTCTATTCACTTCAACATCTAAATGGTTCAATGGATTTCAAGAAGTTTCAAATAGATTATCTAAATTTTTGTGCCAGACTTTTGCTATTTCACTCCCCCCCCCCCGCCCCCATCAAGTGGACAAACATCATCAAATGTGCAGATGACAAAAAGCTGCAAAAGGATTGAAAAATACATTGAATGATAATAAACAAGGTCCAAAAAGATTCTGACATATGAGACTGTTGGGATAAGTCTAAGGTGAAATTCAGTAGAAATAAATGTAATATCTTATATTTGGGTACAAAATTTCACTTTTCCTGGTATAAAATTGGAGAAGCATAGATATCCAACAGGTGATCTGAGAAAAACTCCTTAAGGTCTTAATGTACTACAAATGCAAAATGAATTACACAACATGATGTGGCAACTATCAAGACTAATACAAACTTGGTTTGCATTGAGAGAGGTATAAGTGGCAAAATTGAGGATGTGGCTATCTCTCTGTACTATGCCCTTATTTGATCTCACCATGAATATTATGTTTATTTCTGGATACCTTGGTTCTTGTAGGACACTGATGAGTTGCAGAGCTTACAGAAAAGAACAGTGATATGGTGAAAGAAGTTAAATCTATGTTACATGGAGACTGGTAGATGAAAATGGGAATTATTTTCCCATTGAAGAAAGGACTCAACTTGGTACATAATGACAATTTTCAAGTACTTGAATAGTTGTCCTATAAAAGAAGTGTTAGATTCACTCTGTCTGAGCCCAAGGGAAAGTTCAGGGATCCCCAGAGGCATCATGGGGGACCAGGAGAAGATAAAGGACAGAAGGAAGAAAACAGGAAAGAATTAGTCAGAGATGTAGGAGAAGGAATAGAGCTTTTCCAAAGAGCAGAGAGTGCAAAGGAAGACATATTTAAGCCTAAGGCCTGATTAAGTAGAACAAAGCTCAAATTTGGTAACTGAAAGAAAAATAAAAGTAGAGGTGTGAAGACAAAGTTCAATTACATGGACATGCAGAGTGTGTCAACAGGTGGTAAAGAAATGGAAGGTGTATATATATATATATATATATACATACATAATATAAACATACATGATTGTAGGTAATAATTAGCTTAAGGTGATAGTTCAGGAGGAAGTTTCTATTACATAGAGGAAAAATGAGCAATTTTCTTTCTTAAAAGTAGCCACAAGAGAAAGAAAGACTAAAGATACAAAAGAATGGGGGATGGGACAAAAATGGCTTTTCTGCTATTTTCTCTCCTCATCTTAACCATTCTCTTGCTGTAAATTTTCAATTTCATCCTCTAATAAAGAAGTGACAAGATTCTTTTGCTCTTACTAATCCTTACTTAACTCTTACTAACCCTCTGAGAAAAGATGTTTTTCTCTTTCAATGAGAAGTTTCCTTATTCTGGAGAATTTCCAAGCTCCTCTGATCTCTAAATAACTAGAAATGCTAATTTATCTACACAACCTCAAGACTATTTTCATAGTCAGACAATAATTATAGATAGGATTACCTCTTGCTTTCCTCTCTAACTTAAGACATTCTTAACCATTTCTATGTCATGAATCTCTTTATCAGTCTGATAAAACTCATGAACCTCTTCTTAAAATAATGTTTGCTATCAGCATTTGTAGTTGAAGTAAATATTAACTTTTAATTAGTTCTTAATGAAATTAAATATCTAATTTCACCTAATTTGTGTTCATAGGCCATAGAGTTTCTTGGCAAAGATACTCATGATTTGTCATTTTCTCTTTCAAGAATTAAGGCAAATAGAAGTAAAGGATCACACTGCTAGCTATTAAGTTTCTGAAGCTACATTTGAACTCAAATCTTCCTGCCTCCAGCTCCAGTATTCTATTCATTGATTCACTTAGCTGCCTACTAACTCTTCACAAAACATGAAGTATCACTTTTCTGAGAATTTCTTCTTAAAGCTTCATTTCTGATTTGTTATATATTTTTTTGTCATATTATATATTGTTATCAAATGAAGATCTGCTTTCTCTTCCTCTCACTTTCTTCCACTGCAAAATCCCCAAACAAAGATGGATAGTTAAATGGAAAAAAAAATTACCGTTATTTCTCAATGTGATGTGTTCATCTCCTTTCTATCAGTAGGCAACTGACCTGTTTAAATCATGATTCCTTTGGAATCAGGGTTGGTTTTCTAATTGAATTTATGAATTTATAATTGCAACTGTGGATTTCTAAGGTTTTAAAAATAATTATCTTTATAGTATTGCTGTTTTTCTATAGATTGTTCTGCCGGTTCTGGTGATATAACTTTGCATCAGTCAATGCAAATGATCCCAGGTTTCTCTAAAACCATTGCCTTTAATATTTTTATAATACAATCCATTAAATCTTTCATCACATTCACGTACCATTTTTGTTCAATCATTTCCCAGTATATGGTCACCTTTTCTGTCTTCAATTTTTTGGTGGTCACTACTTACAAAATTAGTATAAATATTTATGCATATAGATAATTTTTCTCTTTCATTGGCCTCTTTGAGATATAGAATTTGTGGTATCACTTTGTCAAAGGGTATAGATATATTTTATTGACTTTTTGGTAAATTCTTAAACTACTTTACAGAATGACTGGATCAGTTCATAACTCCATTACCATTGCTTTTTTCTCTATAGAGCCCCAACATGTGTCATTTTATTTTTAAAAACCTTTGCCAATCTAATTATTGAAAGTTAAAAAGTTGAATAGTTTCAATCTGCAATCCTCTAATTGTTGGTGATTTGGAGCTTTTCATTTCATATGACTATTGAGGAAGACTATTGAGGAATTGGATTTCATCCTCTGAAAGACCTGATCATGTCTTTTGACCATTTATCACTTGAGTAATGACTTCCAATTAAAGGCGATTGAGATATTTGTCCTAGAGAAGAGAAGCATTTAGTTGGACATGACAGGTGTCCTTATGTGTTAGAAATGATTTAATATGAAAGAGTGATTGCATTTGTTTTTCTGGGCTCCAGAAGATGCAATGAGGAACAATGAGGTAAATCCACAAGGAGGCCAATTTGGGTTCAGCAGAAGCAAAAACATTCTTGCAATTAAAACACTAAAATAGTAGAATTGGATACCCTGAGATTCAATGGATTCTATATTGAGAATGTAGCAAATGATTCCAATTGGACTTAAGAGCTTCTGAAGCACTTTCCTGATCTCCAGGCTTTGTTAACTTCATATGTTATCCTAAAATGCATTTATTGTCAGGAAAATTTCTGACAAAGTTTCTTCCCCATAGAGAGTTCAGTTGTTCAGAAATAGGAAATGCAATTATATGATTTTTCTAATGAAGAGTTTGGGGAATTGAACCTCTGAGGAACTAGAAATTTCAAATATTGTTCCTCTTCTTGCACAGGACCAGATACAAGCTGTCTCAGGCCAGGAGGGAGTCTCCTTGTAATTCACAGAGATGTCAGTCCAAATGCTTGAACCTTTCCATTGCTAGGACCAAAAGTATCTGCTTTCTTGTCCTTCACTCCAAGAAATCAGCCAAACCTGTCCCATTGTTTGTGCTCAGTAAATCACTGATGATAGGAAGTATTGGAAAGGGAGCGAGGAAAAGAAGTGGGAAGGGAAGAAAGAAGCAACCTGTTGATTATCCCAAGCTTAACATAACTCAGATCAAAAATCCAGAGGAAGAAAATCTCACCTACTTCAGAGATTACTTGAAAGCCCTGAATTATGTCTAGAACGTTAAAGAAAGGCCCAAGATAAATCCTATTTGCTTAAGCATGTTCTGTTTCCATCCTTGCCAATAAGACCTTGGTCTAATTATTTGAGTTCTTGGGCTCTTACCCATAAAATGGGTATCAAAAATTCCTTATTGACTTCATGATTCTTTTTGTGAGTGAAATGAAATAATCTTTGTGGATTTTTTAGTGAACTTAAATATTTTCAAAAAGACAAACTTTTATTTTTGTCACAATAGCAGAGATATGAGTTTGTTGTGGTTCAGTCCACCTCAATCAAGTATAATTCAAACACCTGGGAAAATCTTTAGCCAGAGGTAAGTCTCAGATGCACCAATGGGAAACCTAATAAATATAGAAAGGTTATCCTCTTAGTCCCCAGATAAAGGGCACTGTATTATGGTAAGCCCCTTTTTCATAAAAATGGTAAATTACTCCTGTTGCTTCTACAGATCTCTGAAAGATTTTTATTTAAGCTGAGGTTATGACTCAAAGTACAAATTACAGGATCAGGGAGTGTGGGTGAAGGCATGGGAGGTGATGGAAAAACTTTATACCCTAATAACAGATGGCTAGGATAAAATCATTTCTTATGATCAAAAAGTTAAAGAGTTTTCAGAAGATGGGCTAGAATTCCCAGGTAGAGCATCAGGGGCAAATACACATAACGAAATAGGGAGAGACTCTATAGTATTTGGAGTATAGTCTATCCATGTGCCAAGATATCTGTTTCTCCCTTCTGGAGACATTATTATATGATGCATGAAAGATCACTGTAATATGAAGAGTTCAAATTGCACATTCCTTAGATATGCTTAAATACTACAGGAGCAGTTTTCTGTGACTCATATGTGACTTTCTATGGTCTTCTCTCTAGTATCCTAATACAATTTTATTGATTTTGTCATCTGTGTCATCTTGTCCCACTTGTTTCTTCTTCTTCTCTCTTTCTCCTTCTGATAAGACCAGATCATCTGAAATTCTGATTTATTTCTTCTGATTCTATTATATTCCTCTCCATCTCTCCTTCCTTTCTACCATCCATTGCTGTCCACAGTCCTCTATTTTGCCAAGCTATAAGCCACAATAATTGGCTTATGAAAAATAACCAGTATTTCAGTATCAGTAATCCAGGAAGTGTCTAGGACCATGTTTTTGTGGTATATAGCGCAATTATATTGTGAACTAAAGACTATGATCAACTCTCTGTTAGTGAGTACACTGTCTGCCTCTAAGGATGTGAGAATGTTTGGTATAAAGGAAGAGAGACAGAGAAAGGAGTCAGAAAAGGGTAAAAGGGATTCAAGCAATAGGTAAGATTAGATGTGTATATTATGATAGGGGGAGAAAAATGCATTCAAATATTTGAAAGACTGTTATGAAAAAGATTAGATTTGTTTTACTTGACCTCAGAGAGCACAACTATGAATAATGTATGCAAATAGCAAAAAAAAAATCAACTAGATAGCAGAAAAACCTTCCTAATAATTATAGTATTGGGACATTAAAAGAAACACAGGCAGACATTACATCATGCCTAGGAGAAATTTCATGAGAATTGCATGAAGAGCATAAAAAGACCTTTAGGAAAATGACTTACCCAAGCTGTGCTATCCCTTTTTAATAAACACTTTCTAAATTTGATTCCACTTTTCCCTGGATGATAATTGTTGGGGTTTTTCCAAACAGTTATTTTATAGAAACTGGTTATAGTATTCAGTCTCATTAAATACCCTTTTTAGAAACTAGTGAAATCTGTCTAATTGATATAAACTCAAAATAAATAGAGCATTAACACAGTGGAAGTTTATAGGTATTTACTTATGAGAGTACTATCTCCAAACACCTTGGGGCACCCACCTAGAAACTTGAGAGAAAAGATAATCTTTGTGTTCTAGGAACCCAACTTGCTGGTCTGAGAATGTTAGAGTACTCCTTTAGAGTATATTCTACATAAGTGAAAAAGACTCAAGTTTAGAAGAGGGTAATCTAAGTATGAATCTGCAAAGTCTGGACATGGCAACCATTCTGGTTGATTCTTTTCTCTTACTTACATTAACTCCAAGGTCTAATCTTGCTACTACGATCCATACCATGAACTCCAATTGAGCAATATATATTAATTTTCTTCATCTCTCAAGGTATTCTCTTTTTTTGACTTCAAATTATTTTCCTACAATAGATATATTCTCTGCTCCAACTTCTCCTGGAGTGGTAGCTATCTTTAGTCATTTGGAGGTCTAGTTTTTCCTTAGCCTACGAAGAACATGGCAAAAAGACAAATTTGGATTTGATCTCAGAAAACAAACAAACCCATAAACAAACTTCTTAATGAATAAAACTTTTCAAATGAGGAATGGGATCCATCAGGAGAAGTTGGGTTCCTGTTCATGGAGGATCTTCATATAACAGCTAGATGATGACTTTTCATCTGTAAAATTACCTTCCATCATCCTCCCAGGTGTGCTTCTAACTCAAGATTTCATAATCATAACTCAATGTCCAAGGCCTTCTCCAAATATTAAACTCACATGCCATTCTTCTTTTCCCTTTGGGGAGTTCCTTCAGGGAACTCCCTATATTGCAAGAGCTCTGGTGTGTTGTTCTTTGTTCTCTTCCCATCTGTGTCTCTGAATCTCTAGACTCTGTCACTATGCTCTTGTACTGGTACCTTTCTTTCTTCCTACCTCACCCTTTTTTGTATCCTTAGCACTTAGCACAGTCTTATACATAATACATTTTTAATAACTGCATACTGTCTGCCTAGTCATGTAAGAAGAGCCAAGTATGTGATTTTTACAGCCATATCACCTTTTTCATGGATCATTTAGGGAAAATTCTTATATAGAATTAGATTGGACTAAATGACTTCTGGGGTCTATTTTAATTCTGAGGATAAATGCTTCTAGAATCCTCAGAGGGAATAACCTTCTAGAAATTCTGCCTCTTTTACTCAGGTTATTTTTGACATTTCTAGCTAATATAAGAAACACATAAAATGTCCCTGTCATTGTTTGAGATTAACTTTTCTATTAAGTCTTAGATGGAGAACTAAGTTCATTCCCTCTAGAAACAACTTCCCAGACTGAATAGTCCCATTTCTTCCATCTATCTTTTGTCCACAACATTGTTAGTGTGGGCCACATGCTATAGTGAGATTTTTTTTTCTTTTTAAACCAGAAGACCTTAGGATAGGAAGTTAAAACATACTAGTTGGAATAGATATTACAGTCTACTCTAGAGTATCAGAATGTTGAGGAGTTCTAGAATATGTGTCAGAACCTGAAGAACTTTTCAAAGCTGATGAAAGAGGATCTCAGAGAGGTGCCATTTCATATATATGGTCCTCAGACCTCTCAGGTGAGCCTCAGCAACAAAAGCTCACCAAAAACTGGCAGGTTGACTCCGTCACTACTAGCTATGTGTAGCTTCAGCATATACGAAAAGGGAAAACACACAAGCCTACAGATTCTCCTCTCATACAAGACTATAATTCATTTTAAATGATCTAAGAGTTTCTAGTAGACAGTAAACTCATTATAAGTCAACAGTAATAGGGCAGATAAAATAACCTGAATAAAGTTTATACTACATTAAAGGAGGCATAGCTTCCACAAAGGAGGTGATTAGCCCATTGTCTTCATCTGAAATTTTGTGTTTACTTTTGAGTACCACAATTTAGAAAGGGCATTAACAATCTGGAAAGGATGCAAGGGAAAATAGCCAGAATAATGAAAGACCTATGAAGATTAGCTGAAGGAAATTGAGTTACTTGGCCAAAAAGGAAGAAAACATGAGATAACTGTCTGAACAACTGAAGATAACTGAAGATGACTTTCTTCACATTTTTAAAGGAACATTACGGGGGAGAGAAATAGCATCTGTTCTCTAAGGACTCAGAGGGTAGAGTGAAGGATCCAATAGAACTTGAAAATTGGTGTATTTTTGCTTAATAGAAACAGAAGTGAGAGCAAACATGGAATAGGCTCTTTAATGAAACTAAGAGGTTTTCTTTTCATGGTGGTATTCAAGGAAAGGGTAGGTGCCCTTTTGCCAGGTATACTATACAGTGGATTTTTACATGTGGTATAGTTTTATACTATACATCCTATGGGATCCTTTCCATTTTTATGAGAATTTATGATTACAATTTAAAAATCAGTGATCTAACCCTTTTTTCATACCAGCTCACTACACACACACACACACACACACACACACACACAAAATCATTTTATTCATATTTTATGAATCAGTTCTTTCTCTGGGAGCAAAAGTATCTTCCTTCATGTGCTTCTTGTTTTTAAACTGGGTATTTAATAGCGTCAAAATGACTTAGTCTCTCAAAGGTGTCATAAAACAATATTGCTGTTATTATATACAATGGTCTCTTAGTTCTACTTATTTCATTTTTCATCATTTCATGTAAATTTTCCCATGTTTTTCTGAGAACAATGAAATCATCATTTATTATTGTCCAGTGATAATATATCATGTTGATATATACCACGACTTATTGAGGCATTCCCTAATTAATGTGCATGCCCCAAATTTCTGGTTCTTTGTCACTACAATTAGAGCTGTTATAAATACTTTAGAAAATGTAGATTATTTCCTTTTTCTCTAATTCTTTTTGGAAAGAGTCCTAGTATTACTATAGACTGGTCAAAACATATAGGCAGTTTAATAACTTTTGGCCTTATACCTTATTGTTTTGCAAAATGGTTGGGCCAGTTCATGGTTCCACCAACAATGAATTAGTGTTCCAATTTTCCACATGTACTCTATTATTTGTCTCTTTGCCTTTCACTCATTTTAGCCTATCTGATTTTTCAAGGCTATTTAATTTGTTATATAATCAATAATGATTTAAAGCATTTTTCATATTACTATAAGTTATTTTGATTTCTTCATTGAAAAAAAATGCCTTTTTGCATCTTTTAACCACTTAATCAACTGAGGAATGGCATTCCTTTCTTTATCTTAATGCTCAATGGTTATTGATTCTTTGAGCAAATTTGAAATGTTTTTAAGTTGTTCATTATGAAATGTGATTGTTTTTGTTTGAAGGGCTGTATAAACTAGAAAAAACTATAGATATTTTTACGTTCACAGACTTAATCTTGTGTAGAGGTTGCATGTAGAAATGAGAATTGTCCAAAAAGATATTAAGTGGCAGATTCAGGGAAGAAAATAAGAAATTCTAAATCAAAATTTTATGTTCTTTCCATTTCACATAAAAGGATAATTGCATTTTCATGTCCTTCTTATTTCTCTTTCTCAGCAGAAAAATCAACCAAATAGTCCCAGAAAACCAAACACAATTCAATGAATTTATCCTTCTGCGATTTTCTGAGAAACCAGAGCAGCAGGGGCCCCTCTTTGGGCTTTTTTTGGGCATATACTTGGTCACAGTAGTTGGAAACTTGCTCATAATGTTGGCTATTACCTTTGACTCTCACCTCCATACCCCTATGTACTTCTTCCTTTCCAACTTGTCCTTTGTGGATTTCTGTATGGTATCTACCACAGTCCCCAAGATGTTAGTGAGCATCTTGACAGAAAACAAGGCCATCTCCTATGTTGACTGTCTTGTCCAGATGTACTTCTTTATGGCTTTTGCTGCTTTGGACAATTTCCTCCTTGCTGCAATGGCCTATGATCGTTTTGTGGCTATCTGTCACCCTCTACGCTATACAGTTATAATGAATCCTAGGCTGTGTGGCCTGCTGGTGCTGCTTTCCTGGATAATAAGCATTCTAAATACTCTTCTTCTCATTCTGAATGTAAAACAACTCTCCTTCTGCACAGACCAGGAAATCCAGCACTTCTTTTGTGATCTTTCTGAGGTTCTGAAACTCTCTTGTTCTGATACTTTTATCACTTATGTCTTGCTATATTTTGCTGCTGGATTACTGGGTATGATACCCTTCGCAGGGATCCTTTTCTCTTATGCTCAGATCTTTTCTTCCATTTTGAAAGTCCCATCTCCCCAAGGTAAATATAAAGCCTTTTCTACTTGTGGATCTCACCTCTCTGTTGTTTCCTTATTCTATGGCACAGGGTTTGGAGTATATTTGTGCTCCTTAGTTACTCACTCTTCCTGGAAGAAAACAGTTGCTTCTGCAATGTATGCTGTGATAACCCCCCTGTTAAACCCCTTTATCTATACACTAAGGAATAAGGACATTAAAAATGCCCTTAGGAAACTCATTAGCAGAATATCTTCCTTTGAGTGATGAGGCTGGCTAAGGGTCTTTGAATGAGACACTGGTACTTTGAGGGAAAATGTTGGGAGGTAGAAATCTTGGACTTTTCATTTCTCTCCCCACTCAAATCTTTCCCCATTTACCCATTAAAAGTGTTTTCTTCTAAAGTATAAGTTTCACTGTCATCCTTCCCCTGCTGAATAATAGTGACTCCCTATTGCCTCTAGGACCTAATACAAAACCCACCATTTGGTATTAAATCTCTTCATAACCTAGCCACTTTAAATCTTTTCAGTAATATCTTATTTCCAGCATGTATTCTTGGTTCCAGTGGCAAAAGCCTTTCTGCTGTTCCTTGAGCAAGACTGTTCCCTATGTCTGAAAAGCTCTCTGCTCAACTCCACCTACCAGTTTCTTTTGCTTCTTTTAAGTCCTAAGTTAAAAAAAAAACCACACATACAAAACAAAAAAAACAACCCAACTTTTACTGGAGGCATTTCCCAACCCCTCTTAATTCTAGGCCCTTGGCTTTGTTAATGATTTATTAGTCATTTTAATGTTTATTTACCTAATTTATTAATTATTAGTCTATGGAACATTATTAACTATATATATATAGTTTGTTTGTTTGTGTATATTTGCCTGTTGTCTCCCCCATTAGATTGTTAATTCTTGAGGTCAAAGGATTATCTTTTGCCTTATTTTGTGCCTCTAGTATTCAGCATTATGACTGATATATAATAGGGGTTTAATAAATATTTATTACTCATTCTCACAACTCATATTTTTCTGATTCTCTCTGCTTTTATTGACTATAATAAACATTGATCTTTACTCTTATAATTTCATGTCCTGAAGTTTCTACCAGGATATCTGGTTATATGTATCCTGCTCCCTCATGATATTTTCTAGCTGAATATCAAGTGACAAATCCAGATTTTAACCTTCAATTTACCATTTATAAGTTACATATCATTGGCCACATTACCTAATATCTTTATCTCTCAATATCTTCATTTTTACAGTGGAAATTGGTAGACTTATTCTGATTATCTAACTTTTTTGTACATTCAATCAAATATAGCATATTAAAGTACTTTATAAACTTTGAAATACTATGTAGTGTAATGTTTTCTGGTAGTTTTCTTGTGGTCTCTGAGTTCTTGGGAGCAGCCTTCATTTCAGTTCAGTAATCATTACAATAACAGCCACATGATAAAGTCCAAATCCTTTATTATCTCTTTCAAAGTCTTGTCTCCTTTCCTCATGCCCGGTTAGCTTTCTTAAAGGCCTATCTCCCTCCTTGGTTCTGAGAGCTTGAGCTCCTGCCTGTCTTCTGGGGCTTCTGAATTTCCCAAATAAATCCTGGCTAAGGCTCTTAGCTTATGTGCTCTACACTGAGTATAAGCCAATTACTAGGAAACCATTATTTGTTGTAAGATTAAATCAATCATATTGATCCATGCTAAACTAGATGACTATTGTCTCTATCAATTCCACTGACTTACCTCCTTGTTTCAAGTTCAGAGTTCTGGCCCACAACAATATAGCTTTAAGAAAAGAAGAAAAAAATAGAGAAATTCAATATGGGATTTCATTACAGGAAATGTAGATGCCAACTCCTCCATGCCTAAGCAGATGGCTATTATGAATTCCTATGGTTTAAAAAAAAATCATCCCCATGGCCAAAGTTGTTAAGATTAACTTCTCTATGCTATGCCTGTTACTAAAGGGCAAGTCTTTTTGTTTAGTTGATCCTAGAAGAACCAGAGCTCTGATAACATACTCTTTGAGAAACTAAGATCGACTTGGAGAAAGTAAGGTGCCAGTGAAATAATAAATGTGCACATCCATCCAAAAAACAGTTGCTGCCATAATCCTCTTTGTTTTCATCACATTCACACATTGGTTTGACCACGTCACAATTTGTTTTTACTGTGCCTCACTGGCTCTCTATTAGAGTAAGAATAAAAATGTCATCTTCTCTGACATTTAAAATCCTTCATAATCTAATTCCAACATATATCACTGGCTTAATTTTACATCTGTGTCCAATATGCATTGTACTCCAGTCAAATTCACCTTCTTTTGTAGCAGTGTTCCCATATTTCCCTTTAGCTTTATTACACAGATTGTTTCCCATGCATGGAATAGAGGTGAGCCCATATTCACCTTTGTATCTTGGATTTCCTCACTCCATTCGTGGCTATATTTGAATGTTAACTTCAACAAGAACACCTAGTTTACTCAGTTATTAGTAATACCTCTTTACCCAACAAAATTACTGCATATCTCATTTTTCTTCTTTGTGTACATCTTGAATTTTCCCTGTCATAATTGAATATTACCTCTTAGAGAGTCGAGACTGTTTCATAATTTCTTTTGCATACAAAACATAAAACTCCAAATCTGGCACATTGTAGGCAATTAAAAAGTACCTGATATGAATTGACTTAATCTTGGCCCTCTCTTTCTCTCATGCATCCCCAAATCAGAGAAGAGACCTTAAATGTCTTCTACTCCAACTTCTTAAATCATGAAATAATAATTTCTGTATCTAAAATGCCCCTGAAAAGTGATCTTTCATCTTTGGCTTAAATTCTTTAATGATGAGAAAAATAATTAGATTGCGTTAAAATCTACAACACTGAAATGCCAACAATACTCACATTATCCTCAGTGGAAAACAAAAGGGAGGGAGGGAAAGGATATGCCTATATGTGTTCACAAAGATTGAGAGGACAAAAATTGTCACAATAAAAGAGCAGAAATTAAATTATTCAGAAGTTCATATAGATAAGAAAATGTAAGACTATGATTACATTTGTATAAAATATTGCTCACTTCTTCAGGGAGGAGTGAGATGAAAGAGATGAAAGGAATAAATCATAAAGCTCAAAACTTTAAAAAATATTTTAAATGATTGTAATAAGGGAAAATAAAACCTATGTCATATTACATTATTTATATTTTTTAAAAAGAAAAAATAACACTCATCACAGGAGCAATTGGAGAATGACTGAATTAATTGGGATATATGATTTTAAAGCAATACTATTGCTCAATAAAGAATGATGAATTCAATGATCTTAGGGAAATGAAAAGACTTGCATGAAATAATAAAGAGCTTAATAAGCAGAATCTAGAAACCTATACAGTAATAGCAATATCCTTTTAAGAATAAGTGTGAGTGATTAAGTTATTTTGAATATTATAAATATCCAAATTAACTATAAGACATATGAAAAAGATGCTATTTGCAAAGAAAAACTGATAGAAATATTCATAGAATAATTTCATGTACACATGCTCATACATATACAAGTTTATATATATATGTTTCTAATGGTAACCATCTTAAGAGTAGAATGGAGTAATGATAGTAAAAAAGAATTTTACAGAATAATTTTATTGTATATTTGAAAAGTATAGTAAGTTGTGCACAGTAATTTGTAGTTTTATGTAGCCATCTTTTTTATTGCACCATGCCATAGAAATTCTTGTTCCATTTCTTAAATATATCTTAGTACAATTAAAAAATAAAAAGGAAAAATTTAAACGTGTTGAAAGGATTAAGGAATCCAAAATTTCTGCCTCTCAATATTTTCCCTAGAAAAACCAGAGTACTATTCCAAGCACCTGGGTCCAGCCTTCCTCACTGAGAGATGGTCATTCTGCCAAATGCACCTCCTAAGGGCGTCTTTAAGTCTTTATTTTTTAGTATATGGATAAAGTTCAATATGGGGGTAATCACAGCATACATTGCTGAAGCAACTATGCTCTTCCAGAAAAGGTGGGTAGTTGAGGAGCTCAAATATACTGAAAAACTATGCCATAGAATATGTAAACAACAGAGAGAGAAGTCTACAGGAGAAAAGACTTTGTACTGATCTGAGCACATGGGACTTTTCAAAATGGAAGATCATGCAAAATGGATCCCTATGAGGGGGATAATACCCATCAGCCCAGTAGCAAAATATAATAAGACATAATTGATGAGAATGTCAGAAAAAAAGTTTTAGAACCTCAGCAAGTTCACAAAAGAAGTGTGTAATTTCTAAGTTTTTAAAGAAAGAGGGCCATGTTACCATCAGTCTGTGAAGAAGGAAATATAGAAGGCTTATTTTCCAGGAAAGCAGCACCATCAAGCTACAGACTAAAGTTCATGATGGGTATATAGCATAGAGAATGACAGATATTTGCAAAACAACCATAGACTATTGCAGTGGGGACAAAATTGTTCAAAGCCACAAAAATCATAAAGAATTAGCTCTGGCAGTTTGATTAGTATAGCACTAAATAAATAAATTAGTTTAGGTAGTATTATGATTTTTATTATATTTGATGGGACTATCCATGAGCACTTGATATTTTTCCATTTGTTTATATCTGACTTTGTGTGGAAAGTGTTTATAGTGGTGTTCATATAGTTCCTGACTTTGCTTTGGCAGGTGGACTCCCAGATATTTTATATTATCAACAGTAATTTGAAATGGAATTTCTTTACTATTAGCAAAGTAATAGCTATTACAAACTGGGGAAAAAGAATTTTCCTTAAAAAAAAAAAGATATACTTCTGGCAAGACACTCAAGGAGATGGCCTTGTTTCCTATCAAGATGCTAATAACATCTTGGGGACTGTGACAGCTGCCACACAGAGATTTAGAAAGGATAAGTTGGAAAGTAAGACGTAAATGGGGTGTGCAGGTAAGATTTAGAACTGATGGCCTATATCATGACCATGATGATCAAGCATATGCCCAAGCATAAACCAAAGAGGAGTCCCGCAGTTTTGGTTCTTCAGAAAATCCCAGCTGGATAAATTCAGTGAATTGAATTTGGTTTTCTTGGAACTCTGGGATTGATTTTTCTGTTTTCAAAAGAGATTTTAGAAGAGCATGACTCAAAACTATACTTATCCTTGTGTATAAAATGGAAATAATACCACATTCTGACTTAAGATTTCTTAGTTATTTCTCTGACTCTGCCAGTTATTACTTTTGTGAACTAGGACAAGTCACTATTGCATACTTCATATGTATCTATCTATCGATCTACCTAGATCTAGATATATAGATATCTGTGTATATATATTCCACAGATACTGTGAATTCCTCATTTCCAAAATTGAATTCATGATGGTATTGTTTCCCCCTTTTCTGAATCTTCCCATTTTTCTTTAAAACATCATCCTCTACATTGTTGATGGAATTGTGAATACATCCAGCTATTCTGGAGAGCAATTTGGAATTATGCTCAAAAAGTTATTAAACTGTGCATTCCCTTTATTCCAGCAGTTTTTCTACTGGGCTTATACCCCAAAGAGATAATAAAGAAGGGAAAGGGACCTGTATGTGCCAAAATGTTTGTGGTGGCCCTGTTTGTAGTGGCTAGAAACTGGAAAAATGAATGGATGCTCACCAATTGGAGAATGGTTGTGTAAATTATGATATATGAATGTTATGGAATATTATTGTTCTGTAAGAAATGACCAGCAAAATGAATACAGAGAGGATTGGTGAGACTTACATGAACTGATGCTAAGTGAAATGAGCAGAACCAGGAGATCATTATATACCTCAACAACGATACTGTATGAAGATATATTCTGATGGAAGTGGATTTCTTCGACAAAGAGACCTAACTCAGTCTCAATTGATCAAGGATGGACAGAAGCAGCTACACCCAAAGAAAGAACACTGGGAAATGAATGTAAACTGCTTCCATTTTTTTTTCTTCCCAGGTTATTTTTACCTTCTGAATCCAATTCTTCCTGTGCAACAAGAGAACTGTTTGGTTCTGCACACATATATTGTATCTAGGATACACTGTGACATATTTAACTTGTATATGATTGCTTGCCATCTGGGGGAGGGGGTGAAGAAGGGAAGGAGGGGAAAAGTTGAAACAGAAGTGAGTGCAAGGGATAATGTTGTAAAAAAAAATTACCCAGGCATGGGCTCTGTCAATAAAAAGTTATAATTAAAAAAAAATCATCCTCATTACAGCCTCAGAAGCTCACAATTATTTTAGATTAACAACTCTGCTCATCCTAACATAGGTACTTCTTTTCCAGATCTTGATATTTCCATCTCCACAGATACCTTGCATTCATTCACTCCTTCTTATTCTTACAACCACCACTAAAGTTTATGATCTCTTAAAATTTTTCTCTTCTAAACTTTATAGCCTCTTAACAAATTTATTACAATGCTCTCTTATTTCTTCCCTTGTCTCAAATATCTTCCCTTCCATGAATCCTCCATATATCTGTTGAAGTGATTTCCCTTAGGTACAAATCTTACCATGTCAATCTAAGTCATTAAACTCCTTCAGCTCCTTTTTTTTTCTAGGGAAAATTTTAAACTCCCATTTTAGTTTTTAAAATCTTCAAGTCTTGAGTCCTCATTTATCTTTTCAGTTTAATTATGAATTACTCCAATTCCTGCATGTGATGCTTTTGCCAGAGTGTGCCTAAGACATAACACTGCCTTATACAATTCCCCCTGCCAGGAATGCACTCCTTTCTCACCTCCCACTCATAGGAGTTCCTTACCTCTTGCAAGATGAATTCATACAGAACCTTCTACAAGAAACTTTTTCTGATGCCTCCTGAATTCTACTACCCTCCCTTTCTAAATTACCTTCTGTCTATTCCATATATTCTCAAACATGTACATATTTTTTTTGATAGAATGTACATTTCTTGAGATCAGAAAGTAATTCAATTTTGCCTTTTTTTGGTAGCATATTATCTTGTATAGTGAAAGTAATAAATTTTAAAAATTAATCTCTTAATACCCATCAATATTTCTACAATATAGTTATTGAAACTGTGTCTATGAATTTTCATGTACAATAATCCTATTTCCCCAATTTTCTTTATAATATGATTCCTTGGATTATGACAGAAGTCTCCCTGTGTTACTCCTTGAGATGTATGTTAAGGAATATTTCCACATTTGTAAACATGAGACCTTTGAAAATTAGACTGACTGATTTTCATTTGTTGTCCAGAATTTAGACTAGGGAGATTAATGAGATTTGAATAATAATAAGGCATTATCCCATTAGAAGAAGTGGCATTTACCATTCATATATGAAGAGAATATAAGGGATGATATAGATCATTATTGTCAGTCAGATAGAAGTGGAGGCTAAATATGTCTATTGATTTTGGTGAATTACATATTGACTTAGAAAACTACTTACTAATATTATGTATGTTTTATTATATTTTATTTGATTTGTTAATTATTTCCCAATTATCTTTATATTTGGTTCAAGTTACATTTGGGAGTAGTATGGAATATATATCTTCTATAGGCCACATATTTAACATTTCTAGTCTGTACTTACCTGGACAACTAAGTAAGTCTTCAGCTATGAAATGAGATCTAAATTTGGCTGAACAGACTGTATTTGTATGCTCAGAACTGAAAGGGACATCAGAAGCCATCTAATCAAACTAAAGTAGGAGTACCTTACAGATTATAGGACATAACTCTGGGAAGGGGACTTAAAGCTCCTACAATCACCTATCTGATTACTCTGATTATGAAACTGAGGCTCAAAGTATAGAAATGACTTGCCTGAACCAGGAGAACATTGTATAGTTTAGCAGCAATATTGTGTGGTGATTAGATATGATAGACTTTCCTCTAAGAGTTTCAAGAGACTTGGGATAGAAAATGCCATTCACATTCAGATTAAAAACCATGGAAACTAAATGCAGATGAAGCATACTATTTTCATGTTCTTTTTTCCTTTCTCATACTTTTCTCCTTTTGTTCTGCTTTTTCTTTCACAACATGACTAATATGGAAACAAGTTTAACATATATGTATAAGTTATGTCAGATTGCTTATTATCTTGGGAAGGGGGAGGCAAAGGAGAAAAGGGGGGAAATTTGTAATTAAAAATTTTACAAAAATGAATGTTGAAAACTGTAATTGGAAAAAATAAAGTACTTTTAAGTAAAAAAAAAAAAAAAAGAAATGATTAGCTCACTTTCAATAAGCAACAGAACTAGAATATGAACCAAGTTCATCTGTCTCCAAATCTGGGTCAATTTCTACTATAAGAAGTATCCCTTTACCTTAAGCTTGAAGATAATTAGTAGAAGAAAACTCATTGCCCTACAAGGCATAAGATTCAAACATGGAAAGGATCTCAATAATCAACCACTATTAGAAGGAAAGTGTCTATTTATGTACTCCCTTATGAATATTCTTTGATTCTGTTAGGACATTTACAGTAAGGATGCTGCATTACTTTAGAAGGCAGTCCATTTATAGATTTGTGGATTCTTCCTAGTGAGAATCCAAAGGGATTTCAGAGTATAATCAGTTTCAAGCCCCTTTCAAATTATAATTGTCTACAGTAATCCACATAAACAGTCCTCTAACATTCTCCTGAAGATTACAAGCTTTGAGTAGCTTGCTATCCAATAAGACAGATAATTTAATTGTTAGACAACTGTCATTGTTAGGAAATTTTCTATCAGGGTTCCTCTTGACTTCTAAGGAGCTGAGTTGTTCCAAGCATGGAAAGACAATTGTGTTATGGGCCAGAACTCTGAAACAAGGATTTTTACAAGATGTTGTCAGTGAGGACTTCCGGCCAAGATGGTGGAGAGGACACACGTATCTATCTAGGCTTCTTCTTGCCCTCAAAATACTTTTTTTCATGATACAGCCTCGGAATTAGTGCTTGATTGAAAAAACCCACAAGTACATTACCAACAGAAGATATCCTCGAAATTCACAAGAAAAGGTCTGTTTTTGCTTGAGGGCAGGGATGGTTAGACCAGGTGCAGACTGAAGGCAGACAGTGAGAGTATGGAAGGCAGCTCACACTGAGCAGACTGAAGGGAGTGGCGTATAGTTACAGCTGTTGAAAAACTTGTGGGGAGAACTTTATACAGTGTGAACTTCTTTGCCCTGGCAGCAAGCCAGTAGAGCAGCAGAGAAGCTATAAACATGGGGGTAAAGACCTCAATCCCAAAAAACTGGAGTCTCTTGGGACCTGACCACACCTACCCAACACCGAGAGTGACTCAGCATGCTCTCAGAGTGTTAGAGAGTTGCTGCTGTGCAGGCAGCGCAGCCATTACTGTTCCACTGCTGCTTCATTGCTACCTCCAGTAATCTGTAGAGGAAACTTAGTAATAACACACTCCCCAAAAACACACTGCATTTGTTTGTTTTGTTTGTTTGTTTTATTTGATTCTTTTTTGTGAAAATGAGCAAAAAATTAAAGTGGACTCTAACTATAGCTAGCTTCTATATGGATAGAGAGCAGACTTCAAACCCTGAGGAGACTAAAAACAGAGTGTCTCCAGATGAATTCCCCAAAGGGGGATATGATCTGGTCCCCACCACACAAGGCTCTCATAGAAGAAATTAATAAGGTTTTTTACAAGAGAGCTAGAAGAAAAAATGGGGAAAGGAAAGGGAAGCTTTGCAAGAGGGTCTGGATAAGTCATCCCACTCATTTAAAGATAGAGTAGATAAAGAAATCAAATCCCTGAAAAACAAAATTAGTGAATTGGAAAAGGTAAACAATTCCAAGGAAAACAGAATTAGTGAATTGGAAAAAGAAAATAAGCTTTCTAAAAAATAAAATTGGCAAAATGGAAAAAACATTCCATAGAACAAAACAACTCACTTAAAAACTCAATTTGACAATTACAAAAAGAAATAAAAAAGTAAGTGAAAAAATAATTCATTAAAAATCAGAATTGAACAAATGGAAATGAATGACTCAAGGAGACACCAAAAATCAGTCAAGCAAAACCAAAAAAAAAAAAAAAAAGAAACAATGGAAAAAATGTTAAAAACCGACTTGGGAAAACAGAAGATTTGGAAAAAAATCTAGGAGAGATAACCTGAGAATTACTGAACTTCCTGAAAAATATGATGAAAAAAAGAGGCTAGACACTATTTTTCAGGAAATTATCAAAGAGAACTGCCCAGATGTAATAGAAACAGAGGGTAAAATAGACATTAAAAGAATTCATCATTCACCTTTTGAAAGAGAATGAAAAATCAAAACTTCAAAAAATATTGTGGCTAAATTCCAGAATTATCACACCAAGGAAAAAAATACTACATACAGCTAGGGAAAAAAACAATTCAAATATAGAGGAGCCAAAATAAGGATTACTCAGGATCTATCAGCGTCCACATTAAAGGATTGAAAGGCCTGGAATCTGATATTCTGAAAGGCTAAAGAACTTGGTATGTAGCCAAGAATAACTTACCCAGCCAAAATGAGCATTTTTTTCCAGGGAAGAAGATGGACATTCAATGAAATAGGTGAATTTCATCTATTTTTGATGAAAAAACCGGGACTAAACAAAAAGTTTTATCTCCAAATATAGGACTCAAGAGAAACATAAAAAGGTAAAAAGAAATCTTGGGAACTATATTTCTGTTATGAATATACATAAAGAACACATATATAATCTGTTTTTACAGTTATAATATAAAAAAGAAACTAGAGGTAGAAAGGAAATTGTACCCCAAAAAGGGTAAAGTGGGATACTACATCTCATGAAGAAGCAAAGGAAACCTATTATATCTGAGGGAAAGAAGGGAGGGGGATGAACACTGTGTATCTGACTCTCATCAGAACTGGCTTAAAGAGAAAAATATTAGATATATTCGAATTACAGAGAAACTTCTCCCACCTCATTGAAAAGTGGGAGGGGAAAAATGAAAAGGGAAGGAGTAAGATAAATGGAAGGGAATACAGAAATTGTGAGGAAAAGGGGTAAGAAAAGGGGAGGAACTCTAAGGTGGAGGGAGGGATCTTAAAAAGAGAGGGCTGTGAAAGGTAAGTGGTGCTCACAAGTTTAATACTGGGAAGGGGGATAAGGAAAAAGGAAAGGAGAAAAGCATAAGCAAGGGTTAACAAGATGGCAAGAAATACAGAATTAGTAATTTTAACCATAAATGTGGATGGGGTAAATTCCCCCATAAATTGGAAGTGGATAGCAGACTGGATTAAAATCCAGAATCCTACAATATGTTGTTTACAGGAAACACACTTGAAGCAGGGCGATACAGAGTAAAGGTAAAAGGCTGGGGCAGAATCTACTATGCTTCAGGTGAAGTCAAAAAAGCAGGGGTAGCCATCCTGATCTCAGATCAAGCAAAAGCAAAAATTGATCTAATTAAAAGAGATAAGGAAGGAAACTATATCTTGCTAAAGGGTAGTATAGATAATGAAGCAATATCAATATTAAAAATATATGTACCAAGTGGTGTAACATGTAAATTCTTAAATGAGAAATTAAGAGAGATGCAAGAAGAAATAGACAGCAAAACTATAAGAGTGGGGATCTCAACCTTGCACTCTCAGAATTAGATAAATCAAACCACAGAATAAATAATCAAGAAGTCAAAGAGGTAAATAGAATACTAAAAAAGTTAGGTATGATAGATCTTTGGAGAAAACTAAATGGAAACAGAAAGGAATACACTTTCTTCTCAGTAGTTCATGGAATCTATACAAAAATTGACCATATATTAGAACATAAAAACCTCAAATTCAAATGCATAAAGGCAGAAATAGTAAATGCATCCTTTTCAGATCACAATGCAATGAAAATTATATTCAATAAAAAGCCTGGGGAAAATAGATCAAAATAATTGGAAACTAAATAATCTTATACTAAAAAATGATTGGATGAAATAGCAAATCATAAACTTAATTAATAACTTCACCCAAGAAAATGACAATAATGAGATGTCATATCAAAATGTGTGGGATGCAGCCACAGCAGTAATAAGGGGAAATTTTATATCTCTAGAGGCCTACTTGCATAAAATAGAGAAAGAAAAAGTCAATGAATTGGACTTGCAACTAAAAATGCTAGAAAAGGAACAAATTAAAAACTCCCAGTCAAACACAACTTGAAATTCTAAAAATAAAAGGAGAGATTAATAAAATTGAAAGTAAAATAACTATTGCATTAATTAATAAAACTAAGAGTTGGTTCTATGAAAAAAAAACACAACAAAATAGTTAAACCCTTAGTAAATCTGATTTTAAAAAGGAAACAGAAAAATCAAATTATTAGTCTTAAAAATGAAAAGTGAGAACTCGCCACTAAAGAAGAGCAAATTAGAGCAATAAGTAGGAGTTACTTTGCCCAAGTTTATGCCAATAAATTCAATAACTTAAATGAAATGGAAGAATACTTTCAAAAATATAGCTTGCCCAGATTAAGAGAGGAAGAAGTAAACAGTCCCATCGCAGAAAAAGAAATAGAAAAGCTATTAATCAACTCCCCAAGAAAAAATCCCCAGGACCAGATGGATTTACATGTGAATTCTACTAAACTTTTAAAGAATAATTAACTCCAATGTTATATAAACTATTTGAAAAAAGAGGAATTGAAGAAGTCCTACCAAATTCCTTTTATGACACAGACATGGTACTAATATCTAAACAGGTAGGTTGAAAACAGAGAAAGAAAATTATAGACCAATCTCCCTAATGAATATTGATGCAAAAATCTTAAATAAAATATTAGCAAAAAAATTACAGAAAATCATCCCCAGGATAATACACCATGACCAAATAGGATTTATACCAGGAATGCAGAGCTGGTTCAATATTAGGAAAACTATTAGCATAATTGACTATATCAATAACCAAGTTAACAAAAACCATATGATCATCTCAATAAATGCAGAAAAAGCATTTGATAATATCCAGCATCCATTCCTAATAAAAACACTTGAGATTATAGGAATAAACGAACTTTTCCTTATAATAATCAGGAGCATCTATTTAAAACTGTCAGTAAACATCATATGTAATGGGGAACCATTTCCAATAAGATCAGGAGTGAAACAAGGCTACCCACTATCACCATTACAATCCAATATTGTATTAGAAACGCTAGCTTCAGCAAAAAGAGTTGAGAAAGAGATTAAAGGAATAAGAGTAGGTAATGAGGAAACTAAATTATCACTCTTTGCAGATGATATAATGGTCTACTTAGAGAACCGAAGAGGTTCTATTAAAAAGCTATTAGAAATAATCCACAACTTTAGCAAAGTTGCAGGATACAAAATAAATCCCCATATATCCTCAGCATTTTTATACCTCACTAACAGAATCCAACAGCAAGAGATGCAAAGAGAAACTCCATTCAAAATAACTGTTGATAACATAAAATATTTGGGAATCTATCTACCAAAGGAAAGTCAGGAATTATAGGAGCAAAACTATAAAACAAAAAATTTCCATGCAAATAAAATCAGTTTCAACCAATTGGAAAAATAATAAGTGCTCTTGGAGAGGCCAAGTTTATATAATAAAGATGACAATACTACCTAAACTAATCTATTTATTTTAGTGCTATATCAATCAGACTCCCAAAAAACTATTATAATGATCTAGAAAAAATAACAATAAAATTCATATGCAAGAGCAAAAGGTCAAGACTTTCAAGGGAACTAATGAAAAAAAAAATCAAATGGAGGTGGCCTAGCTGTACCAGAACTAAAACTATATTATAAAGCTACGGTTACCAAAACCATTTGGTACTGGCTAAGAAATAGACTAGTTTATCAGTAGAATAGGTTAGGTTCAAAGGACAAAATAGTCAATAACTTTAATAATCTAGTGTTTGACAAACCCAAAGATCCCAACTTTTGAGATAAGTATTCACTGTTTGACAAAAACTTCTGGGCAAATTGGAAACTAGTATGGCAGAAACTAGGCCTGGACCCACACTTAACACCGTACACCAAATCAAGGTCAAAATAGGTTCATGATCTAGGCATAGAGAATGAGATTATAAATAAATTAGAAGAACATAGTAGTTTACCTCTCAGACCTGTGGAGGAGAAAGGAATTCGTGACTAAAGAAGAACTAGAGATCACTATTGATCACAAAATAGAAAATTTTGATTATGTCAAATTGAAAAGCTATTGTACAAACAAAATTAATGCAGACAATATTAGAAGGAAAACAATAAGTTGGGTAAACATCTTTACAGTCAATGGTTCAGACAAATGCCTCATTTCCAAAATATATAGAGAATTGACTCTATAAGAAATCAAGCCATTCTCTAATTGATAAATGGTCAAAGGATATGAACAGACAATTTTCAGATTAAGAAATTGAAACTATTTCTAGTCATATGAAAAGGTGCTCTAAATCACTATTGATCAGAGAAATGAAAATTAAGACAACTCTGGGATACCACTACACACCTTTCAGATTGGCGAGGATGACAGGAAAAGATAATGCTGAATGTTGGAAGGGATGTGGGAAAACTGGGACACTGATACATTGTTGGTGGAATTGTGAATACATCCAGCCATTCTGGAGAGCAATTTGGAACTATGCTCAAAAAGTTATCAAACTCTGCATACCCTTTGATCCAGCCGTGTTACTACTGGGCTTATATCCCAAAGAAATCTTAAAGAAGGGAAAAGGTCCTGTATGTGCAAAAATGTTTGTTGCAGTCCTTTTTATAGTGGCTAGAAACTGGAAACTGAATGGATGCCCATCAATTGGAGAATGGCTGAATAAATTGTGATATATGAATGTTATAGAATATTATTGTTCTGTAAGAAATGACCAATAGGATGATTTCAGAAAGTCCTGGAGAGATTTATATGAACTGATGCTGAATGAAAAGAGCAGGACCAGGAGATCCTTATATACTCCAACAACAATACCATATGATGATCAGTTCTGATGGATGTGACTCTCTTCAGCAATGAGATGAACTAAATCAGTTCTATTTGTTCAGTAATGAATAGAACCAGCTACACCCAGCGAAATAACTCTGGGAAATGAGTGTGAAGCACTACATAGCATTTCTAATGCCTCTGTTTTTATCTGTAATGGGCTGAGGTTTGAGTTGATGCACTGAGGTCCCAAGTATGTGAGGCTAAATAGTAATTGGGCTATACTCTATTAATATACATGATTGAATAAAGAATGGTCCCTGCCCACTCTCCATGCAAGTCCTGATATGTTGTAGAGGAAATGATGATTTTGGTGGGTGGAGGCAGAGAGAGACAGGAAGAGAAGCTGGGAGAGATTGGGCCTGGGTTCCATTCTCCTAGTGGCTGGTCGCGTGGCTGCTGGTCGTGTGGCTGCTGGTGGAGCTAGCTTCTTGACTCAGCTGCACACATTGCTATCGCCGATTCTCTTCCACCTCCGATCCTTCTTCACTGAGAATAAAGACTGACGATTTCCCCCTAACCTGAATTCCTGACTCCTGCTGATTTAAAAATACACGGTCTTCACATTTATCCGCTTGCATTTTTGATTTCCTTCAAAGGTTAATTGTAAATTATTTCAAAGTCCTATTCTTCTTGTGCAACAAAATAATTGTATGGATATGTATAAATACATTGTATTTAACATATATTTTAACATATTTAACATGTATTGGTCTACCTGCCATCTGGAGGAGGGGGTGGGAGGAAAGAGGGGAAAAATTAGAACAAAAGATTTTGCAATTTTCAATGCTGAAAAATTACCCATGCGTATATTTTGTGAATAAAAAGCTATAAAAAAGAAAATAATATGCCATTAACTCGACACAGAGCTGCATCTCACACCCAAAACAAAATAAGATCAAAATGGACAGATGATTTAAACATAAAGAATAATATTATAAACAAATTAACAGAACAAGGGATAATTTATCAGATCTTTGGAGAAAGGAGGAATTTATGACCAAAGAAAAATTAGAAAACATGAAATGTAAAATGTACAACTTTGATTTCATTAACTAAAAAGTTTTTGCACAAGCAAAACCGAAACAAGATTAAAAGATTATAAGTATAAAGGTGGGGAAAAAAATCTTTGCAACTAGTACTTCTGATAAATGTCTCATTTCTGAAGTTATAAAGAATTATGTCAAATTTATAAGAATGAGAGTCTTTTCCAATTGATAAAATTGATAAATGATCTAGGAATATGAATAGTTTTGAGATGATGAAATTAAAGCTATCTACAGTCATATGAAAAAAATGCTTCAAATCATTATTGATTAGAGAAATGCAAATTAAAAAAACTCTGAGATCTCAAATTGGCTAAAACGACAGGAAAAGATAATGATAAATGTTGGAGGAGATGTAGGAAAACTGGTATACTAAAGCACTGCTGGCGGAGTTGTGAAATGATTCAGCCATTCTGGAGAGCAATCTGAAATTATGCCCAAAGGGCTATAACATGCTGCATATTCTTTGACTCAGCAGTGCTATTAACTGTCTGTATTCTAAGGAAATCTTAAAGAAGGGGAAAGTACTCACATGTGCAAAAACTTTTGTGGTAGCTCTTTTTGTAGTAGCAAAGAATTGGAAAATGAGCAAATGTCCTTCAATTTAGTAATGGATGAATGTAAAGGTCCAGAGAGGAAACTCGCACAGAGCAATAAGGAAGTAAAGAGACCTTAATGTCTGAGATACCCAGATGTGGTTTCTGTGAACAGTGTGGACCACCTCATGAGTGGAAACTCTGGTTTCAATAATGACAGTTGTCCAGAAGTGGAATGAGCTGCCTATGGAAGTGTTGAATATCTGTCTTGAGAGCTTTTTGGACTGAGAAAAGACAGTTTATATTTAGACTTGTTATAGTGAAGTCACCATTTACAATATGCCAGGAGCTTCATCAACAGGAGACATTTCCTTCTCTTATTGGCTGTGTGTGTGATTTCATAGACCCTATATAAGCAGTGGGGACTAGGACGTAGGTGGAGTTCAACAGGAGGGAGGTCAGTAAGAGTTCAGGAGAGGACAGGATGTGAACATGTGGAATAAAGATTTTAGCTCATGAGCTGTCTTAGGTGCTCTGTTGGACGTTAGAACCACTGCTTGAAGAGGTGGTGGCCAGAGATCTCTGAAGACCTCTCTGATTGGGATAAGATTGGTAAAGAACTACTGTACGAGACAGTGGCCAGAGATTTCTGAAGGCCTAGGAATTAGGCATGACTGATAACCAGTAAACTCTGGGTGGGAGGTTATAGATGAATAAGTTGTGTTTTTGAAGGTAATGAAATATTATTGTTGTTTAAAAAATGATGAACAAACTGATATTAGAAAGGCCTGGGAAGAGTTATATGAACTGATGCTGAGTGAAACAAGCAGAACCAGGAATACATTGTACAAAGTAGAAGCAGGATTATGTAATGATCAACTAAGAAGGGCTTGATTCTTCTAGTTGTTCAGTAATCCAAAGCAATCCTAATAGACTTTGGAGAGAAAATGCCATCTGCATTCAGAAAGAGATCTAAGGAGACTGAATGTAAATCAACAAAAGCTGTGTTCGTTCACTTCTTTTTTCAGTTTTTTTCTCTTTTCCATAGTTTTTCCTTTTTGCTCTGATTTTTCTCTCCCAACATGATAAATAATACAGTGTCTTTAAAAAATAAAAAAAAAATGAAATATATTATATATATATTTACTGTAACTTGCTTTGTGTAGTGGGGGAAATGAAATGTGGGAACAGAATAAAGTAAATAAGGTGCTCAGCTGAGAACAAAAGAACTATTTACAAGGAAGTAAAGAAAAATTTACATAATGAATATAATTTCTTCTATAAATACATATATTTTCTTGTTCTGGTAATTTGTTAATATATTTTGAATTCTCCCCCTCATGTTCTGCTGGGCATATGATGTTTTATTTTGTATTTCTTTTCTGTTTGTCTTTTTTCTTATTTTTTAAAAACAAAATACATTTTTAAAAAGGGGTTAGAAAGAAGAGATTTAACAATTTCCCTAGTGCAACTCACAATCAGGAGGAAGAAGCCATTAAAGGAAAGAGGCCATGACGTAGAACCAAGCTATAGACTGAAAAATTAAATCCACAGAGAAATTTAGCTAACTAATCTCAAAGGGGATTGGGAAAAGAAGGGTAGTACATAATTGATTAGCAGGATAACAAATTTAACTGTAAGAAGGAAAAAAACTGCATGAAGTAGGAAAATCCCACAGTGGATTAATTCACAATTAACCAAGGGGAAGAAGCTATTAAAGAGGAGTCTATGAGGTGGGAGAAAGTACTAGTGGGCTAGTCCTGAAAAGCAGTTATCAAAGATCTATGCCATGAGCAGTTCTTTTACAGGAGAAATATAACTTTGGGGTATGCCATCATAACTTGGCTTTCTAATTGGATAAAGAGACCCCCACCTAGGTAGAATTGTAATAAAAACCACTTTTACTTAAGAATAAAAGGCTCATTTAAGGTTGTGAAAGACTTTAAAATCTAACTAAAGGAATTTGCTATCCTTTCTCTCTTGCTGTTCTTGCTGAAGTTCAGAGAAGGGACTTTCAGGGGCAGGTAAGGCCAGTGCCTTTACCTGATTGCCTCAGGGATCATTATAATTCTATCTATAATTGAGGCTTTCTCTGCTAATGCCTACCTAGCTAACCAGGACTTTATCACTAAGGCTCAGAAGTAGGGGTAATGGGTGGATATAGCAAAGGAGTCATTTCAGTCTCGTTGAGACTAAATGAGACTAATAATGACAGTTGTTCAGAAGTGGAATGAGCTGCCTGGAGAAGTGGTAATATCTATCTTGAGAGTTTTTTAGACTGAGGAAAGACAGTTTATATTTAGATTTGTTATAGTGAAGTCACCATTTACTATATGCCAGACAGAATAAAAACATAAGCAGAAATAAAGATAATCTCTGCTTTAAAGAGATTTATTTTCCTGTGGTGAAGATTAATACATAAAAGGAAAAAGCATTGGAATTGGTGGGGAAAATGCCCACTTTAGAAATATGGTAGAGAAATACCTGTGGAGAAGAGTCACCAGGGCAGGCTGAGGGGAATGAAGGCATGATTAGTCTGGGTTTCCTGCTTAGAGTAGAGGCTCTGATAGAAGCCAGTTAATCAGAAAGAGAGGTTATTTCCTATGTGAGAAGTAGCAGTCCAGGGATTAAGTGAGTTTCTTGGATGAACAGGTTTTTATGGCATGGAAGAGAATGTCCTATGTAGATGAGTCAGCAGCACAGACACTACAAATCATTATACCCAGAAAGTGATGACTTCTAGTGCCAAGACCACTGGAATTATTTCAATTGCAGGTTGGGTTGGTTAACCACTAAGACCTCTCCTAATTCTAAAATTCTGTATCTCTGCCATGGATGTATTTTAATTTCATTATCTATTCCTATTCTTACCTGACAGTTAAATTGGTTAAAAGGGACTAGGAAATAATATAAGTATCTCAGAATTCTTTAGATTTTCCATAAAGCAAGAGTTTGGACTATTCTTAGGCATATATATATATATATATATATATAGTCACTATGATTGGGGATTTTTTCTCCTTATGTTGGTCATTAGATATGATTCTCACTTCTACACGCTCATGCACTTCTTCCTCTCCAACCTATCTTTTATGTATTTCTGTCTAGTATCCACCACAGTCCTCAAGAAGCATGAGAATTTTCTGATCAATAGGGAGGTCATCATCTATGCAGGCTACCTCACAGAGATATATTTCTTATCAGCTTTTGCTTGTTTGGCTATTTTCTCTTTGCCATGATGGGCTATAATCATTTTGTGGCCATTTGTCACTCTGTGAAATGTTACCATCATGAACTTAAGCTTTGGGTCTGCTAGTTCTACTGTCTGGGATTATCAGGCCAAGTTCCAGATTCCCTTTTTCAGAGAATGACAGCAAGGCAACTTTCCTTATGTAAAGATCATAATCTCCCATCCTTCTTCTGTGATGTGACACAAATTCTGAAACTATATTTTAATGATACCCTTATCAATAACATCTTCTTTTACCTCCCAGATGTTCTCCCTCCACAGGAATCCTTTTGCCCTATACTAAAATTTGTTCTTTTATATTGAGTGTTCCATCATTTGGAGGAAAGTATAAAGCTTTTTTTAACTATTGGTCTCATCTATGTGTTGTTTCAATATTTTATGGCACAGTTTTTGTGGTAAACCTGAACTTCTCAGCTACCCAGTCCTCCTGGAAGAGTACAGTTGCATCAATGGTATACGCTGTGATCACCCTCATCCTATATCTCTCATTTATAGTTTGAGAAATGAGGAAATAAAGGATGCCTTGAAGAGATGATTGACTGTAAACTTGGAATGTGGTAACTAGACTTCAAAACCAGGTTGTCACCAATCTTGATTTTTAATAATGAAGCACAACTCTCCAAAGTCATATTTTCCTGCCCCTTTCTTCTTTCTTTGATTGAAGATTACATGAACTGTTTCATCACCTCTCTTTTTGAAACTTTTATCATGCTGATTTCTGATTTGACAAATTCAGCAGATAATATGCTGTTTACAAGGAAGCTTTGGACATGAGGTCAGAAGAAGTGGACTCTATAATTTGGGGTTAATAAGATGGCAGGAAATACAGAATTAGTAGTTTTAATTATAAATGTGAATGGGATGAACTCTCCCATAAAGTGTAAGTGGATAGCAGACTGGATTAAAAGCCAGAATCCTACAATATGTTTACAAGAAACACATTTAAAGCAGAGTAATACATACAGTTAAAGGTAAAAGGCTGGAGCAGAATCTGTTATGCTTCAGGTGAAGTAAAAAACAAAAGCAAGGATAGCCATCCTGATCTCAGATCAAGCAAAAGCAAAAATTGATCTAATTAAAAGAGATAAGGAAGGAAACTATTTTTTTTTAGATTTTTAAAGATAATTATATCTTTTTATTAACAGAACCCATGCCTGGGTAATTTTTTACAACATTATCCCTTGTACTCACTTCTGTTCCGACTTTTTCCCTCCCTCCCTCCACCCCCTCCCCCAGATGGCAAGCAGTCCTATACATGTTAAATATGTCACAGTATTTCCTAGATACAATATATGTATGCAGAACTGAACAGTTCTCTTGTTGCACAGGGAGAACTGTATACAGAAGGTAAAAAATAACCTGGGAAGAAAAACAAAAATGCAAACAGTTTATATTCATTTCCCAGTGTTCCTTCTCTGGATGTAGCTGCTTTTGTCCATCATTGATCAGTTGAAACTGAGTTAGATCTTCTCTTTGTTGAAGAAATCCACTTCCATCAGAATACATCCTCATACAGTATCATTGTTGAAGTATAAAACGATCTCCTGGTTCTGCTCATTTCACTTAGCATCAGTTCTGTAAGTCTTTAATTCTGTAAATTTCCTGCTGGTCATTTCTTAAGAACAATAATATTCCGTAACATTCATATACCACAATTTACCCAATCATTCTCCAATTGATGGCATCCATTCATTTTCCAGTTTCTAGCCACTACAAACAGGGCTGCCACAAACATTTTGGCACATACAGGTCTGTTTCCCTTCTTTAGTATCTCTTTGGGGTATAAGCGCAAGAGTAGCACTGCTGGATCAAAGGGTATGCACAGTTTGATAACTTTTTGGGCATAATTTGAGATTGCTCTCCAGAATGGTTGGATTTGTTCACAACTCCACCAACAATGCATCAGTGTCCGAGTTTTCCTGCATCCCCTCCAACATTCATCATTATTTTTTCCTGTCACCTTAACCAATCATGGTGTGTGTGGTATTCAGGTTTCTTAATTTGCATTTTCTGATCAATATGATATGGGAACACTCATATGGTGGTAATAGTTTCAATTTCATCATCAAAATTGTCTGTTCATATCCTTTATATTTATCTTGGGAATGGTTTATTGCTTATAAATTAAAGTCCATTCTCTATATATTTTGGAAATGGGCCTTTAGAGAACCTTTAATTGTGAAAAATTTTTTCCCAGTTTTGTTGCTTCCCTTCTAATCTTGTTTTGCATTAGTTTTGTTTGTACAAAGGCTTTTTAATTTGATATAATCAAAATTTTCTATTTTGTGATCAATAATGATCTCTAGTTCATCTTTGGTCACAAATTCCCTCCTCCTCCACAAATCTGAGAGGTAAACTATCCTATGTTCCTCTAATTTATTTATAATCTCGTTCTTTATGACTAAATCATGGATCCATTTTGATCTTATCTTGGTGTACAGTGTTACATGTGGGTCCATGCCTCTGCCATACTAATTTCCACTTTTCTCAGTAGTTTTTGTCAAATAATGAATTCTTATCCCAAAAGTTGGGATCTTTGGGTATGTCAAACACTAGATTGCTATAGTTATTGTATATTTTGTGTTGTGAACCTAATTTGTTTCACTGATCAACTAATCTATTTCTTAGCCAATACCAAATGTTTTTGGTGACTGCTACTTTATAATATTGTTTTAGATCAGGTACAGCTAGGTCACCTTCATTTGATTTTTTTTCTATTAATTCCCTTGAGATTCTTGACCTTTAGTTCTTCCATATGAATTTTGTTGTTATTTTTTCTAGATCATTAAAATAGTTTCTTGGGAGTCTGATTGGTATAGCACTAAATAAATAGATTAGTTTAGGTAGTATTTCCATCTTTATTATATTTGCTTGCCCAATCCAAGAGCATTTCATATTTTTCCAGTTGGTTAGTTCAGACTTAATTTGTGTGGAAAGTGTTTTGTAGTTTTGCTTATAAAGTTTCTGATTTTCCCTTGGCAGATAGATTCCTAAATATTTTATACTATCAATAGTTACTTTAAATGGAATTTCTCTTTGTAACTCTAACTGTGGGATTTTGTTGGTGATATATAAGAATCCTGATCACTTATGTGGGTTTATTTTGTATCCTGCAACTTTGCTAAAGGTGTGGATTATTTCTTATAACTTTTTAATAGAATCTCTGGGGTTCTCTAAGTATACCATCATATCATCACTGAAGAGTGATAATTTGGTTTCCTCATTACTTACTCTAATTCCTTTAATCTCTTTCTCAACTCTTATTGCCAAAGCTAGCATTTCTAATACAATATTGAATAGTGATGGTTATAGTGGGCAACCTTGTTTCACTCCTGATTTTATTGGGAATGGTTTCAGTTTGTCCCCATTACATATGATGCTTACTGATGGTTTTAAATAGATGCTACTGATTATTTTAAGGAAAAGTCCATTTATTCCTATATTCTCAAGTGTTTTTAATAGGGATGGATGTTGGATTTTGTCAAATGCTTTTTCTGAATCTATTGAGATGATCATATGATTTTTTGTTAATTTGGTTATTAATATGGCCAGTTATACTGATAGTTTTCCTAATACTGAACCAGCCCTGCATTTCTGGTATAAATCCTACTTGATCGTGGTGTATTATCCTGGGGATGATTTTCTGTAGTCTTTTTGCTAATATCTTATTTAAGATTTTAGCATCAATATTCATTAGGGAGATTGGTCTATAAATTTCTTTCTCTGTTTTCAACCTACCTGGTTTAGGTATCAGTACCAGGTTTGTGTTGTAAAAGGAATTTGGTAGGACTCCTTCATTCCCTATTTTTTCAAATAGTTTATATAGCATTGGGGCTAATTGTTCTTTAAATGTTTGGTAGAATTCACATGTAAATCCATCTGGTCCTGGGGATTTTTTTAAGGGAGTTGATTAATAGCTTGTTCTATTTCTTTTTCTGAAATGGAATTGTTTAAGCAATTTACTTCATCCTCTATTAATCTGGGAAGCATATATTTTTGGAGGTAATCACTTTCACTTACGTTATCAAATTTATTGGCATAAAGTTGGGCAAAGTAACCCCTTATTATTTCTTTATTTTCCTCTTCATTGGTGGCAAGTTCTCCCTTTTCATTTTTAAGACTATTAATTTGATTTTCCTCTCTCCTTTTTCTAATCAGATTTACCAAAGGTTTATCAATTTTATTGTTTTTTTTCATAAAATCAACCCTTAGTTTTATTTATTAGTTCAATTGTTTTTTTTTTACTTTCAATATTATTAATTTCTCCTTTAATTTTAGAATTTCAAGTTTAGTAATTGATTGGTGGTTTTAATTTGGTCTTTTTCTAACTTTTTAAGTTGCAAGCCCAATTTATTGATCTTCTCTTTCTCTATTTTATTTAAGCAAGCCTCTAAGGATATAAAATTTCCCCTTATTACCACTTTGGCTGGATCCCACAAATTTTGGTATGATGTCTCATTGTTGTCATTATCTTGAGTGAAATTATTAATTGTGTCTATAATTTTCTGTTTCACCCAATCATTCTTTAAGATGAGATTATTTAGTTTCCAATGACTTTTTGGTCTATTTATCCCTAACTTTTTGTTGAATGTAGTTTTTATTGCACGTGATCTGAAAAGAAAGCAATTACTATTTCTGCCTTCCTGCATTTAATTTTGAGGTATTTATATCCTTTTTTTTAATTTAATAGCCTTTTATTTACAGGTTAAATGCATGGGTAATTTTACAGCATTAACAATTGTGGAACCTCTTGTTCCAATTTTTCACCTCTTACCCCCCACCCCCTCCCCTAGATGGCAGGATGACCAGTAGATTTTAAATACATTAAAATATAAATTAGATACACAATAAGTATACATGACCAAAACGTTATTTTGTTGTACAAAAGAATCAGACTTTAAATATTGTACAATTAGTTTGTGAAGGAAATCAAAATGCAGGTGGGCATAAATATAGGGATTGGGAATTCAATGTAATGGTTTTAGTCATCTCCCAGAGTTCTTTCTCTGGGAGTAGCTGGTTCAGTTCATTACTGCTCCATTGGAAGTGATTTGGTTGATCTCGTTGCTGAGGATGGGCAGGTCCATCAGAACTGGTCATCATATATTATTGTTGTTGAAGTATATAATGATCTCCTGGTCCTGCTCATTTCACTCAACATCAGTTCATGTAAGTCTCTCCAGGCCTTTCTGAAATCATCCTGTTGGTCATTTCTTACAGAACAGTAATATTCCATAATATTCATATACCACAGTTTATTCAGCCATTCTCCAACTGATGGACATCCATTCAATTTCCAGTTTCTAGCCACTACAAAAAGGGCTGCCACAAACATTCGTGCACATACAGGTCCCTTTCCTTCTTTTAAATCTCTTTGGGATATAAGCCCAGTAGTAACACTGCTGGACAAAGGGTATGCACAGTTTGATAACTTTTTACATGTTCAAACTACTCTCCAAAATGGTTGATTCATTCACAACTCCACCAACAACGCATCAATGTCCGTTTCCGCATCCCCCAACAATCATCATTATTTTTTCCTGTCATCTTAGCCAATCTGACAGGGTGTGTAGTGGTATCTTAGAGTTGTAATTTGCATTTCTCTGATTAATAATGACTTGGAGCATCTTTTCATATGACTAGAAATAGTTTCAATTTCTTCATCTGAGAATTGTCTGTTCATTCCTTGACCATTTTCAATTGAGAATGGCTTGATTTTTATAAATTAGAATTAATTCTCTATATATTTTGGAAATGAGGCCTTTATCAGAACCTTTTACTGTAAAAATATTTTCCCAGTTTATTGTTTCCATTCTAATCTTGTCTGCATTAGTTTTGTTTGTACAAAAACTTTTCAGTTTGGTATAATCGAAATTTTCTATTTTGTGATCAGTAATGATCTCTAGTTCTGCTTTGGTCATAAAGTCCTTCCCTTCCACAGGTCTGAGAGGTAAACTGTCCTGTGTTCCTCTAATTTATTAATAATTTCATTCTTTATGCCTAGGTCATGAACCCATTTTGGAGGTCTTTGTAACCTAATATATGGTCAATTTTTGTGTAGGTTCCATGAACTGCTGAGAAGAAAGTATACTCCTTTCTGTCACCATTCAGTTTCCTCCAGAGATCTATCATACATAATTTTTCTAGTATTCTATTTACCTCTTTAATTTCTTTCTTATTTGTTTTGTGGTTTGATTTATCTAATTCTGAGAGTGCAATATTGAAATCTCCCACTATTATAGTTTTGCTGTCTATCTCTTCTTGCAACTCTCTTAACTTCTCCTTTAGGAAGTTAGATGCTATACCACTTGGTGCATATATGTTTAATATTGATATTGCTTCATTGTCTATAATACCCTTTAGCAAGATATAGTTTCCTTCCTTATCTCTTTTAATTAGATCAATTTTTGCTTTTGCTTGATCTGGGATAAGGATGGCTACCTCTGCTTTTTTTGACTTCACCTGAAGCATAATAGATTCTGCTCCAGCCTTTACCTTTACTCCATATGTATCTCCCTGTTTTAAATGTGTTTCCTGTAAACAACATATTGTAGGGTTCTGACTTTTGATCCAGTTTGCTATCTACCTCCGCTTTATGGGAGAGTTCATCCCATTCACATTGACAGTTAAAATTACTAATTCTTTATTTCCTGCCATCCTAATGTCCCCAGATTATGCTTTTCTTTTTCTTGCCCCCCCCTTACTCCCTTGCCTAGTATTAAACTTATGGGTACCACTTGCATCATGCATCTCTCCCTGTTTAGGATCTCTTCCTCCTCCCTTTGAATCACTTCCCCTTTTTTCTACCCTTTCCTTATTACACTTTTTCCTTTTTCCTTTTCCTCTCCCACTTCTTAATGAGGTGAGAGAAGATTCTCTGTAAAACAAATATGTCAATTATTTCTTCTTTGAGCCAACTCTGATGAGAGTAAGATTCACACAATGTTCCTCCCCCTCTCTAAGTTTTCTCAGATATGATAGGTTTCCTTTGCCTCATCATCGCCTATAGTTTCCCTCTTTTTATCTCCCCTTTTCCCTTTTTCTGACACTATCCCCTTTCCATTTCTACTTCCCTTTTTATGTTCTATCAGTAAAATCAAATTATACATGTGGTTTTTATGTATATCCACAACAGAAATACAGTTCTCAAAAGTTCCTTTTACCTTTTTCTACTTCTCTATAATCCTATGGTTGGAGATCAAATTTTTTGGTTAAATCTGGCTTTTTCCTTAGAAACAAATGGAATTCCTCTGTTTCATTAAATGTCTATCTTCTTCCATGGGAAAAAAAATTCTCAGTTTAGCTGGGAAGTTTATTCTTGGCTGCATTCCAAGTTCTTTTGCCTTTCAGAATATCAGATTCCAGGCCTTTCGATCCTTTAATGTTGAGGTAGCCAGATGTTGGGTGACCCTTATTGTGGCACATATTTGAATTGCTTTTTCTTGGCTGCTTGTAATATTTTTTCTTTAGTCTGAAAATTCTGAAATTTGGCCACAATATTCCTTGGAGTTTTTATTTTAGGGTCTTTTTCAGAAGATGTTCGATGAATTATTTCAATGCCTATTTTATCTTCTGGTTCTATTACTTCTGGGTGGTTCTCTTTGATGATTTCCTGTAAAATAGTATCAAGGCTCTTTTTTTTCATCATAATTTTCGGGTAGTCCAATGATCCTCAGATTATCTCTCCTAGATCTATTTTCCAGGTCTGTTGTTTTTCCAAGTAAGTATTTGACAATTTTTTCCAATCTTTCATTTTTTTTTGGTTTTGCTGAACTAATTCTCAATGTCTCAATGAATCAATCATTTCTATTTGTTCAGTTCTGATTTTCAGTGAGTTATTTTCTTCATTAGCTTTTTTTACTTCTTTTTGTATATGTCCAATTGAGTTTTTAAATGAGTTGTTCTGCTCTGTGGAATTTTTTTCCATTTCACTAATTTTTTTTTTTTACTTAGTGAGTTATTTTCTTTTTCCAATTCACAAATTCTATTTCCCTGCACTTCTTGGGAGTTTTTTACCTTTTCCAATTCACATTTCAGGAAGTTGTTGTTCTCTTGCATAGCTTCTCTTTCCTTTCCCCATTTTTCTTCTAATTCTCTTTTAATGTTTTTAATAGTCTCCTCTAGGAGAGCCTTTTGTGTTGGGGACCAACAATTGTCTGGAGACTGTCTGCTATTAGTCTCCTCAGGGTTGAAAAGCTGCTCTCTTTTTGTATAGAAGCTATCAATCCTCCTTTTGATTTTTTTACTCATTTTTTAAAGCCTTTAGGGTCTGCCTTCAGACCCAGGAGGTTACCAGCTCCTGTGAGATAGATAGTGATACAGCAGTGATAGGTCTATGGATGGGTAGCTGTTCTGCCAACCGACTACAAAGAGCAGTGAGGTACTGGAGTGCTCTGGGAAAGAGTTCCCCATCTGGAAGTAACTCAGGCCTGCAGGGCCGAGCTGGGAAAGTGCCCTGCAAAGAATCCTCCCTGTGCGGGTTATTGACTGACCGAGGGCTAGACGCTGAGCAGTGAAAGTTTCACTACCCAAGCCAAAGCCTGCCCTGGGGCTGTGGGTATTAGCAGCTGAAAAGTGAATAGCCCTGAAGGGACCAGAAGTGTCTCTGCCCTAGGAAGCATAGTCATGCTGAGGAAGTTCTATTGCCCCAGGCTGAGCCCCACACTGTGCAGATTAGAGGCTACACCAGGGTGTGCCCCACTGCTGTGCAAATTTGTAACTGCTGTGGCCAAAGCCCCATACTGCAGGATATGGCTGTAGGGCTGTGTTAAGGGTCTGCCTGAGTCACTTCTGGGTTTGGGTGTTTATATTCTGATTTTGTTAGGTTCTGGCATTTTTAAAAAGAGTATCCTTTGTTTTAGGCTTTAATTTTCTCTGCCAGTTTACTGCTTTGTAATCAAGGCAGAACAGTTAACCTATAGCAGAGTCATTGCTATAACTTCTCTAGCCACAGAGATCACTTCCACCCCTGGTCTGTTCAGGATGCTAGTCTCTCCCTGCCTGGGCTGGTCTGTTCCTGACCCCTCAGTACAAACCTTTCCTGGCGATCTTCCAGATTATCATCAGCTGGTAAGTTGTGTGCTTCTAATCTTCATGAATTTTAGCAGTAAAGCCTATTTTTGAGACTGAATTTAATAGTTGGTTGTGAGGGGATGATAGAAGCTTAGAAAGTCACGTGTGCCTTCTCCCCCATCTTGGCTCTGCCCCCCCTATTTTCTAGTTTAAAAATAAAACATGCTGCATTTGGAGTCATGGAAATCGACATGGAATTTCAACATTGGTTTTCTGGGTTTCATCTCCTTCATATTTAAACAAATAGCCATTATGAATGTCTGTAGTAAAAAAATGGTAATGATCTCAGGATGGACTTCTTTGTGCTTTACCTACTACACATAAAGTCTTTGTTCTTAGTTGTCCCTGGAAAATCTGGAGCTACAATGATATTGTCCTTGAGATACTAAGGTCAACTCCATGTGACAATGAGACATTCAAAGTGTATAACTGTAGAAAGTGCCACTGCTACCATGATTGTTTTCACCACATTCAAACATTGGTACTGTCATGTCACAACTTTGGTTGTTAAGCATTTCAACTCCTTTGCCTTTTATAATCCTTCATACTATGATTCCAATATGTTACTAGCTGATTATACATCACCGCTCCAACATATTCAGTATTCCAGTCAAAGTCACCTACTTATAACTGTTACCATCTCTCCATTTAGAGCCATTACACAGGCTGTTTCCCATGCATGCAACAGAGGGGGGTCCATATTCACATTTGTATTTTGGATTCTCTAGCTCCATTCATTGCTGGCTTTGAGGGCTAACTCCAACTAGAATTCCTGGTCTCCCCAGTTGTTAGTATTACCCCCAGATATTCTCACTTTACTGTATACATTTATTTTGCTTATCTTTATACACCTTGAATCTTCCTTGTCACAATGGACTAAAAGCTCTCAGAGAGGAGAGACTGTTTCTTATTTGATTTTGCATGTAAAGCACATAATTCAGTACGTAAAACATTGTAAGCATTTAGTGAGCCACTGATATGAATTGACTTAGCTTTGGCCCTTTCTTTTTCTATTAAGAATCCCCAATTGGACCTCTGTCCTCTCCTCCGGCCTCTTCAATCATGAAACAAATATTTCCAGGTCTAAAATTTCCCTGAAAACATCTTTAGCTTGAACTCTTTGAATTATAGGGAATATCTTTTTTTTTTTTTACTTAAAGCTTTTTATTTGCAAAGCATATGCATGCATAATTTTTCAGCTCTGACCCTTGAAAAATCTTTTCTTTCAAATTTTCCCCTCCTTCCTTCTACACCCTCCCCTAGCTGCAGGTAGTCCAATAAATGTTAAATATGTTAAAATATAAGTTGAATCCAATATATGTATATAAATATGTATACATATATTGGATTCAACTTATATTTTATATATTTATTTATGTATATTTACATGTATAAATATATATATTTATACAGTTATCTTGCTGCACAAGAAAAATCAAATCAAGAAGGAAGAAAAAACTGAGAAAGAAAACAAAATGCAAGTAAACAACAATGGAAAGAGTGAAAATGCTATGCTGTAGTCCACACTCAGTTCTCATGATCCTCTCTCTGGATGTAGATGACTCTCTTCATCACTGAACAAGTGGCACTGGTTTGAATCATCTCAATGTTGAAGAGAGCCATGTCCATCAGAATTGATCATTTTATAGTCTTGTTGTTACTATATACAATGATCTCCTGGTTCTGCTCATTTCACTCAGCATCAGTTTATGTAAGTCTCTCCAGGCCTCTCTGAAATCATCCTGCTGGTCGTTTCTTACAGAACAATAATATTCCATAACATTCATATGCCACAATTTATTCAGCCATTGTCTAATTGATGGGCATCCACACAGTTCCAGTTTCTGGCCACTACAAAGAGGGCTGCCACAAACATTTTTGCACATATGGGTCCCTTTTCCTCCTTTAAGATATCTTTGGGATATAAGCCCAGTAGCAACACTGCTGGGTCAAAGGGTATGCACAATTTGATAACTTTTTGAGCATTGTTCCAAATTGTTCTCTCCAGAGTGGTTGGATCCATCCACAATTCCACCAACAATGTATCCGTGTCTTTCCCACATCTCCTCCAACATTGGTCATTATGATTTCCTGTTATCTTAGCCAGTCTGACAGGTGTGTAGTGGTATCTTAGAGTTGTCTTAATTTGCTTTTATCTGATTAATAGTGATTTCGAGCACCTTTTCATATGACTAAAAGTAGTTTCAGTTTCTTCATCTGAAAATTGTCTGTTCATTTCCTTTGACTATTTATCAATTGGAGAATGGCTTGAACTATTATAAATTTGAGTCAATTCTCTATATATTTTAGAAATGAGGCCTTTATCAAAACCTTTGAATGTATAAATGTTTTCCCAGTTTATTGCTTCTTTCAGAGAACATCTCACCTAACAAAGTCTTCAATAGAATGAATCTCTTGAATCAAAATCTACACCCTTGAAATTCAAAGGAATTGAATTTCAGAGGAAATTTAAAAAGAAGGCAAAGCCTGTAACTATATGTTTGTCTGCAAAGATACATAGGTTAGACATTGTCACAATATAGGAAGAATGCTAATTAAGACATTTAGAAGTTTAGAATCTTAAGAAAGATGAAGACTATGACTGTACATGCATAAGCTAAATCAGATTGCTCACTATCCCAGGGACGAAATGAATCAGAGAGGGAGAGGGATAGAATTTGGAATTCAAAGCTTTTAAAACAATGTGTAAAAATTGTTTTAACATGTATTTGGGTAAAATAAAATAATGTTTTTTTTCAAAAAGAAATATTAAAACATTTTTCAGATGTCAATGCACAAAGTTTGGTAAACGACATGTTTAGTATTTTCTTTCCCCATGGTTTCATATAAAGAAATTTTAGCCTTTGTTTTTTGAATTTTTAGTTACAGATATTCTACTTTCCTTCCTCTCCATCCCCTCCCCTATTGAGACAACACATGTGACATTAGGCAGAACATTTCCTTAAAATGATGAGTATCATCAGGATACAAAATAAAAGTACATAAATCATTAGCATTTTTATAGATTACCAACAAAATGTAGCAGCAAGACATAAAAAGAGAAATCTCTTTCAAAATAACTAAATAGTATAAAATATTAGGAATCTATCTGCTAAGAGAAAGTCAGGAATTACATGAACACAACTACAAAACACTTTCCACACAAATAACATCAGATCTCATAGGTTGGAAAAATATTAAGTACTCTTGAATAGACTGAGAGAATATAATAAAAATGACAATAATACCTAAATTAATCTACTTATTTAGTGCCATACCAATGAAACTCTCAAGAAATTATTTTACAGATCTAGGAAAAATAATAACAAAGTTCATCTGGAAAAACAAAAGGTAAAGAATTTCAAGGGAATTAATGAAAAACAAATGCCAATGAAAGTGGATTAGCTGTGCCAGACCTAAAATTATATTATAAACCAGTAGTCATCACAACAATTTGGTACGGGCTAAGAATAGAGTAGTTGATTAGTGGAATAGGTTAGGTTCACAGGACTAAATAGTCAATAACTGTAGCAAGCTAGTGTCTGACAAACCCAAAGACTCCAGATTTTGGAGTCACTATTTGACAAAAACTGCTGGGAAAATTGCTAGCTAGTGCAGAAAACCCAGATATTGGGGAACTCTGAGAAAAGTATACTTGAAGCAAAGATAATTATAGCATGGTGTTAACTCAATGTGACTGAAGAGATAATGGTTCTCTAGTTCACCTATACTTAGTATGGTGATGTAATGGTTCTAGAGTTGGCACATGCTCAGTGTGCTGTAGTGATGTAATTGTACTAAGATATATAAAGGCTGAGAGGACTTGAAATAAGCAAACTTGAGAGAGACTTGAGTGAGAGTGTGCTCGAGTTTGATCTCAGATTCCAGACTCCAAAGAGATGCTCGAAAAAGCTAGCCCAGATATTACAAACTAGTATGGTAGAAACAAAGCATTGACCCACACCTAATACCATATACCAAGGTAAGATTGAAATGGGTTCATGATTTAGGCATAGAGTGTAATATAAGAAAATTAGAAGAATATAGGATAGTTTACCTCTCAGATCTGTGGAGAAGGAAGGAATTTGTGACCAAAGAAGAACTGAAACTCATAAATGAACACCATTTTGATTGTATTAACCTAAAAAGTTCTTATACAAATAAAACTAATGCAGACAAGATTAGAAAGGATGCAATAAACTGGGAAAATATTTTTACATTTAAGGGTCCTGATAAAGGCCTCATTTCTACAATATATAGAAAATTGATTCAAATTTATAAGAATTCAAGCTATTCTCCAATTGATAAATGGTCAACAGATATGAACTGACAATTCTCAGATGATGAAATTGAAATCATTTCTAATCATATGGAAACATACTCTAAATCACTATTGGTCAGAGAAATGCAAATTAAGACAACCCTGAGATACCACTAAACACCTCTCAGATTGGCTAAGATGACAGAAAAAGATAATGATGAATTTTGGAGGGGATTAGGAAAATTGGGACACTAATATATCATTGGTGAAATTGTGAAAGGATCTAATCATTTTGGAGAGCAGTTTGGAAGTATGACCAAAGAATTATCAAACTGTGCATACACTTTGATGGAGAAGTGTTTCTACTGGGATTATATCACTAAGTGATTTTATAGGAGAGAAAAGGACCCATATGTGCAAAATGTTTGTGCCAGCCCTTTTTGAAGTGGTAAGAAAATGGAAATTGAGTTTCTATCATGAAGAACCCATCAATTGCAGAATGGCTGAATAAGTTATGATATATTGTAGAGGGCTAGAACTCTGAAAAGGTATATTTGAATCAAGGACAACAGGATGGTTATAATTAAGCACCTATGTGAGATAATGTGAGATAATGGTTCTCTAAACATATGCTTAATGTGATATGGTGATGTAATGGGACATGCTCAGTGTGTGGTAGTGATGTAATCATACTGAGGTATTTAAGGGAGTCTCAGACACAGAAAGAGTCTTTCTCAGCCACAGACATAGAGAAGATTTCAGACTCTAGATTCCAGATTCCAGACTCCAATCTTTGGCAAGCCTCATGGTGGCTGCCCTGCCTTCATCCATTTCTCCACCTAAAGACCAAGGCTTATCCAGAGATACCCCAGAAAGCTAGCCTGGACATTACATTTTGGCATTCAAACATGGGGCCCTAGAAACACAGCACAGATTTATTATCCCATAGCAGCGTAAGAGCAAATTGCTGCTATTGCTGTCAACGCATGGGGCACTCTCCCAGGAAGATAAAATAGAGGAGAAGCCTTCATGAAAATAGCACAAGGTCCATATGAACCTTTTGCCGATTTCTTGGTACGTCAGCAGACAACTGCCATAAGAACTATTGATGAAAATATAGCAACAGAAATTATATAAGAAAACTTGCTAAGGAAAATGGTAATGAGGTTTGTAGAAGAAAACAAGGATGCTCCTTTAGAGGAGATCATAAGATGCTGTGCCACAGTGGGCACAAATATCTTTTATAGTTAGGCTATGGTGCAGATGTTTCAAGATCTAAACCTGAGAAGACAGGGTCCCTTTTGGCAAGGGACTTCCAGAGAGACTCATCAATGCTTTCAATATGGTAAAGTTGGGCATTTGAAAGCTCAATGTTGACATGAAGATAGAGAGAAAAAACAGGATGGGAGAACAAGACCCAAAACACTATGTCCAAAATGCAACAAAGGCTTCCATTGGGCATCAGAATGTAGATTGACTCAGGGAAATGGGAAGTGGGGCTCAGTGCCAGGGCTCCAGGCAAAAAACATTTGGGGCATGATGGTAGCAGCTGTTACACCCAGAGAATCTTTAAAAGTTCAGTACTCCAAAGTGATCAATCAGCTGAGAAGCAACCTGATGGGAGAAAGGGATTACAATTTAGTAGAATAGAGTTGTATGCAGCTGGGACTACTGAGATATCCCCTGGAGAGGTGAAATCTGTCCCTGTGCAGCCAATAGTTCATTTGCCTCCAGGCACAGTAGGCTTCACCATTTTATCTCCTGAGAATATTTACAAAACAGTATCTATCCATACACTGATTGGAGAAACTAGGTAATGTGTAGCTAATATCTTAGTCACTCATACAAGTAGACAATGTGTGACTTATCACCCAGGAGAAGTAGTAGCATCAGGATTACTAATACACACTCTTAATAGGCAATCTGGTGATATTTGCCCAGATTTTGACTCCCAGCAACAGAATCCAGGAATATTCTTTACTGCAGCTGTTACAGCTGACCACTTATACTCAATATCTATGTAAATGGCATGCCATTGAAAGGATTGGTAGACACAGGGCATATCATAAAGTCATTAGAGGTGCCAACATGAATAGTTGAGTAAATTGTGGTATATGAATATTATGGAATATTATTGTTCTGTAAGAAATGACCAGCAGGATGAATACAGAGAGGCTTGGAAAGACTTACATGAACTTATGCTAAGTGAAATGAGCAGAACCAGGAGATCATTATATATTTCAACAACAATACTGTATGAGGATGTAGTCTGATGGAAGTGGATTTCTTCAACAAAGAGAGGATCTAACTCAGTTTCAACTGGTCAATGATGGACAGAAGCAGCTATACCCAAAGAAAGAACACTGGGAAATGAATATAAACTGTTTGCATTTTTGTTTTTCTTCCCGGGTTATTTCTACCTTCTGAATACAATTCTCCCTGTGCAACAAGAGAACTGTTCAGTTCTGCACACATATATTGTATCACACAGATATACTGCAACCTATTTAACATGTATAGGACTGCTTGCCATCTGGGGGAGGGGTTGAAGGGAGGGAGGGGAAAAATCAGAACAGAAGTGAGTGCAAGGAATAATGGTGTAAAAAATTACCCTGGCATGAGTTCTGTCAATAAAAAGTTATTTTAAAAAAGAATTTAATATGTGCTAGGCAAAACTTTAGGGATACAAAAGGAGGCAAAAAACACACTCCCTGCCCTCAAGGATCTCACACTCCCATGGAGAAGACTACATGCAAATAATATATACAAACAAGTTATATATAGTATTAATACGGAATCAATTGAAAGAAAGGACTAGAATTTAGGGGGGTCAGTAATGGGATTTTAAAAAAAATGCATATTAGATGAAATAAAAGAAGCTATACCATGGTGTTGAGAGTGAAGTTCCCAAACACGGAGCACAGCTTGAGCAAATACCCAGAGCCTAGAAATGGAGTGTCTCCTTCAAGAGGCAGCAAAAAGGGCTAGTGTTACTGACTAATAGTATGTGGTAGCAAGTAAAGTATTAGAAAGACATTGGGCTATGAAGTGATTTGAATGCTTAACAGAGGATTTTATATTTGATCCTTGAGGTAATGGGAAATCCCTGGCAGTCATTGCTTAGGAGGGGTAATAGTGACAAATTTATACTTTAAGAAAATCACTTTAGTGATTAAATAAAGGATAGATTTTAGTGGGGAGAGAATTGAGGAATCTAACATTTCTTTGTCCCAATATTTTCTCCAGCAATACTTGTATACTATTCAAAGGACCAAGAGTCATCCATAGCACTATGGTGGGCTATTCTACTAACAAGTCTTATGTTCTTTTTCCTTATTGAATAGATGAAAGGGTTCAAGATGGGGATTACCATAGCATACACTGTTGAGGTAACTGTGCTATTCCAGGAAAAATGGATAGTTGAGGAACTCAAATTTACTCCAAGTTCTGTGTTATAGAATAAGGAAACAATAGACAGGTGAGATGTACAAGTACAAAATGCTTTATAGTTACCCCAAGCAGATGGGATTTTCAAAATGGAAGAACAAAACTCAGTATAAGAGGAAGGGATTCTTGTGAAGGGGGAAATACTCAAGAGCTTAATAATAAAATATATCAAGACATAATTGATCAAGGTGTCAGAAAAAGAGTTTCAGAACCTCAGCAAGATGACAAAAGAAATTTGGAATCTCTTAAAAAGAAAGAGAGCCATGTTACCACCAGACTGCGAAGAAGGGAGTTTAGAAAGCTTATTATCCAGCAAACCAACACTAGCATACTACAGAGTCAAATGTTCACAATGATTGCATAGTAAAAAGAATGACAGATATCTACAAAATGGTCATAGGCTACTACACTGAGAAGGAAATTGTCCACAGCAGCAAAAACAACAAAGATCTAGGCTAGATAGTCATTATAGAGGTTGGGATTATTTTGTATCAACATCTAGGGGACTATGGGAGGTGCCACACAAAGATGCAAAAAGGATAAATTGGAGAGGAAGAAGTACATGAATTTGGAGATGAGAGTCAAAGCCAATGGACAACATTATAAACAAGTTTCCAACCACTGTGACCACATATATACCCAAGAATAGTTCAAAAAGGACTCTTGTTCTATTTTTTTTTTTCAGGAAATTATAAGAAGATAAATTAAGCAAGTTGCATTTGGTTTTCTGGTTCCATAGGGCTGACTTTTCTGTTAGGAAAGAGAAATGAAAAGAGCATGATATGGAAATTCGGTTAATTTTGCATATGAAATGGAAACAATTTTGACTCTGACAGGTTTAAGTTTAGAATTTTAGGTTCTGTCCCTGTCTCTCCCACTTATTACTTTTATGATCTTTGAGCAATTCACTATTTCCATGCTCAAGATGAAGGATCTAAGATTTATTATAGTTTAGACAATCTTTAAAACTTGAAAAACCACATTTAAAAATGAAAATTTTATGGACACCATCTTAAATTTGCTTTCAGCATCAATGTCTATTGATCACTAAGATAAAGGAGGAGATTCCATGAGCAGGACAAAAACATTCCTGTAGACAACAGCAGAGAGAGAGAGAACAATAATCTATTATGACTGAAGGATTGGTCCCTTCATTCTTCAATTGAAATTATAAAATCACATAGGTTTGTAAGGTTTCTAATTAGACCCATAGAACAAAACTGGCCCCCACAAAAAATCCTAGTCTAATATATATATATATATATATATATATATATATATATATATATTGCAAGTGGGCATCTCCTCTTTCCTTGAGACCCATCATAGAAGGGATGCTTCCAGTTTTCGAAGGCAACCAATTCCAATATGAAGTTGCTTTTGAATTTTTTTTTGCCATTGATCCGAATTATGGATATTTTCAAATTCTTTTCAATATTCTCAGTATACTCTTTGAGTCCTTGCAGAACAAATTCCAGTTCTCTCCCATATGAAATTCCTCAAAATATGTGAAGACAATCAATCTATATTACATAGATTTTTTTTAGGACAAGTAATTCTAGTACCTTCGGCTTATAGAGACCTCTTACCATGCTATTTATTCTCCCTTGTACCTTCTCTAGGTTATCAATTCACTTCCAAGGTTGTCCTTTGAGAACTAAACACAAAATTTCTGATGAAGTCTGACTATGGTTAAAAACAATGATATGATCACCTCCTTCTTATTGGAAGCTATTTCTCCTTTGATGTAGTTAAGTTTTCTTAACTTTTGTTTTATCTACCTCATCACTGCTGACTCAATGTATTTTTAATACACTGGAAACCTTCAGATTATTATCAAAAAGTAAAGGTCATTTATGTTGAGTGAAGGTCTTTAGGGAGTGGGGTGGCTTGGGCTTTCCCTTTCTAATATATTCTAGCTACACATCCCTGATATTGTATGAGATCAACCTTTCATTTTTTGTTGTAATTGTGTTGTTAAGGGCTATATATATGAAAGATCACTCTCTGAGATTCTGACATTATTTCCAGATGCTACATTTTTCTGTCCATTGGTGAGTCTGCAGGCTCTGTGACCATGCCATTTTACTAGTATTTTCCCCCTTCCCTGCTATAACACTCTTATTTCTTGTAAACTCTTCACTTATTTCTTGCAAGGCATAATGTAAAAAATTACCCATGAATATGTACTGTTAATAAAAAGTTATAAAAAATAAATAAACTTGAACTCATCTTCCATCTATAATATTGTTAGTTTAGGATATATGCTCCAATAATTTTTTTTCCTTCTTAAAAAACACATGTGACAAAGGAGAGAAACTTAAAATACACTATTGGTTGGGCTTTAAAATGTAAAATGGGTAAGTTTCGAGGGACTAAAGAATAGGAATCAGAATTACAAAATTGCCTGAAGTTTTGTACATCAGTACATAAAGTCCCTTGTGAGAATTATGAGAAAACTCAATAGACATCATATCCAAACAGCAGCTTTGAGTGAAATAAGGCTAACAAATGAAGCCCAGCATACTGAAATCAGAGATGGATTCACACTTTCCTCGAGTGGTCAGAGTGCAGAGGAGTGCTACAAAGCTGGTGTAGGTTTTGCAACCGAAACCAATCTAGTAGACAGGATTGTATACCTGCCAAAAGAACTGAATGACAGCCTCATGACAATGCAATTTCTACTTTTTGGAAATTGGCATGCCACCATCATCAATGCCTATGTTTCCACCATGAAAAACTGTGATGAGTTAAAGAAAAAATTTATGAAGTGTAATATTCTTCTCTAAAATGTAATGTTCTCTGGGAGCAGGTTTCTTGGGGCCTTCTGGGAGCAGCCTTCCTTTCAGTTCAGTAATCACCCCAAATGCAGCCAGGAGTTAAAGTCCAAATGCTGTATTGTCTCTTTCCAAGTCTTGTCTCCTTTCCTGGGGTTTGGCTAGTTTTTCTGGAGGCCTTCCTCTCTCCTTGGTTCCAAGAGCTTAAGCTTCTGCCTGCCTTCTCTGGCCTCTGAACCTCCCCGATTTCCAAGGGTTTGTGCTTAGACTCCAGCCACAACAAAGGTGGAAGATGGAATGAATCTGTCTCACCCTATGAGAGCTTTTAGTGCGCTTGTCCTTCTGGCCCCTAGAGCTTCTTGCTTATATGCCCCACTCTGAGTATACGCCAATCGTTATATCACTAGGAAACTATTATTTGTTGTAGGATTAAATTAGTGCTAAACTAGATTTAATCATTGTCTCCTCAATTCCACTTAGTACCTTGTTTCAAGTACTGGCCCATGATATCTCCTTGTGGGATTAAATCAATCATACTGAACCATGATAAATTAGATATCTATTGTCTCTATCAATTCCACTGACTTAGTAACTTGTAAGAATCCTTTGTTTCAAATTCATAGTTTTAGCCCATAACAATGAAAACCTGAGAAATCTTTTCATCAATGTGCCAAAAGAGGACAAAATTATAATTCTGGGTGACTTTAATTATAGAATAGTCTCAGACTACTAGACATGGCAGGGAATCCTTGAGAGGAATGATGTTGGTAATAGCAATAGCAATAGTAATGGTCACTTATTATTGATGACTTGTGCAACTCATAACCTTCTGATCACCACTGTATTACATTTATCTAAATACAATAAAATTTATATCATCTGACCAAGCACTTAGATCCTTTTAGTCATGAGTGTTTATGAATAATTATGTCAAAATGTGTTTGCCTAGAATTCTTCAGTAATTTTTCTCAATTTCATGATGGCACACTCTCCTGAGATTCTGAAATCTCAGAATTGGACAATGAGTGAGACAAGCATTTGTTTCCATGCTTTTTAGCACGATATTTTCGGTCAAATGGCTTTAATGAGGACAAACTTGTCATCAAGGTTAGACTTCACACTAATGATAAATTCTTGAACTTGAAAAGGCTACCAACCAAACTAAAGTTTAGGGAGGGCTGTTGCATAACTTTATTTGTAGATGATTGTGTATTCAGTGCATTTTCCAAAGCTGAGATCCAACAAAGTATGGATCTCTTCTGCTGGTGTTAATATTTGCCTAAAAATCAATACAAAGAAAAAAACAGGTACTTCATCACTCTGAACTGCTTAGACATATTTTGAACTATTGGTTACAGCAGAGGGAGAAGTTGTGAATGCTCTGGGTGAGTTCACTTATTTTTGCAGTATATTTACAGGCACGTCTACATTGATGACAAAGTTCATGCAAACATTAGCAGAGCTAGCTCAATATTTGGAAGTCTCTAAAGAGCAGGAAAGGAGAGGTATTACAAACTACCAAACTAAAAGTATATAAATCCATTATGCTGACTGACCTCATTGTTATATGACAGTGAAACCTGTGCAGTTTACTAGCAACAATAAGGTAATGGAACCACTTTGAAATGTCTTGGGAAGTTTCCAAAGATCACCTGATAGAATATGATACCAGACACTGAGATTCTTAAATAAACTACCCAGCATTCAAACTGTGTTGCAGAGCACACAACTCTGTAAGGCTGGCTTCATTTTTTCAATGCCAAACGTATGCTTGTCAAAAAGACTATTTTATGGGGGACTTACACAGGGCAAGCACTTATGTCATGATTAGAAAAAGCAATACAAGGACCTTCTCAAGGTCTCTCTTAAAAATTTTAGAATTCATCACATGACATGGGAGGACAGTAGTATTGTCCAAACAGGTTTACCATCATTATAGAAGATGCTATATGAGAAAAGCAGAGTAAAAGTAGCTCAGAAACAATGCAAGATGTGTGAAGTTTGAGAATCTCTCCCAAATGTTTCTGTGGACTGTTTGTGCCCAAACTGTAGCAGAGTGTAGCAAGCTCATATTTTTCTTATTAGCCACAGTTAGACACACTAAAACTTGACTTAAACTTAATTATGTCATTTTGGGCCTCTTTAAGAATGAGAAACAACTAACCAATTTTGGTAATTTGTGTACTATTTGGATGAAATAATGCACAGTAATAATAACAAAAAGAAAAAACAGTATTACCATATGTATATAGGGATTTAAGCTTTTAGTTCCCTTCATATGTATTATTTTATTTCATCACTAAAAATATGTAAATGTAGATTTTACTATCAACATTATATTGATTTAGAAAGTGAGGCTCAAAAGCTGTATTCAAAACCAGATATTTCTAATCAAAATCCCTCTATCTACCACAATGATACCTTGGAATAACTAAAAACATAATTGATACTTTATGAAGGAAAATTAATTGAATTAAATAGACATTGAACAACTTTGAAGAGTTTAATAAATGCCCAATGTTGAACTTCCCATGAAAATTTAGGTGTTTTTTTTTTTTTATGAACTTGAACAACTGTGAAGGACTTGTATAACAAATGCTATCTATCTCCAGAGAAAACTGATAGAGTGTGAACAGAGATTAAACTATACTGTTAAAATTTATCTTTCCTCGGGTTTCTGGGGGTGTTGTTTTTTATATCATGATTAAAATGAAGATATGTTTTACATGATTATACATGAATAATCAAAAAAAATCTTGACCAGTTATAATATTGAGTCAAACTGAATTAAATGAAATTAAATAGGAATAAATGAAAGTTTGGAAAGGCAAATGATAAAGAAAATATGAATGAAGGCCAAGTAAAGAAACTTGACGTGCTTTTCCCTAGAGAAGAGAAGATTTTAGTAGGATAGGAAGGTGTCTATATGGGTTTAATATGAAAGAGTGATTGGACTTGTTTTGCTGGGCTTTAAAAGATGCCATGAAAAACAATGAGGTAAACTTGTAAGTAGGCTGATTTGGCCTCAACAGAAGTAAAAAAACTTTCTTGCAATTAAAACACTACAGTAACAGAATAGATGCCTAAGAAAACAGTGGATTCCTTGTTGGGAACATATAATATGATTCTGATTGGACTGAAGTTTTATGTTACTTTCCTGCTCAAAATCTCCAGGGTTTGTTAACTTCACGTGTGATGCTGGTCAGCTTTCAATGTGAGGAAGATTTTTGTAATCATTTCATCCCCATAGGGAGTTCAGCTGTTTAAGGATAGGAAATATAGGTATATGATTTTTCTAATGAAGAGTTTGGGGGATTGAGACTCATAGGCACTAGAAATTTCAAATATTCTTCTTATTATTGCATGGGATCTGATGCAAGCTCACTCAGACCAGGAGGGAGTCTGCTTGTAACTTCCAGAGATATCAGCCAAACTAACTGAAACTCTTAACTTTTTCTAAAACCTAAAGTATCTGCCTTTTTTGTCCTCCATTGCAACAGTTACAGTCAGTCAAACCTGTCCCATGGTTTATTTTGAGTAAGTTATTGGAGGTAGGAAGTGTTGGGAAGGGAGAGAGTAAAAGAGGTGGAAAATAAGAGATAAGTTAAACAAACTGTTCTTGCTCAGAAACTCAAGGAGATTCTCCTCAAAACAAGCCCAGATAAAATTTTAAGGCCTAAACATATCAAAAAAAAGCAAGAAAATCTGTCATGCTTTAGAATTTATTTGGAATTCTGTTTGGAACAGTTTGGAAGAAAAGCAAAGGAAAGTCTTAAACTCTGATTCACGTTTAGGTTCCATTTTTGCAAACAAAACAAAACAAAACAAACAAACAAAAAAAAAAGCAAACCTTGATTTAATTCTTATTCCCTGCACCATAAAATGGGAATCAAATGATTCCTATTGCTTTCATGGTATGTGTGTGTATGTATGTTTGTGTGTGTGTGTGTGTGTGTGTGTGAGAGAGAGAGAGAGACAGAGAGAGAAAGAGAGAGAGAGAGTCAGAGAGAGAAAGAGAGAGAGAGAGAGAGTCAGAGAGAGAGAGAGAGAGAAAAAAGGAGGGAGTCAAATGAGATCATGTTTATGGAATTTTTAATGGACTTAAATAATTTTAAAAATTATAAATTTTTATTTTTGCCAGAATATCAGTGATATGAGACTGCTGTGGTCTAATCCATCTCATCTAAGTGTAACCCAAACAGCAGGGACAATCTTCGTCCAGAGGTAAGTCTAAGATGCACCAGTGGGAAGACAGAGGAATTATGACCCCAATCCTACATAAAAGTTACTTGGGTATAAAATGGATAGATTCATATATATCATTGAAGACTCAGGGCACAAGTCACAGGCTCAGGGAGTATGGATGAGGGCAGAGGAGGAGTTGGAATGACTTCCTACCATAGTAGCACTGATGGCTGGGCTACATCCTATTCTTATGCTCTGAAAGTAATGAAAAACATGGGGAATATTCAAAGGCTAGGTTGGAATTTCTAGTGAGAATGTCAGAAAGACTCTCTAGTATTTAGAGTATAATTCATTGTTGTACAAGATATTTGGTTATCCCATTTAGAGTTATTTTTATATGATGTATGAAAGATACCTACATTGTATAGCATATTCCTTAGCTTTTCTTAAATTCAGCAGGAGCAGTTGTCTTGGACATACATCATTTCCTACTGTCTTCTCTCTAATATTCTAATGTAATTTTATTGATTTTTGTCATCTCTTAGTTACCTTCTTCACTTGGACTTTTTTCCTTCTCTCTGTTTCTGAAAAGGCTTATACTAGTTGTTCTGAAATTCTGATTTATTTTTTCTGATTATATTAATTAATCTTTTTTATTCTCCTTGCTTTTTACCTTCAATTCTTATCCCCACTACTCTTTATGCTCAGAGTTTGCTGAGTTTACAGCCACAAAAATTAACTTATGAAAAGTAACAAACATTTTTTGAATTATACTATAAGTAACTGTTCTTATTCAGGAAGTGTTTGATACCAGGTTTTTCAGTGGCATACAGTGGAAGTATATTGTGAACTGGAGACTATTACCAATTGTAAATTATTTAGTGCATTTATTTATCTCTAAATATGTGGGGGTGACTGGGCTGAGTGGAAGAGAAACAAAGAAAGAAGACAAAAGGGCTAGAAGGAATACAGGTAATATGTAAGAATGGATATTTGTATCATGATAAGGAAGAAAAAAAAGATTTCAAGTATAGAAAGACTGTTAAGGTGTGCTTAGTTTGACCTCAGAGAACACAACTAGTAATAACATATGGAAGTTGCAAAAAAAATTTTTCAACTTGATAGAAGGAAAACATTCCTAATTATTATAGAACTGGCAATCTACAAAAAGCACAGGCAGACATTACAGCATGCTTAGGAGGAATTTCATTATGGATCATTGAAGGGGAGTGATCTTTCATACATCATCCCATTTTCCCTTGGATGATCATTGTATTTGTGGAAGATTATATCATTGCTATTTTTTTCTTTGGAAGGATTTGCTATTTTATACAAACTGTATTATTCAGCCTCAGAAATCATTTCCCCCTAGAAACCAGTGAAGTCTGTCTAATTGATATCAACTCAAAATTAATAGCGCATTCACAGTATTTGAAGTTTATAAGTATTAGAGATACATCCTCAAACTCTTCATCATTACTCTCTATAATCTTGAATGGAAAAGTTGTCTTCCAGATATAGAACTTGCTAGTCTGAATATAAATTAAGAGAGTAATTTTAAAGTATATCCTATGCATGTGAAAAATACTTGAGAGATCTTAGGAGAGAGGAAAATAAGTATGAATTTGTGCAGACTTCCTGGTTTGGACAGCACAACCTTTCTAGGTGATTCTTTTCATAGTATCAATCAACTTCAGGAAGATCTATTCTTTTCACTATTATCACCAACTCCACAAAAATAAGGAAGAAATTCTTTTTCCTATCTCTCTAAATATTCTTTCTGTGGGGTTTCAATGTATTTGCCTATAATAGATATGTGGTCTGCACCTCCTTCTTCCAGAGTGCTATCTATCTTTAAGATTTTGATAGGCTAGGAAGAACACTTAGATCTGTTTTTCTTTAGCCTAGAGTGGACATAGTAAAAAGACAAATTTTGACTTGATCTCAAAAAAAAAAAAAGCAGCAAACAAACTTCTTGATAAACAAAACTTTGTAAATGTGGAATGGGATCTATCAGCAGATGGTAAGTTTATGGTCATGGGAAGCTGCTGAATAGTGACTTCTCATCTATAAAATTACCTTCCATTACTCTCCTTGTTATGTTTTTGACTTTGTGAATTTCATAGTTTTGATACAATGCTCAGAGTCTTCTCAAGCTCAAATAAAATACCCCCATGCCATCCTTCTTTTCTCACTGATAATTTCCCTCAAGGAATTCTCCATTTTGGGAAAACAGGTTTGTCAGTCTTTATTCTCCTCCTGTCTATATCTCTGACTCTCCAGGTTCTCTCACCATGCTCTTACACTGGTATTTTCCCTCTCCCTGCCTCATCCTTATTTCTTGTTTTTGAATCTTTAGCCCTTAGCACAGTGTCTGGCACATAGTAAATTTTAAGTTAATTCATGATGCATGCAATGTAGAAAGAGTACAGTATGGATTTTTCATAGCCACATCACATTTTTTGTTGTTGAGGTAGTTGTGATTAAGTGACTTGTCCAGGGTTACACAACCAGGAAGTATCAAATGTCTGAGGCCAGATCTGAACTCATATCCTCCTGACTTCAGGTCTGGCATTCTATCCACTGTGCATCTAACTGCCCACACATCACATTTTTCACAGGTCATGTTGGAATAAATCTCATTAGGGTAGAGGTTAAACTAGATGGCATCTAGAGTCCATTTCAATTCTGAGGTTCACTAAGTTCTCCAGTATTCTCAGAATTGTTGTCATAAATGATGTCTAGTTTTTCTCTCTTTTACTCAGACTGTTCTTGACATTATTATAAAGAATAAAGTAGATGTCTCTGTTTTTATCTGTGGTTAACTCTATTCTCAATCATATGAAGAACTGATTCCATATTTTGAGAAACACCTCCCCTTTAATTGTGGATACATCTTTCACCCACAATATTGTCACCCAAAGCCATATACTCCTGTAAGTTTTTCCCTTTTTCAATGCCACATGCATTATAGGAAAGGAACTTGAAACACAGGGTCAACTGGGATGGACTGTAGAATATAGTATGTCATTGATTTGAGGGGTTATAAAACATATGTCAGAACTGAAAGGTATCATTGCTTGATGCTCCTATAATACTTTCAAAGCTGATGGAGCAGAGTCTCTGAGAAATGTCTTTCCTTAAATAATCCTCAGCTATCTCAAAAAAGCTTTAGCAACTCATAATTGATATTGGGATATCAAGCAATATCAAGCAATAGTTGATATTGGGAGAATGATCCCATCTATTTCCAGCTATGCGTAGCTGCAGCATTTAAAAAATAGGAAAATATATCAGCCCATAGATTCTTCCTTCACAGAAGACTCTAATTCATTTCAAACTGATGTGAGTGCTCTAGTAGATAATAAGTTCATTTTGAGTTTACAGTGATATGGAAGACAAAATGACATAAAAACTTAATCTGTATTAAAGGAGTCATAGCTTCCAATAAGAAAGAGGTCTTCATCAATTTTGTCCTTGACTATAGTAAGACATCATCTGAAGTTTTGTGTTTAGTTCTGGACATGACAATTTGTAATGAATTAATAATTTGGAGAGGATGAAAGGAAGAGCAATCAGGATTTTGAAGAGCTTTTGTTGATCATCTGAAGGAATTAGAGTTACTGGGTATGAGAGAGAGAAAACATGTAATGTGGAATGGCTATCTTCACATATTTAAAAGGATGCTATATGGGAGAGAAATGACATTTGTTTTGCAAGGACTCAGAGAGGTTAGTCTGAGAGCATTGTGTCATATTTGAAAACAGGCATATTTTGGATCAATGGAAAGGTAAATAAGAACAAACACAGAGTGGAATAGGTTGCCTTCCTTCATGGAGGTCTTTAAGGAAAGGTGAGATGCTCACTTGACAAGCTTAATGTAGGATGGATATTTTTCATGGGGTGCAGTTTTATATTTTATGTCCTGTGAGGTCTTTTTCATTGATATATGATTTTATGATTCTAGTTCATAAAATGAATGGCTGAAAACCTTCCATACACCAATATTCTGTTCTCTCTCTCTGCTATTGGTTGCAGGTAGGGACCTGTCCTGTCCTTAGTATCTCTTACTTTTTTAATGACTAAGTCAATCTTTTATTTTTTTCTGTTTAAAATTTTTTATAATTTATTCCATACTAATGAAACAAAACAAGGTTTTCTACGTATAGGAGAAAAAAAATCAGATGACTATGCATGAAATTGTAAATCTCTTAAGTAAATCTTGCTATTTTTTAAAAATTCCATATAAATTTATCATGTAACATTATTTTTTTCTTCTCCCTTCTCTGCCCCAGAGATAACTATTATTAGATGCAAATATGTACGTGTGCATTTGTTTACAGACACACACATAAATATATGTAAAATCATCCTATACCTTCTATTTATCAGTTCTTTCTCTGTGTGTAGATGACATTTTCCTTCATAAGTCTTTTGTAGTAAATCTGGCCACTTAAAATAGTCAAAATGATTTATTCGTTCAAAATTCTTAAAATAATAATGTTCTTACTGCATACAACATTCTCTTGGTTCTTCCCATTTCTCTTTTCATTATTCCCTGCAAGTCTATCCATGTAAGATCCTTGAGATTATTATTTCTCATAGCAAATTAGTATTATTTGGTGATTATATGTCACAATTTGTTTAATCATTCTCTAATTGATAGATATTCATATAATCTGCAGTTATTTATCACCAAAAAGAGACCAGCTATATATATATTTTAGAACATATAAGTTTTTTTTCTTTTTCCCAATTTAATTTTGGAAACAGACCTAGTAGTGGCATGCTGGCTCAAATGCTATTAGCATTTTAATAACTCTGAACATAATTCCAGATTGCTTTCCAAAATGGTGGGGCCATTCACAGTTCCACCAGCAGTGAATTACTGTCCTAGTTTTTCCACATCTGTTGTTATATTTTTTAATATTTGATTTTTAATTTTAATGTTCAATATTTTAGCATATGTGGTAGGTATAAGATAATATCTCAGTTATTTTAATAATACTTTAGAGCATTTTTTCTATGAGTATAAATTGTTTTGATATTTCGTTGAAAAACTGCCTATTCATGTCCTTTGAATATTTATCATTGGGGAATACTATTTGTTTCTCTATCCCAATTCTTGATGGTTATTGTTCTTTCAATCAAATGTCATATTTTATTAATTGTTCATTCCTAAATGAGGTTGTTGTTCATATTTCAAAGACTCAATGAACCAGAAAGAATTGTAGACATCTTTAAGTTCATATCCTTCATTTTGCATTGTGGTTGTATGTGTAAATGGTAAATTGTCCAAAATCACAAAGATAATAAGTTTCACTGACAGGGAAAGAACTTAGAAATTCTGAGTCAAAACTTGATGTTCTTTCCATTCCATGTATAAGGACAATTGCAATTTTCATGTTATGCCTTTCTCATTTTTCTTTCCCAGCACAAAAATCAGTCCCATAGTACCAGAAAATCAAACAAAATTCACAGAATTTATTCTCCTGCGATTTTCTGAAAAACCAGAACAGCAGGGAACTGTTTTGGGGCTGTTCTTGGGCATGTACTTGATCACAGTGATTGGAAACCTGCTCATAATTTTGGCCATTGGCTCTGATCCTCACCTTCACAACCCCATGTACTTCTTCCTTTCCAACTTATCCTTTGTAGATCTCTGTGTGGTATCAACTACAGTCCCTAATATGTTGGTAAGCATCTTGATAGAAAACAAGGCCATCCCCTTTGCTGACTGTCTTGTTCAGATGTATTTCTTTATGGTTTTTGGTTTGTTGGACAATTTCCTCCTCACTGCAATGGCCTATGACCGTTTTGTGGCTATTTGTCACCCTCTACGCTATTCAGCCATCATGAATCCTAGGCTGTGTGGCCTGTTGGTGTTGATTTCCTGGATAATGAGCCTTCTAGACTCCCTCATTCATACTCTGATGGTAACACGGCTCTCCTTCTGTACAGACCATGAAATCCAGCATTTCTTTTGTGATCTTGATGAAGTTCTGAAACTCTCTTGTTCTGACACCCTAATCAATTATATCTTGATTTATATTTTAGCTGGACTGTTATTTATTCTGCCCTTTACAGGGATTCTTTTCTCTTATACCCAGATCTGTTCTTCCATTTTGAAAATTCCATCTGCTCAGGGAAAGTATAAAGCCTTTTCTACCTGTGGATCTCACCTCTCTGTTGTTTCCTTATTCTATGGCACAGGACTTGGAGTATATTTGAGTTCTGCAGCTACCCACTCTTCCTGGAAGAGCACAATTGGCTCAGCAATGTATTCTGTGGTTACCCCCATGTTGAACCCATTCATCTATACACTAAGGAATAAGGACATAAAGGATGCCCTTAGGAAACTAATTAATAGAACAGTTTTCTCTCAATGATGGGGCTGGCTCCTGGTTTTTGGAATGAGGTACTTTTGGGGCAAAGGGTGGGAGGTAGAAATCTTGGACTTTCCAATTTTATTGCACTGGAATCTATCCTCCATTTTGTCTTTTCAGTAATGTTTAGTAAAAAAAAAAAAGATTTCACTTTGTCACCCTTTCCCATTGAATGCCATGGCATCCCTATAGAAGCACAGATCAAATGCAAAGTCATCAGTTTATCATTCAAATCCCTTTATAACCTAACCACTCTATATCATTCCACTCTTATAAAATGTCACTCCATACCACATGCTGTTAGCTTCAGTAATACGATTCTCTTTATTATTCCATGAAGAACACTTTCCATTTCTTGGCCCTGGGCATTTTTTCAGGCTATTCTCCAATCTTGAGTGTTCTCTTTATATAACTCTAACTACTGGCTGCTTTTGCTTCCTTTAAGTCCCAAATTTTAAAAAAAATCCTACTTTTTCATGGAAGTCTTTCCCAACACCTCTTAGTTCTAGTGTTTTCTCTTTATTAATAATTTATAAAACATTATCCATTTTTATTCACTTATTAAATATTAATAAATTGACCACTATTAATCTTGCATATAGCTTGTTTGCTTATGTATGTGTGTGTACAAATATATATGTTGCCATCCGCATTTGATTGTGTGACCTTTGAGGTCAAGGATTGTCTTTTGCCTCGTTTTGTATCCCCATTATCAAGCACAGTAACTGAAATATGGTAGGTATTTAATGAATGTTGACTATTCAAACAGAGTTACTCTGCTTTTATTGATTATAAATGCCCTTGACCTTTTCCCTCATGGCTTCTATTATTGAAGATTACACTACAGTGATATCTGGTTGAACACATTCTGCTGCCTCTGGATGTTTTCTAGTTAAAAAAAAAAAAAACATGCTGCATTTGGGGTCATGGAAATTGACATAGAATTTCATCATTGGTTTTCTAGGTTCCATTTCCTTCATGCTTCACTAACTTTACTGTATGCATTCATTTTGCTTATCTGTATATATGTTGAATCTTCCTTGACTAAAAGCTCTTAGAGAGGAGAGAAGTTTCATATTTGATTTTGCATGCAAAGCACACGTGAAACATTATAAACATTGTGAGCCCTTGATATGAATTGACTTAGCTTTGGCCCTCTCTCTTTCTATTAAGAATCCCCAACCCTGGATCTCTGTCCTCTCCTCCATTCTCTTAAATCATGAAACAGCTATCTCTAGATCTAAAATTTCTCTGAAAACATCTTTAGCTTGAACTCTTTGAATTACAGGGAACATCTTAGCTAACAAAGTCTTTAATATACTGAATCTCCTGAACTGAAATCTACATTCTTGGAATTCAAAGGCAGCAATATTATCTTCAGAGGAAATTTAAAAAGAAGGGAAAGCTTATAACTGTATATCTGTCCACAAAGTATATAGGTTAGAAGTTGTCACAATATAGGAAGAATGCTAATTGAAATATTTAGAAGCTTAGAATCTTAAGAAAGATGAAGTCTATGATTGTACATGTATAAGCTAAATCAGGTAGCCCATGGGAGGGAATGGATGAGAGAAGAGGGATAGAATTTGGAACTCAAAACCTTTAAAACAATGTTTAAAAATTGTGGGTTATTTTTAATTATATGATTTCATTAAAATAAAATGTTTTTTTCAAAACGAAATATTAAAATATTTCTTCACACGTCCATGCACAAAGTTCAACAAATAACATATTTAGTATTTTCTTTTCCACCAGTTGCATATAAAGAAATTTTAGCTTGTGTTTTTGTAATTTTTAGTTACAGATATTTTCCCTTCCTCCTTTTCCATCCCCTCTCCCAGTGAGATAGGGCATATGACATTAGGCAAAACATTTCTCATTAGGCAAAATATTTCCATGAAAGCAATCCAAAAACTAATATAAATTAAAGATAGTAATATAAGGAGGCAAATATGGCCTCTAAGAGGCTTTCCCTTTGGTAGGGGAAAATCTATATGGATTTGAATATGGATCTGAAAAGTTATGTCCTATTTAAAAAGAACAGCCAACTTCCAATGTGGGGTTGGGTATCACCATAGATTAGAATATACTCTAATGAAGAAATCCACTGCCAGAGTAAAGAAGCATAGTACAGAGCATTGTTATAAAAATCAACAAATGCATAAAGAAAAGTAATTTTGTCATTATATTCACTAAAGGATAACTGGAGAGATAGATAAATTAGATGAAATTCATCAAACAGATTGTAGCACAGAATGTAGTAAGGACATACTTTATTTTTTTTGTACTTTTGCTTGAGCCTTTTATTTTCTCAAAAAAAGTGGAAGTAATATTCTATTGACTTCCATAGTTATTTATTTTTCAAAAGGTAGAAGAACTACTCAGGGTTTCTTTTCCTAGAAATTCTTTCTCAGTTCTGAGCTAAACTAAATGAGAGTTGCTGTTCTTTTTTTACTTTTTATTATTATTATAGCTTTTTATTTATAAAACATATGCATCGGTAATTTTTCAACACTGACCCTTGTAAAACCTTCTGTTCCAAAATTTCCTTTCCTTCCTCCCCTCCTCCCCTAGATGGCAGGTAGTCTAATACATGTTAAATATGTTAAAATATATATTACAACATATGTATACATATATGTTACAATATATGTATACATATTTATACAGTTATCTTGCTGCACAAGAAAAATTGCATCTAGAAAGAAAGAAAAAAAACCTGAGAAGGAAAACAAAAATGCAAGCAAATACTAACAGAAAGAGTGAAAATGCTATGTGGTAGTCCACACTCATATCCCATAGATCTCTCTCTGGGTGTAGATGACTCTCTTCATTACTGAACAATTGAAACTGGTTTGAATGATCTCATGGTTGAAGAGAGTTAGGTCCATCAGAATTGGTTGTATAGTCTTGTTGTTGCTGTGCATGATGATCTCCTGATTCTGCTCATTTCACTCAGCATCAATTCATGTAAGTCTCGCCAGGCCTTTCTGAAATCATCCTGCTGGTCGTTTCTTATAGAACAATAATATTCCATTACATTTATATACCATAATTTATTCAGCCATTCTCCAATTGATGGACATCCATTCAGTTTCCAGTTTCTTGCTACTATAAAAAAGGCTGCCACAAACATTTTTTCACACATGGGTCCCTTTCCCTTCTTTAAGATCTCTTTGGGATATAAGCCCTGTAGGAACACTGCTGGGTCAAAAGGTATGCCCAGTTTGATAATTTTTTGAACATAGTTCCAAATTGCTCTCCTATCTGTTCACAGTTCCACCAACAATGTATCAGTGTCCCAGTTTTCCCACATCCCCTTCAACATTTGTCATTTTCTTTTCCTGTCATCTTAGCCAATCTGAGAAGTATGTAGTGGTATCTCAGAGTTGCCTTAATTTGCATTTCTCTTATCAATAGTGATTTGGAGCGCCTTTTCTTATGACTAGAAATAGTTTCAATTTCTTCATCTGAAAATTGTCTATTTATATCCTTTGACCATTTATTAATTAGATAATGGCTTGATTTCTTATAAATTTGAGTCAATTCCCTATATATTTTTGAAATGAGGCCTTTATCAGAACCTTTGAATGTAAAAATGTTTTCCCAGTTTATTGCTTCCCTTCTACTCTTGTCTGCATTAGTTTTGTTTGTACAAAAACTTTTAACTTAATGTAATAAAATTATTTATTTTGTGATCAATAATAATCTCTAGTGTCTCATTGAGTCATTCATTTCCATTTGTTCAGTTCTGATTTTTAATGAATTACTTTAATGAATTTCCTCTGAGTTCTTTTTTTTTTTGTATTTGACCAATTGAATTTTAAAAATCAATTGTTTTGTTCTATTAATTTTTTCCATTTCACAAATTCTGTTTTTTCAGGGATCTGTTTTCTTTTTCCATTTTGTCAGATCTATTTTGTGAGAAGTTATATGCCTTTTCCATTTCACAAATCCATAAATCTATTTTTCATTCTCTTTTTTTTTTTTCTGAGGCAATTGGGATTAACTGACTTGCCCAGGGTCACACAGCTAGGAAGTGTTAAGTGTTTGAGATCAGATTTGAATTCAGGTCCTCCTGACTTCAGGGCTAAATCTATTTTTAGGAATTTTTTTCAGATAATTTCTGAGTTTCCTTTTCCAAACCCTCTTGCAAAGTTCTCATTTCTTTTCCACATTTTTCTGCTAGTTCTTTTTTAAGATCCTTTTTAATTTCTTCCAAGAGAACCTTGTGAAATGGGGCTCAATTTGTATCTCCCATTGGGGCTTCATCTGAAGACGACCTTTTAATGACCTCAGGGTTAGAAATCGATTCTTTTCTTTCACCATAAAAACTATCTATGGTCAGAGTTAATTTTTGCTTTTGTGATCATTTTTTTTAAGTTGAAATCTGCTTTTAGAGTGAGAGGGAGACTGTCCAAGCTTCCTGTACAAGTAGTAGTGGCTGCACTGGGTCGGCGCTGACTGACTTCCAGTGTTGTCTGGGTGTGGCCAGATATTGTGAACTTCTGGCATTTAGGGGTTCCTTATTTGCCTTTTGTATTTGTGTTGTATGCCTTATAAACTAATCTGATGATCTACTGGCTTGCAACCAGAGCAGAGAAGTCAACGTTGCTACGGATTCCTCCCACTAAATTGTCCAGTACATGGAGCCCACATTGCCCTGGATTGTGCTTTGTCTTCACTAGGCATCTGTGCTCAGGCTCCTTGCATTTGGCCTGCTCCCATCTGTGCCCCATTGAAATAGATCTTTTCTAAAGATCTTTGAAATTATTTTCTGTTGGTAATTTGTTACACTCTCAATATTCATGGGTTCTTTCATTTCAAAATCAATTCAAAGGCTATTAGTGTGACAGTCATGGGGAGAACTCAGAAAAAGACATGTTTTCTCTCTGCCATCTTCGCTCTGCCCCTACTCCTTAAAATCTTGAGAGAAAAAAATAATTGTTTTCCTCTAGGGACTTCAGTTGGTGGTCTGAGTGTGTGTTAGGAGAATAACCCCAGAATTTATCCTAAACATGTGAAAAATACTTAAGGGTCTCAACAGAGGCTAAGCTAAGTATGAATCAGCACAGACTTCCTTTGGCTTGCACACCAAAATGCATGTGGAAAATTCTTTTCTTTTACTATCCATTCACTCTAGGAAGATCTATTCTTGCTACTATTACCCATAATACCACCAAAAATGAAAATAAACTATTTTTTCATCTCTCTAAGTATTCTCTTTTTAGAGTTTCAAGATATTGGACTATAATAGATATGTGCTCTCTCCTGCTTCTTCTGGAATGGTAGCTATCTTTAAGTCTTTGGAAAGGTAGCAAGAGGAATTATACCTGTTTTCTTTATTAGAGAGGACATAGCAATAAGATTTTAACTTGACCTCAGGAGACAAAAAAAAATCAGCAAATGAACTTCTTAGTAAATAAGCTTTTGTAAATGTGGAATAGAATTTATCTGGAGGTGTTGAGTTTCTGATCAAGGGAGGTTTTTAAGCAACAAAATGACATTTCATCACCTTCCCTGCTGTATTTTTGTGTAGAGGGCAAGTATTAAATAAGTCCATGTACAGGAAGAATCTGGTCCAGGTATTACTGGTGACCTACTCTCTGTAAGGGCACACACTTCAAAACATTGGCTCACCATCTTCCCTGACAGTGCTGAGAGACTATCTTGAGAAAAATTTAAGATACCTTGGTAGACAATGCATGTAATTGGAATAAGGCATCACAAAATATGCAATTTATGGCTCTGTTATGATAATTAGTTTATTACTGCCATCTGTTAAATTTATGACTCTATTAGATAAGCAGATTATTATTTCTATTTACTGTTTAATATTAATGTCAAAGGAATTTCAAGCGTCATGTTGTATACATGTAACCTTGGAATGTACACTAAATAGCATGAAAATAGTTAATGCTATTGCATATTAATTTAGAGTCTATATAAAACCTGGCTTTCAGATCAATAAATGGAACTGCTTTGAAGGTTTTCTTCTGGCTTAGAGGTTTCATTATCACCCTCTCCACACTTACTGGAGCTGGACTCTGACATTTTCTTACTGTGGATTTCATAGTCTTCACACAGTATCCAGAGCCTTCTCACCCTCAAATACACATCCCCATTCCCCTCTCCTTTTCTGATGGTGAATTGCTTTGGAGGAATTCATCATTTTGGTAAATAACTCAGGTTTGTTACTCTTTGTTCTCTTCTTGTCTGTATTTCTAACTCTCCAGGCTGTCACTATGCCTTTGTACTGGTAGCTTCCTCTTCCCATTTTCATATCTCTTATTTCTTGTTTTTGTATTGCCAGAATTTAGTAGTGTCCATCTCACAGTAAATTTTTAATAAAATCATGCTGTTTGTGTAATTATATAGGAAGAGCTCATTTTGTGCTTTTCATAGCCATATCACATTTTTCATGGGTAATGGTTAGTGAAATTTTATTAGGTATAGGTTGGATTAATTGATTTCATTTTAATTCTGAGGTTTACTGCTTCTAGAATTCTCAGAAAGATTATCTGTCTAGAGTTTCTTTCTCTTTTATTCAGACTGGTTTTGATTTTTCTAGTCAATATATAAATATATCTATAGAGATAAATATATCTCTATAGTCAATATAACCCTTAAGTGTTAGGTGAAAAATTGACTTCATTATTTCTAGAAATAACTTCCTAGATTCAGTACTCCCATTTAATCCTAAATACATCTTCTATCAACAGTATTATTACCCAAGACTGTTGAGTTCTAGCTTCAGTAGTGAAATAAGAGTGTGTCATTCAGGGGCCAGGTGGAGAGTATTCAATATGAACTCTTCAAATTTTATTAATTTGAGAGATAAATTATATATATATATATATGTATATATATATATATATATATAAAGAGAGAGAGAGAGAAAGAGAGAGACAGATACAGAGAGAGAGTTTATAGATGATACAAAATACACCCTTTGATATTCCTATATCATTTCTAATAAGCACAATTTACTGAGGTACAAATGATTAAACCCGGATCTTGGCTACTTGGACAGAGATGTAAATAATTGAGATACACATCAAAGTAAAATTATCATACTGATGTTCTCAAGGACCTTTCTCACAAATGCCATTGTGGGCTGCTTTTCCTGTCCTAAGTTCAAAGGTATGTTTTTGCTCCATTATATAGCTGTTTGCATTTTGCTTCAGTCTCCAGGTTTCTTATCAATATATTAATAAGTATATCTGTGCTATTGTGTATAGAGAAGGGAAGTTGGTGAGCCAAGCTACTGTAAGTATCTGTAGGTTTTGATACTTTAAGTATCAAAATCTAAAATGGATTCTTACCTCTTGGCCCTCTACACAGGACCACATGCTCCAGTGAGCTTTTTTTTTTCCTTTTCAGTTTCACATGCATATAGGAAAGGAACTTAAAACATAGGATCATCTGGGATAGAGTGTAGAATATAGTATATCAGAGATTTGAGGGATTATAGAACATGTCAGAATACAAAAATATTATTGTTTGGTGCTCCCATAACACTTTCAAGGATGATGGAGAACAGTCTCACATAGCTGCCCTTTCATGTATACAACCCTCAACTACCTCTGGGGAGTCTTGGCAACAGAGGCTCATGAAATACTGGAAAATAACCCATCTATTGTCAGCTATGTTTATCTGCAACATACAGCAAAAGAGGGTAACACACAAGCCCGCCCTTAGATTCTCCACGCATACAAAACTAATTCATTTTAAAATGATGAGAGGAGTTCAAGTAGACAGTAAGCTCATTATGAGTAAACAGTGAAATAAAAGACAAAATTACATAAAATTTTAACCTGTATTAAAGGTTTCCAATAAGCTTCCAATAAGAAGGAGTTTTTCACCAAGTTGTCCTTGACCATAGTAACACCTCATCTGAAATTTTGTATTTAATTCTGGATATCACAATTTGCAAAGAATTAAAAATCTGGAGAGGATGAAAGGAACAGCAACCAGTATTGTGAAGGACCTATGTTAATAAGCTGAAGGAACTAGAGTTACTTGATCTAAAGAAGAAAAAAAAGCCATATGCAATTATGAGAATATAATTTAAGTATTAAAAGGTTAGTTTTAGAAGAAAAATGGGATTATATTCTGCAAGGACCCAAAAGGTAGACTGAGAGCATTAGATTAAATTTGAAAAAAAAGGCCTATTTGGCTCAGTAGAAGGGAAAGTGAGAGCAAAGAAAGAATTTCCCTTTGACGGAAGTCTTTAAGGAAAGGCAAGATGTCCCCTTGACAAGTTTAGTGTCAATGCATTTTTTGTGGGGTAATGTTTTATACTCTGTGTCCTGTGGCATCCTTTCCATTTATATGTGGTTTTATAATTCTTTTTTTTAAAATTAATTTATTTATTTTTATTTAAGTTTTATAATTCTAGTTTAAAAATAGGCAGCTTAAATTCTGAAGTATAACGGATTTTTTGTCTTATTTTTCTATTCTTGGTTACAGGTGTGGACCTGTCCTTCCTTTGGTATCTCTTTCTTTTTTTAAAAAATGTTTAACCAGGCCAGGAGCCCTGACACCTGGAACTACTATCAAAGATTGTGTTTGCTGCTGCCTGAACAGAGTCCAATGTCCTTGGCAGCATCTACCATGACTTTGTGAGGGAGGGGAGCTGCCTAGCCCAGCTTTGCCTTGGTCCAGCAGGCCAGGTCAGTGCTGTTCTCAGATTCCCCTGAACAGATTTCACCATTGTGTGAATGAGACCTTCTGTCAAGCACTGAGCAGATATCCCCTTTCCACTGCAAAGCTGAACTAATGCCAGATCAATGCCTTAAACCTGTGACAAGAGGGAGCTTTTACCTGCTTCATGGCTTCAACACCTGGCCTTGGCTGTGCTGTACCTGCTCTGACTATTCCCAGAATAATGGCTGAACCATTATCTCCTCTTCAATCCCAGGAGCATCAGGAAGCCATCCCAGGCCTGCCCTTCCATCAGAGACTGGACAGAAAGGAAACTGTGCTGCCTGTGCTGCCCTTAAAATTGGCCACCAAATGCAATGCTTCTGCACTCAGCCTCAAAAGCCAACCTGCCTTTCCAATTTACAACTCCCTCCTGGCAAGGAATCCTTCAGGTCCTGAGCATCTTCCTGAGATTGTCCTCAAGTAAAAGCACCTTTCAGGACAGATGCTTATAAATTAATCAGAAATTGCTGACCTTCCTGGCTCCTTTTACAGAATTTTTTAAGGTTACTTGAAAAGTATTACCAAGAAGCATCATCCTCCCTTCCTACAAGATGAGGATCTGCCTTTTGCAAGCAGCACCGCTAGCGAGGTTCCATCCAGCCTTGGTCCCTGGATCCCCGCTTCATTTGATGAAAAAATACAAAGGCACTGGGCACTTTTTTTCCTAAAACTTCAAAACTGTGTGTCTCATTGTACATGTTATTTTTAAATTTTATGTAGAGAAAGAAGAATATAGGAGAAAAGTTTTTTTTCCCTCTTTTTAAATAGATTTTAATTGGGATCAACTGGATTGGTTGCATTGTACCCTGTGGGTGAGCCTGGAATCTCAGACTGCTAAAAGAGGCTTGACAAGCTGCCAGTCCTTGGGTCCTTGAGTACATACCAGCTATCAGACACTTAGCCTGAGCCCTTATCATTCGGGTGATTCTAGACTGAACCCCAGACCTCACCAACTGCTATGGGGCAGATATTGGGGGAACCCATAGCTTCCGGGCTCCTCTAATCCCCAATATGTATAAGGCCAACAAAATCATTTGTTAAGGCAACCACAGGCAATGATGAGCTAAAAGTTAGGTACAATCACTTCCCACTGCTTGAGTTCTATAAGTTAAGAATTTTGTATGGCCAATGAAAGTTATGAATTGCCCAAAAGCCTATGTACCCTTCCCTTGGCTATGCTGCACCTGAATGTGGCTGTTCTCAGAGGAAGGACTGAGCCACCATTACCCCCTTTATCTCAGGAACAGCAGCAAGCCACACTTAAAAGAGGGTGGCAAGAGCTTCCATGCAGTGCTGGGGCCCTAGATCAGGTAGAGGATGGTATCCAAATTCTGCAAATAGTTGGAAGTTCATGTATATCATATATATCTACATATCTATACATAAATATATCTTTTTAAATTGTATCTTGCTTTGGGTGGAAAATATGTGTGTATCATGTGTATGTGCAGTATATACATATATACAGTGTATATACAGTATATATATACACATGTATACGTATACATTCATATATATAAATGTATCCTTCATTAACTATTGCCAGCTTGAGAGTGATCGGGGGGATGAAGTAAATAAGGCATACATCAGAGAATAAAACAATTTAGAAAGAAGCAAAGAAAAAAGTCACTCATGAATTTAATTCTTCTACATATATATATGTGTGTGTGTGCATAAATATATATACTTTCTTAAATTGGTCCTTGTTATTATAGATTTTGAATACTCCCTGATGTTCTGTTGGACATATAATGTCCTTTTTTGTTTTGTATAATTTTTTGTTTTGTTTTGTATTGGTTTTCTGTTGGAATATACGGGAGAGTTGTTGGAATACAAGGGAGCCACCTGACAATGGCTGCTGAAGATCCAACCCAGAATGGATCTTCTCTTGTGAGAGGATGATACAAGGAGACTGAGAGGCAGTGTCTGTTCTCTGACCTCTCTGCATTGTTTGACCTCTCTCCTTTTCCTTCTAAATTGGTCTGCCTCCAATTTATCTCATTCCCAGTCCACAATACCTGTGTCAGCAAAGGCTGCCTTGCAACTCCTTCAGATGTTATGATCCACAGCTGTGGAGGCTCTCAGAGAATTGACCTGCCCCTTAACAGTTTTCTGTTTTTATTTTTGCTTATTCTGTTTCTTCAAATAAAATAAATTTGAAAAAAAGGATGACTGGGTGAAACATCAAATCATAGACACAATAAATAAGTTTATGCAAGAGAATGAAAATAATGAAAGAACATTTCAAATTTATGGGATGTAGCCAAAATAGTTCTTAGTGGAAGTGTTTTATCTCTAGATGCTTACTTGCATAAAATAGAGAAAGAGAAGATCAATGATTTGCGGGAAAAAAAAAAACAAATTAAAACCCCTCCAAGTAAATGCCAAATTTGAAATATTGAAAATAAAAGGGGAGATTAATAAAATAAAAGTAAGAAAACTATTAAACTAATAAATAATACTAAAATTTGGTTTTATGAAAAAACCAAAAAATAGATAAATCTTTAGTTGATTTGATTAGAAAAAGGAAAGAAGAAAATCAAATTGTCAGTATCAAAAATGAAAAGGATGATTCTTCAATTGATAAATGGTCAAAGGATAGGAACAGACAATTTTCAGTTGAAGAAATGGAAACTATTTCTAGCCATATGAATCTGACTTTGCTTCCAAGAGTGGACTTGTGGGCTTCTGTATCTTCCACAGTGCTCTTTGGCCCTGAGAACTTCTTGCTTATATGCTGTTCACTGAGTACACACCAATCATATCATAGGAAACCATTATTTGTTGTATGATTAAATCAATGTTAAACTAGATTTAAACATTGTCTCCTCAATTCTACTTAGTACCTTGTTTCAAGTTCTAAAGAAGAAAAAAAAAGCCATATGCAATTATGAGAATATAATTTAAGTATTAAAAGGTTAGTTTTAGAAGAGTTCACTGTTCACTGTGAACTAGAGGCCTATAACATCTCCTCGTAGGATCACATCAATTATACTGAACCATGCTAAATTAGATAATTATTGTTTCTATCAACTCTAATGTGTTAACACTTTGTAAGGATTCCAACATCTCCCCCTTTCTTTTGATTTAGAACATAGGTGATCATGGCCTCCCTGACTTCTCAAGGAGATGAGAACCCCCTCAAAAAAGATCATCACGCCTTCCCTGACTGCTCAAAAAAGAATCGAAAACACCATAAAAAGGTGGTCACACCCTCCCTGACATCTCAGGAAGGGAGATTGAAAACACCAAAGGAAATGGGAAATCAAATCAGATTAGCGGGTTCCTGAAGGGGCTCATTTGAAACAGGTATACATAAATCCATCAATATGGGAGGTATTACACATAATTACATAAGTACATAGCAATATAAGACAGACTAGCAGTAATGTAACAAATAACATGAATCAACATGAGAATTTATATATGTCCATAAGTCCTAGAAATAGTCCAAAAGGAATCCATTGTCCATTAGTTCATTGTGCCAGGAATCCAATAATTCCTGCAAGTTTTGAAGTCCTGCAATCAGTCTCATCTTGTGTTAGGGAATCCAATGATTCCTGAAGATTTTAAAGTTCTTTTTTTGGAGCTGTTTGCACTAGACACTGCCCTGTTAGGTTGAAATCCTGTATTCTCCCCAACTGTAATCCTGATTGCTTTTCTGTTGGTTGATCATGTAATCTCTTTGTATGTGATTACTTTTAGGCTGACTGATCACAACAGAGTCCTGATCTTCTAAAGACTCTCTGGGTGTAACCTCAGCTGCCATCATGTCCCACCTATCTTTTGATTGATACCTTGGAGCTGGGCTCCACCTCTCATTTCTCTGGGTCAATCTACATTCTGAGGCCCAGTGAAAGAATCGGTTGCGTTTTGGACATGGGGTTTTGGGTTTTCTCTCACCCTGTCTTCTCACTCTATCTCCATATCTACAATGAGCTCTCAAATATCCAACTTTTCCACACTGAAAACATCTACAAGTTTCTCTAGAAGTCCCTTGCCAAGAGGGACACTGCCTTCCCATGTTCATCATAGTCTGAGTATAATAAACATTTGTGCCCACTGTGGCACAGCATCTTATGATCTCCGCTAAAGGAGCATCTTTGTCTAGTCCCCATATAATTCTTTTGCAAACCTCATTGGCATTTTCCTTAGCCAGATGTCTGGTCATTATTTCTGTACCTGCATTATCTCCAATGGTTCTTATTACAGCTGTTTGCAAACGTCCCACAAAATCTGCAAAAGGTTCGTTGGGACCTTGCTCTATTTTTGTCAAGGCTTCCCCTCAATCTTTTTGTCCTGGGAGGGAACCCCAAGCTTTTATTGCAGCCTTAGAAATTTGCTCAAACACTGGTATGGCATAATAAATCTGTTCTGAATTCTCTCCATACTGATCTTCACCAGCTAGTTGGCCAAAAGTTATTTGTACATTATCTCCTGTTTGCCTATTGCATTGGGCTTGAATCCTACATAATTCATGAAACTCCGAAAACCACAATAAACTTTGTCCAGGTTCTAAACATGTTCTAGATGTGGATTTCCAATTATTTTGGGTTAAGATTTCATAAGACAAATTATCTAGTAACATTTTAACATGAGAATATGTAGCCCCATAAAGAGTGCATCCCTTTTTCAAATCCTTAATTTTTTCCAAATTAAAAGGAGTGTATCTTCTCCCTTTTTGACCTAAAGAATCACTCTCTTTATAACAGGATATGCATTTATAAAATCAGATATATCTTCTCCTTCATTTTTTGCCTTAATTAGTGCCCTTTCTAATCTTGTCATATTCTGCTTCACAGGAGAAGCTGATTGTGTTTTTGCCTCTCTCCCTCCCCCTTCTTCCTCCACCCATGAAGGGTTAATTGAGGAGGGAGGGTCATGAGATGTGGAATGATCTAATTTCTCCTGCTATGAAGTATCACACTCAGAATTGTACTTAACTCCATTCTTATCTGATTCTTCCTCCTTTTCACCTAGTTTAGTTGGCACCTCCTCTTCTTGCTCTTTCTTCTTTTTCTTCATTCTAACACTTAGATAATTTCTTATAGCCAGTTGTATTAAATTATATGTATTAAGCACGTCTTTGAAAATTGTATTTTTATTGCAGAATTGACAAAGAGTCTCTCCTTCTAATTTCCATAACATTGAGTTTGGATTAGAATTGTAGTTCACCCAGTTGCTCTCCTATTAATTTCCACTCATCTAGATCCAATTCTTTTTCCATAGAGAACCAAGGACATATATGCTTTACAGTTTCTAAAAGTTCAGTGATCTGCTCCAAAATTATAATCAAACCTTGGCTTTCCATAACCTTGAGAATGCTCTCTAAACGTTTTCCTTGAACAGAAACAGAAGGCTGTTTTCTAAACATCTGTCCCGTCTTAGCTGAAATTCTACTTTAACTCTTTTAACAAAATTTCTTTGTTGTACTCACCCTAATTTCTGGGTTGAGGAGACTTTTTCACTGGAAATCAGGATCCTGTCAGCCCCACGTTGGGCACCAAAATGTAGTGTTCTCTTCTTTTATATAATAGAAGATGGTTCTCTGTAGGAGCAGGTTTCTTGGGGAGATTTTCTGGAGGCAGTCTTAAGTTTCAGTTCAGAGTAATAATCACTCCAAATATAGCCAGCAGATAAAATCCAAACATTTATTTCTTATCTCTTTCCTTGGGCCCAGTTAGCTTTCTTAGAGGCCTATCTTTCTGCTTGGTTCCAAGAGCTCTTGCAGCTTGTCTTTTGTGTCTGCTTTTTTCAGCCTCCAGCCAGCACAATGGTGGAAGATGGAATAAATCTGACTTCGCCTCCGAGAATGGGCTTGTGGGCTTCTGTATATCCCAGAGTGCCCTTTGGCCCTGAGAGCTTCTTGCTTATATGCTGTTCACTGAGTACACAACAATTATTATATCATTGGGAAACCATTATTTGTTGTATGATTAAATCAATGCTAAACTAGATTTAAACATTGTCTCCTCAATTTCACTTAATACCTTGTTTCAAGTTCTGGCCCATAACATCTCCTTGTAGGATCAGCTCAGTCATACTGAGCCATGCTAAATTAGATAATTATTGTCTCTATCAACTCTAATGAATTAACACTTTGTAAGGATTCCAACATAATGTAATAACATAACTTTTGAAAATGTTTTTCTTACTAGAGTAAGAGCAGCAGCAACATACATTTGACACATAGTAGGGCTATTTTTCATTTCCTGTGGCAAAACTGTCCATTCATATCTTTTATAAGGCTCAGCTAAATTAACACTGGGCACTGAAAAGGCAAATCTTTTCATATCCTCCTTATCTAGAGGGATAGAATAGAAACAATCCTTGATGTCTATAATGCAAAGAGGTCATTCTCTAGGCAACTGAGTAGGAGATGGAAGTCCAGGCTGAAGAATTCCCACAGTTTCCATCTGTTCATTTACTTTCTTAAATCCGTTAACATCCTCCATTTTCCAGATTTCTTTTTTATAATAAATACTGGAGAATTCCAAGGACTTAGAGAAGGTTGTAAGTGCCCTTGGTCAAGTTGCTCTTGCACTATATCTACTAAGGCCTGAATTCTGAATTTTATCTCTTGTTAAGGGCCACTGTTCTACCCACACTGGTCTATCAGTTTTCCACTGAATAGGAACAGGTGAGAGTGCTGGCAGGCCTTCAACAGCAGCCCTGCCTAAAAAGCTGCAGTACTTAATTGTAATCCTATCTGCTGTAAAATGTCTCTTCCCCACAGATTGATGGGGATTTTTCCAACCACAAAAGAAGTAAAAACTCCTGTTTCATTTTCAAATGTCCATCTCATAGGGGCAGCACTAACTTCTGCTGCTATTGATCCTCCTACACCAGACATGTAGGTGTCTGCCTTAATCTTTGGCCAGTGAGTGGGCCAGCTGGCACTTCTAATGCACCAGTGTCTACCAATCCTTTTAATGGCATGCCATTTATATAGATAGTGAGCATGTCCTTGCTATAGATTTCCAGTCCCTAGGAGTTAAGACTTCATAAGCCAAATTCTGTAATAACATCTTAACATAAGCTGATGCAGCTCCATAAAGAATGCAAGTCTTTTTCAGGTCTTTGAAGATTTCTATATCAAAAGGAGTGTATCTTCTACTTTTTTGACCTGAAGAGTTAAACTGTTGAATCACAGGATGAATTTTTCTAGTTTCAAATCAACCATATCCTTCCCTTCCTCTGTGGCCTTAAGTACTGCCTTTTACAATCTACTCATAGGAGGGGGTGGTTCCTGGGGGGGAGGTGCTAGTGGTGTCACTGACCCTCCCACTACTCCTCCTCCCTCCATCCTGGAAGGTGGAGTTGATGGGGGAGGGTCAAGAACCAGTTCTAATTTAGGGGGGGTTGAAGCTGCCTTGTGAGAGCTAGAATCACTATGCCTTTCATCACACCATTCACCACACCCTTCATCCTCACTTAACTCCCCATGCCCTCTGGTGATATAGACATTAGTCTGTTCATTGTCTTCCTGTTTTTCCTCACACTTCTTCATCTGCCTTTTCTTAGAATTTTTTTCTTTTTTTTTTTTTTTATTATAATAATTTTTTATTGACAGAACCATGCCAGGGTAATTTTTTACAACATTATCCCTTGCACTCATTTCTGTTCCGATTTTTCCCCTCTCTCCCTCCATCCCCTCCCCTAGATGGCAAGCACGCCTATATATGTTAAATATGTCACAGTATATCCTAGATACAATATATGTTTGCAGAACCGAACCGTTCTCTTGTTGCACAGGGAGAATTGGATTTAGAAGGTAGAAATAACCCAGGAAGAAAAACAAAAATGCAAACAGTTTACATACATTTTCCAGTGTTCTTTCTTTGGGTGTACCTGCTTCTGTCCATCATTGACCAATTGAAACTGAGTTAGGTCTCTTTCTCAAAGAAATCCACTTCCATCAGAATACATCTTCATACAGTTCATTGTTGAAGTATATAATGATCGCCTGGTTCTGATCATTTCAGTTAGCATTAGTTCATGCAAGTCTCTCCAAGCCTCTCTGTATTCATCCTGCTGGTCATTTCTTACAGAACAATAATATTCCATAACCACATATACCACATATACCCAACCACATTTCATACACCACATATACCACAATTTACCCAACCATTCTCCAATTGATGGGCATCCATTCATTTTCCAGTTTTTTGCCACTACAAACAGGGCTGCCACAAACATTTTGGCATATACAGGTCACTTTCCCTTCTTTAGTATCTCTTTGGGGTATAAGCCCAATAATAGCACTGCTGTATCAAAAGGTATGCACAGTTTGATAACTTTTTGGGCATAATTCCAGATTGCTCTCCAGAATGGTTGGATTCGTTCACACCTCCACCAACAATGCATCAGTGTCCCAGTTTTCCTGCATCCCCTCCAACATTTATCATTATTTTTTCCTGTCATCTTAGCCAATCTGACAGCTGTGTAGTGGTATCTCAGAGTTGTCTTAATTTGCATTTCTCTGATCAATAGTGATATGGAACACTCATATGAGGGGAAATAGTTTCAATTTCATCATCTGAAAATTGTTGGTTCATATCCTTTGGCCATTTATCAATTGGAGAATGGCTTGATTTCTTATAAATTAGAGTCAATTCTCTATATATTTTGAAAATGAGGCCTTTATCAGAACCTTTCATTGTGAAGATGTTTTCCCAGTTTGTTGCTTTCCTTCTAATCTTGTTTGCATTAGTTTTGTTTGTACAAAGGCTTTTTAATTTGATGTAATCAAAATTTTCTATTTTGTGATCAGTAATGGTCTCTAGTTCATCTTTAGTCACAAATTTCTTCCTCCTCCACAAGTCTGAGAGATAAACTATCCTATGTTCCTCTAATTTATTTATAATCTCATTCTTTATGCCTAAATCATGGACCCATTTTGATCTTATCTTGGTATATAGTGTTAAGTGTGGGTTAATGCCTAATTTCTGCCATACTAATTTCCAGTTATTCCAGCAGTTTTTGTCAAATAATGCATTCTTATCCCAAAAGTTAGGATCTTTGGATTTGTCAAACACTAGATTGCTATAGTTGACTATTCTGTCTTGTGAACCTAACCTGTTCAACTAATCTATTTCTTAGTCAATACCAAATGGTTTTGGTGACTGCTGCTTTATAATATAGTTTTAGATCAGGTACAGCTAGGCCACCTTCATTTGATTTTTTTTTCATTAATTCCCTTGAGATTCTCGACCTTTTATTATTCCATATGAATTTTGTTGTTACTTTTTCTAGATCATTAAAATGTTTTCTTGGAAGTCTGATTGGTATAGCACTAAATAAGTAGATTAGGGAGTATTGTCATCTTAATATATTCGCTTGGCCTATCCAAGAGCACTTAATATTTTTCCAGTTATTTAAGTCTGACTTTATTTATATGGAAAGTTTTTTGTAATTTTGTTCAAATAATTCCTGACTTTCCTTTGGTAGATAGATTCCCAAATAATTTATGCTGTTATCAGTTATTTTGAATGGAATTTCTCTTTGTATCTCTTGCTGTTGGATTTTGTTGGTGCTGTATAAAAATGCTGAGGATTTATAAGGATTTATTTTGTATCCTGCAATTTTGCTAAAGTTATGAATTATTTCTAATAGCTTTTTAGTAGAATCTCAGAGATTCTTTAAGTATACCATCATATCATCTGCAAAGAGTGATAGTTTGGTTTCCTCATTGCCTACTCTAATTCCTTTAATCTCTTTCTTGACTCTTATTGCCAAGGCTAGTGTTTCTAATACAATATTGCATAATAATGGTGATAGTGGGCAACCTTGCTTCACTCCAGACCTTACTAGGAAAGGTTCCAGTTTTTCCCCATTGCATATGATGCTTACTGACAGTTTTAAATATATGCTCCTGACTATTTTAAGGAAAAGTCCATTTATTCCTATACTCTCAAGTGTTTTTATTAGGAATGGATGTTGGATTTTATCAAATGTTTTTTCTGCATCTATTGAGATGATCACATGTTTTTTGTTAGTTTGGTTATTGATATAGTCGATTATGCTAATAGTTTTCCTAATATTGAACCAGCCCTGCATTCCTGGTATAAATCCTCCTTGGTCATAGTGTATTATCCTGGGGATGATTTTCTGTAATCTTTTTGCTAATATTTTATTTAAGATTTTAGCATCAATATTCATTAAGGAGATTGGTCTATAATTTTCTTTCTCTCTTTTCAGTCTACCTGGTTTAGGTATCAGTACCATGTCTGTGTCATAAAAGGAGTTTGGTAGGACTCCTTCAATCTCTATTTTTTCAAATAGTTTATATAGCATTGGAGTTAATTGTTCTTTAAATGTTTGGTAGAATTCACATGTAAATCCATCTGGTCCTGGGGATTTTTTCTTAGGGAGTTGATTAATAGCTTGTTCTATTTCTTTTTCTAAATTGGGGCTGTTTAGGATATTTATTTCTTCCTCTCTTAATCTGCGCAAGCTATATTTTTTAAGGTATTCTCCCATTTCATTTAAGTTGTCGAATTTATTGGCATAAAGTTGGGCAAAGTAACTCCTAATTATTGCTCTAATTTCCTCTTCGTTAGTGGCAAGTTCTCCCTTTTCATTTTTAAGACTAACAATTTGATTTTCCTCTTTCCTTTTTTAAATCAGATTTACTAAGGGTTTGTCTATTTTGTTGGTTTTTTCATAGAACCAACTCTTTGTTTTATTAACCAATTCAAATGTTTTTTTTTTTAATTTCAATTTTATTAATCTCTCCTTTTATTTTTAGAATTTCAAGTTTAGTGTCTGACTGGGGGTTTTTAATTTGTTCCTTTTCTAGCATTTTTAGTTGCAAGCCCAATTCATTGACCTTCTCTTTCTCTATTTTATGCAAGTATGCCTCTAGAGATATGAAGTTTCCCCTTATTACCACTTTGGCTGCATTCCACACATCTTGGTATGATGTCTCATTATTGTCATTTTCTTGGGTGAAATTATTAATTATTGTCTATGATTTGCTGTTTGACCCAATCATTCTTTAGTATGAGATTATTTAGTTTCTAATTATTTTTTGGTCTACTTTCTCCTAGCTCTTTGTTGAATGTAATTTTCATTGCATTGTGGTCTGAAAAGGATGCATTTCCTATTTCTGCCTTACTGTATTTGAGTTTGAGGTTTTTATGTCCTAATATATGGTCAATTTTTGTATAGGTTTCATGAATTGCTGAAAAGAAAGTGTGCTCCTTTCTGTCTCCATTTCATTTTCTCTAGAGATCTATCATATCTAACTTTTCTAGTATTCTATTTACCTCTTTGACTTCTTTCTTATTTATTTTGTGGTTTGATTTATCTAATTCTGAGAGTGCAGGGTTGAGATCTCCCACTATTATAGTTTTGCTATCTATTTCTTCTTGCATCTCTCTTAATTTCTCTTTTAAGAATTTAGATGCTACACCACTTGGTGCATATATGTTTAATATTGATATTGCTTCATTATCTATGCTACCCTTCAACAAGATATAGTGCCCTTCCTTATCTCTTTTAATCAGATCAATTTTTGCTTTTGCTTGATCTGAGATCAGGATGACTACCCCTGCTTTTTTGACTTCACCTGAAGCATAGTAGATTTTGCTCCAACCTTTTACCTTTACTCTGTATGTATCTCCCTGCTTCAGGTGTGTTTCCTGTAAACAACATATTGTAGGATCATGGCTTTTAATCCATTCTGCTAACTGTTTCCTCTTTATGGGGGAGTTTACCCCGTTCACATTTATGGTTAAAATGACCAATTCTGTATTACTTGCCATCTTGTTAATCTCTATTTCTGCTTTTCTCCCTTCTTTCCCCCTTCCCCCTTCCCAGTATTAAGCTTGTGATCACCACTTGCTTCTCACAGACCTCCCTTTTTAGTATCCCTCCCCCCACTTTATAGTTCCTCCCCCTATCTTACTCCTTTCCCTCACAGTTTCTGTATTCCCTTCTGCTTACCTTATTCCTTCCCTTTTCACTTTTCCCTTCTCACTTTTCAATGAAGTGGGAGAAGTTTCACCATAAATTGAATTTGTCTAAAATTTTCTCTTAAAGCCAATTCTGATGGCAGTAAGATACCCAGTATATTCATCCGCCTCCATTCTTTCTCTCAGATATAATAGGTTTCCTTTGCCTCTTCGTGAGATGTAGTACCCCCCACTTTCCCCTTTTTCTGGTACAATGTCCTTTCCATCTTTAGTTTCTAGAACAAGGTATACATGTATTCTTTATACATCTTTATAGCAGAAATATAGTTCCCAAGATTTCTTTTTACCTTTTTAGGTTTCTCTTGAGTTCTATATTTGTAGATCAAACTTTTTGTTAAGTTCCGGTTTTTTCATCAGAAATAGATGAAATTCACTAATTTCGTTGTATGTCAATCTTCTTCCCTGGAAAAAGATGCTCATTTTGGCTGGGTAAATTATTTTTGGTTGCTGTTTAATGTGGATGCTGCTAGATCCTGGGTGATCCTTATTGTGGCTCCTCTATATTTGAATTGGGTTTTTCTAGGCGCTTGCAGTATTTTTTCCCTTTGTCTGAGGGTTCTGGCATTTGGCCACTATATTTCTTGGTGTTTTGATTTTAGGATCCCTTTCAGTAGGTGATCAATGAATTCTTTCAATGTCTATTTTACCCTCCTGGAAAATAGTGTCCAGGCTCTTTTTTTCATCATATTTTTCTGGGAGACCAATATTTCCCAGATTGTCTCACCTAGACCTATTTTCCAGGTCTGTTGTTTTCCCAAGAAGGTATTTCACATTTTTTTCCATTGTTTGATTTTTTTTGGTTTTGCTTGATTGACTCTTTTTGTCTCCTCAAGTCATTCAATTCCATTTGTTAGATTCTGATTTTAATTGAAGTATTTTCTTCACTCACTTTTTTTTATATCTTTTTCTAATTGTCCAACTGAGTTGTTTTGTTCCTTGGAATTTTTTTCCATTTCACCAATTTTATTTTTTAGAGAGCTATTTTCTGTTTCTAGTTCACTAATCCTATTTTTCAAGGATTTGATTTCTTTATCCACTCTGCCTTTCAATGAGTGGGATGACGTCTCCAGACTCTCTTGACAAGCCTCTCCTTTTCCCATTTTTCTTCTAGCTCTCTTGTGAGAGCCTTTTTAATTTCTTCTATGAGATTCATCTGTGCTGAGGAACAGATGATCTCCTCCTTTGGGGATTCACCTAGAGACAGTCTGTTTTTAGTCTCCTCAGGGTTTAGAGTCTGCTCTCTATCCATATAGAAGCTGTCAATGGTTAAGGTACTTTTCAATTTTTTGCTCATTTTGTCAGAGAAGAATCAGAGACAAACTAGCAAAGAAAAAAAAGAAAAAAAACCCAAAGGGAATCTGCTTTTTTGTGGGGAGGGGCTGGGTGGTGTTACCGAGCTTTCTCTACAGACTGCGGGGGCAGCAGCGAGGCACTAGAAGGACTGTGCTGCACCTAGGCTCTGAGACTCTAAGAGTGTGCTGAGATGCTGTAGAGGAGGGGTGGCCAGGTCCCGAGAAAATCTAGCTGTTTGGGGCTGTATTCTTCACTCCCCAATGTTTTCAGCTTCTCTGCTGGGCTACTGATTTGCTGCCAGGGCAAAGTATCCAATCCTGTAGCAAAGCTCTCCCCACAGAGATGGCTGAGATCACACCCTACCTCCTCTGGTCTGCTCGGCTGTGAGCTGCCTGCCGTGCTCTTGCTGCCACTACCTGCCCTCAGCCTGCGTCCAATCTAAAACTGTCCCCACACTTGAGCAAAAACCGACCTTTCCTGGCAAATTTCAAGGATGTCTTCTCTTGTTAAATATTTGTGGGTTTTTTTTTCCAGTCAAGCATTAATTCAGAGGTTTGTCATGGAAGAAGTTCTGAGAAAAAACGCGGAGCTTACACAGCTGTGTGCCTTCTCTCCACCATCTTGGCCGGAATTTTTCTTTTTTCTATAACTTGCAGGATTCTTAAAGCCAGTTGTATTATGTTGTATATATTGAATGTTTCCTTGGAAATTTATCATTGTAGTATTCACATAGTTGATCTCCTACCAGCTTCTAATTATCTAGCCCTATCTCTTGTTCCTTTAAGAACCAAGGGGAGGTGTTTTTGTTTGTTTGTTTGTTTGTTTGTTTTTACCTTTGAGCTCTCAAGTCACTTTATTTTATTTTATTTTTTAATAGCTTTTTATTTACAAGTTACATGTATGGGTAATTTTACAGCATTGCCAATTGCCAAACCTTTTGTTCCAATTTTTCCCCTCTCTTCCCCAACTCCCTCCCCCAGATGGCAGGATGACCAGTAGATGTTAAAAATATTAAAGTATAAATCAAATACAGAATAAGAATACATGACCAAACCGTTATTTTGATGTACAAAAAGAATCAGACTCTGAAATATTGTACAATTAGCCTGTGAAGGAAATCCAAAATGCAGGCAGGCTAAAATATAGGGATTGGGAATTCAATGTAATGGTTCTTAGTCATCTCCCAGAGTTCTTTTGCTGGGTGTAGCTGGTTCAGTTCATTACTGCTCCATTGGAACTGATTTGGTTCATCTCATTGCTGAAGATGCCCAGGTCCATCAGAATTGATCATCATATAGTATTGTTGTTGGAGTATATAATGATCTCCTGGCCCTGCTTGTTTCACTCAGCATCCCTTTATGTAAGTCCAGGACTTTCTGAAATCATCCTGTTGGTCATTTCTTACCATACAATAATATTCCATAATATTCATATACCACAATTTATTCAGCCATTCTCCAATTGATGGGCATCTACTCAATTTCCAGTTTCTGGCCATTACAAAGAGGGCTGCCACAAATATTTGTGCACATCCAGGTCCCTTTCCCTTCTTTATGATCTCTTTGAGATATAAGCCCAATAGTAATACTGCTGGATCAAAGGGTATGCACAGTTTGATACCTTGTTGAGCATAGTTCCAAATTGCTCTCCAGAAGAGTTGGATGAATTCACAATTCCACCAACAATGTATTAGTATCCCTGTTTTCCCACATCCCCTCCAGCATTCTGCATTATCTTTCCCTGTCATTCTAGCCAGTCTGACAGGTGTTTAGTGGTATCTCAGAATTATCTTAATTTGCATTTCTCTGATTAATAATGACTTGGAGCATCTTTTCATATGGCTAGAAATAGTTACAATTTCATCATCTGAAAATTTTCTGTTCATATCCTTTGACCATTTATTAACTGGTGAATGGCTTGATTTTTTATAAATTAGAATCAATTCTCTATATATTTTGGAAATGAGTCCTTTATCAGAACCTTTGACTGCAAAAATATTTTCCCAGTTTATTGCTTCCCTTCTAAACTTGTCTGCATTAGTTTTGTTTGTCAATTTGATATAATCAAAAATTTTTATTTTGTGATCAGTAATGATCTCTAGTTCTTCTTTGGTCATAAATTCCTTCCTCTTCCACAGGTCTGAGAGGTAAACTATGCTATGTTCTTCTAATTTATTTATAATCTCATTCTTTATGCCTAGGTCACAAACCCATTTTGACCTTATCTTGGTGTACAATGTTAAATGTGGTTCGATGCCTAGTTTCTGCCATACTAGTTTCCAATTTTCCCAGCAATTTTTGCCAAGCAGTAAGTTCTTATCCCCAAAGCTGGGGTCTCTGGGTTTGTCAAACACTAGATTGCTATAGTTATTGACTGTTTTGGGGGTCCTGTGTTTTAATGTACCCAAGAGTCTAGTGATCTGCAACCAAGTTACAATTAAGCCTTGTCCATTGATCAACTTAATATGCTTTCTATAGCAGCCCCTCAGGGCAGGAGTGGGTGTGGGGCTGGGGCTGGGGCTGGGAGAGAATCTTTTCCTAATATTTGCCCCATTTTAGCTAGAAAAGGTTTCTAGTTTAGCCCTTAACAAAGTAAGTTCCCTGTTTGTCTATTAAAACCCTCACCCTATTTCCTGGTCACCGGAGACTTCTTTAATGAAATTAGGGTCCTTAGTCCACACATTGGGCACCAAATGTGATGACCGTGTTAGCACCCTGCATACCTTAGAATCAGCCAGTCAGGATAAGCAAAAGTCCTTAGTCTTTATTCTTGGTCTTTAGAGGTAGGATTGAATTGGATGGAAGCAGAATCTCCACAACCTTCCTTCTTCATCTCCCACCCAGAAGTGACCGTGGCTAGTCTTACTCCACCCCTAGTCCCTTCTACAATTATCTGTATACACCAATTATCGAGCCAGCACAAGATAGTGGGAAGGGCCATTTTCCAACCATATGCTTATAGAGTATTGTCCAATTAGTAATTAGCCTTAAGTGCTCAAACTGACCTCAGTGCATCAACTCAAGAGTTTCAGCCCTTTACAGAGAACAAGATGGTTGAGGAAATGCATCAAGAATGGTGTGATTGGTTTTCAAAGGTTGATAAATAAGTGGAGGGATTGAATATTATAAATGGAATGAAGACCACTTATGAGAATATGGCCTCAACCTATACCCAAATTATAAATTAAAACTTTGTAATAACATGTTGTGCTATAGCCAAAAGCTGCAGATATTTAATTATCTTAGATAAACATACATTTCCCTTTCATCCCTTCTCCCTTGACTTTTTTCATTAGCATTATACTTCTAATATGGTAAAGAATGTCTTATTGGCTACTATTATTTGCCTCTGGGACAGATTTCCACATTTAGAATGGGAGTCCACACTCCCAGCCAATGGGAAGAAGGGCCAAGAAAGGAGGGGTATTGCTTCAGGGTTAGGGTCTATATATTCCTGTATTTTGCAGCTTGTGTTTTGCACACCTATACTGACACTGCTGTCATTAGGAACTGCTCTTTCTCATGAGATCATAATAAACACTTTTTGATTTTTATCTAGGGAGTCTCTGATTTTAATTTGGGTGAGGATTGCTGTCCCACACATGAGAGTGGCTCAGGTTCAGGCTGTTCTACATGTACTGGGGAATGAGTGCAAGAAAAGTTTTGGGGGAGAATATGTGAGAGTTGAGGGTGAACAGGAATTCTTCGATGACCTGGAAGGAAAAAAAAACAGTTGAAATCATTTTTCTGAAGCATGGAGATTTTGGACTTCATGGGTTCTGGTATAACCCAGCTGATCTGAATTTTAATCTTAACTTTTTTCCTGACTCATTACTTTTTGTTCCATGTGCTGGGACAACTTTCTTTTTGTTTGTGCTGACATGGCCAAAATTAAACCTGATTAATTAGGACAAAAGCTCAGATTTGGTAACTTAAAGAGAAGAATATTAGTAAAGTTGTGAAGAGAAAGGTCAATTATATGGCAATGGAGAGGGAGTCAATGGGTGGTAAGGAAATGCAATATATTTATATATTCACATACATGAAAGTGCATAATGATTAGCTTGAGGTGATAGTTCAGGAGGAAGTTTCTGTCAGGTAGGGGAGAAATGAACAAGTTTACTTCTTAAAAATAGCCACAAGAGAAAGAAAGATTAAAGATATAAAAGAAGAGTAGATGGCACATAAGTGGCTTCTCTGCCACTTTCTCTCCTAATCTTTCTCCTACTGGGAATTTGTAATGTCATCCTCTAATGAAGAAGTGACAAGATTCTTTTGCTCTCACTATTCTTAATAAAGCTCTGAGAAAAAATGTTTTTCTCTTTCAGTGACAAAAAGTTTCCTTATTCTGGAGAATTTCCAAGCTCCTCTGATCTCTAAATAACCAGAAATGCTAATTTATTTATTCAACTTCAATACTCTTTACATAATCAAAGGATAATTATAGCTAAAGGGATGCAGAGTGTATTACCTTCTGTTTTCCTCTCTAACTTAGACATTCTTAACCTTTCCTGTGTCATAAATCTCTTTGTCAATCTGATAAAATTCATGAAACCCTTCTTAAAATAATGTTTGCTGTTAACATTCATAATTGAAGTGAATATTAAATTTCAATTAGTTCTTAATGAAATTAAATATGTAATTTTTCCTAATTTGTGTTCATAGGCCAAAGGGTTTTTGGCAAAGATACTAGCATGATTTGCCATTTTTTCCCCCAAAGGATTAAGGCAAAGAGAAGTAAAGTATCACACAGCTAGCTATTAAGTTTCTGAAACTACATTTGAACTCAGATCTTCTTGCCTCCATCTCTTGTACTCTATTCATTGATCCAGTTAACTGCCTACTAGCTCTTCACAAAACATGAAATATCAGGAGTGACTAGCTCTGTTGATTTTCCTAATGACCATGAAAGCATCCACTCTTTTTCAGTGAGAACGTTTTGTAAAAAATGCTAAAGTGTCAACTATCTCAGATGAAAGACTTCTATGTTCTAACCTCCAGCTTTTTGTAACTCTTCCCTCATTTACTTTACTCTCTCATTTTCTTTTATGTTTTCTAAGATTTTCTTCTTAAAGCTTCTTTTCTGGTTTCTTATATTTTTTCATTATATTATATATTGTTTCCAAATGAAGATCTGTCTTCTCTTCCACCCATCTTCTCCCATTCCAAAATCCCAAAACAAAGATGAAGAGTTAAGCAAAAAAAAAAAAAAAGGAAAAAAACATTATTTCTTAATGCGATGAATTTATCTCCTTTCTATCAGTAGGTAACTGGCCTGTTTCATCATAACTCCTTTGGAATAATGGTTGGATTTCTAATTGAAATTATGAATTGAGAATTGTAACTGAATTTCTAAGGCTTTAAAAATAATTATAATATTGCTGTTGATGTAGATTGTTCATATGGTTCTACTGATCTCACTTTGTATCATTCCATCCAATGCTGCCAGGTTTTCCTAAAAGCATTCCATTTAATATTTCTTATAGTACAATTCACTAAATATTTCACCACATTCATATACCATAATTTCCAGTAATTTCTCAACAGATCGTCACCTTTTCTCGTTTTAATTTTTGGTGGTCACCACTTAACAAAAAAATTAAGTGTTTTGTGCATAAAGGTACTTTTTTTCTTTCATTGGTCTTTTTGGGATATAGAACTTGTAATGATATACCACTTGTAAGTGGTATATCCACTTTGTCAAGGGCATATACATTTTAATGACTTTGGGGGAAATTCTAAAACACTTTTCAGAGTGACTGGGTCAGTCCATATCTCCATTAACATTACTTTCCTCTACAGAGCCCCAACATGTGTCATTTTATTTTTTGTAACCCTTGCTTATCTAATTATTGAAAATTGAAAAGTAGAATACTTTCAATTTTCAATCTTCTAATTGTCAATGACTTGGAGCTTTTCATTTCATATGGCTACTGGGGAATTTGATTTCATCAAAGACATGAGTTCATGTCTTTTGACCATTTATCAATTGGGTAATGACTCCCAATTTAAGGAGCCTTAGATATTTGTCCTTGAGAAGAGAAGTCTTTACTTGGACATGATAGATGTCCTCATAAGTTAGAAATGATTTAACACAAAAGAGGGATTGCACTTGTTTTTCTGGATCCCAGAAGATGCAATGAAGAACAATGAAGTAAATCCACAAGGAGGCCAATTTGGACTCAGCAGAAACAAAAACATTCTTGCAATTAAAATAGTAATATAGTCGAATTGGATACCCTGAGATTCAGTGAATTTTTTGTTGAATATAAAGCAAATGATTCCAATTGGACTGAAGATCTTTTGAAGCACTTCTTTGATTAAGATCTCTAGGCTTTGTTAATTTCATATGTGATACTAAATAGCATTCACTGTCAGTAATATTTCTGCCAAGGTTTCTTCCCCATAGGGAGTTCAGCTGTTCAGAGACAGGAAATACAATTATATGATTTTTCTAATGAAGAGTTTGGGGAATTGAGCCTCTTAGGCAGTAGAAATTTCAAATATTCTTCTGCTTCCTGCATAGGACAAGATACAAGTTGTCTCAGACCAGGAGGGAGTCTGCTTGAAACTCACAGATATCAGCCCAAATGCCTGAACCTCTTCACTTTTTTAGGACCCAAAGTGTCTGCTTTCTTGTCCTTCATTGCAACAGATCAGCCAAACCTGTCCAATTGGTTATGCTCAGTAAGTGATTGGTGATAGGAAGTATTGGAAAGGGAGTGAAGAAAAGAAGTGGGAATTAAGGGGAAAAAAGAAGCAACCTGTTGATCATCCCAAGCTCAGCATGACTTAGATCAAAAATCCAGAGCAAGAAAATCTCACCTACTTCAGAATCTTCTTGAAAGCCCAGAATTAAGTCCAGAATCAAATCTGAGGAGAGCACAGGATAAGTCCTATGCTTTCAGGCATGTTCAGATCCCATCTTTGCCAATAAGACCTTTATCTTATTATTTGAATTCTTGAACCCTGAGCCATAAAATGGGAATCAAAAATTCCTTATTGGCTTTGTGGTTCTTTTTTTGTCAGTGAAATGAAGTAAACTTTGTGGAAATTTTTTAATGAACTTAAATCCTTTCAGAAAGATAAACTTTTATTTTTGTCACAATAATGAATTTGTTGCGGTCCAGTCCATCTCACCCAAATATCCAAACACCAGGGAAAATCTATAGCCAGAGGTAAGTCTCAGATGCATCAATAGGAAACCTAATAAAAACAGAAAGATTATCCCCCTAATCCCCAAATAAAAGACACTGTACTATGATACATAAACAAGTAGATGACATGTGATTCTATAGACTCTGAAAGATTTTTATTTAAATTGAGATTATCACTTAAGGCATAAATTACAGGATTAGGGAGTGTGGGTGAAATCACTAAAGGTGATGGAAGGACTTTCTACCCTAATAACAGATGGCTAGCCTAAAACCATTTGTTATGATCTGAAGGTAGTCAAAATCTTAAAAAGCTTTCAGAGAAGGGGCTAGGATTCCATCAGGAATAAAAATATGATAAGGAAATAGGCAGAGACTCTATAGTATTTGGAGTATACTCCATCCATGTGCCAAGATATCTGGTTGTCTCTTCTGGAAACATTATTATATGATGTATGAAAGGTCACTGTAATATGAAGAGTTCATATTGCACATTCAGATATTCTTAAATACAAAAAGAGCAGTTTTCTGTAACTCATATGTCATATACTATTGTCTTCTCCCTATTATCCTAATGTAATTTTATTGATTTTGTCATCTCTTAGTCATCTTGTCCCACTTTCTCTTTCCCTCTGATAAGACCAGATATCTGATGTTCTGATTTATTTCTTCTGATTCTATTATATCCCACTCTCCCATTATCCTTCCTTTATACCTTCTATTCCTATCTCCACTCCTCTATTTTAACAAGTTTTCAGCCACAATAATTGCCTTATGAAAAATAATCAGTATTTCTTGAATTCTCCTATCTAGGAAGTGTCTGGGACCAATTTTTTTCTGTGGTATATTGTGCAATTGCATTGTGAACTAAGAACTATGATCATCTGTCAGTCAGTGAATTCATCTGTCTGCCTCTAAGGATGTGGGGATGACTGGAATAGTGTAGGGGTCCAGACTCTGCAGGGGATCCAGGGGGCTGAACAGGAGGAATAGGGTCGCCGTCAAAGGAAGACAGGAGTCATGGAGTAGTTTGAGTGAAGAACTGATGGAAGTGATGCTCCCACTTCTCTCAGACTCCTTCAGGTTTTATTTTTATACTATATTATGATCATATACTTTTCTTTAAGTTTTCAGATATGTGTCTGACTTATTGATCTTTATATGTTACTACATTTGACATTTAATATTTGAGTAAGTTTTTTTATGTTTAAGTGTTAATTATTGATTACATTATGTGAAGCCAATAATGAAAGGTAAATGGTATACAAGGTAAAATGTCAGTGAATTTTGTTAGTTTACTTATGTCTTCTTTGTCAATTCGATGGATTGTTTGATTCTTCTACTTCCTTGACCTGAAACCATATACACAGGCATTTAGGGCAATTCCTAGTTATATTTTAACGATCTTTTGGTTCCTAGGTATACTGATCTTTTCTTAGTCTAAGTTGGTAAACACCATTATTTCTTGGACCTTTGGATTCTCTCCGATAATGACAATGCTTTCCATAGTGTTCTCTCCTTTATCATATATATATATATATATATATATATATATATATATATATATAATTTAATATCATATCAATATGACATATATCATATAATATCAGTGAGATATTAGTTTTATTAGTACAGAATATGCATGTGAAATCATTTCTATTTAACTTGCCCAAATTCCCCTTGTCACCAGGTTTTTTTAGATAATGTTTTAGTGCCAATGAAGCCAAATATAAATAATATAGGAAATAGTAGTCCACTAATAAGAATCATAGAAGGAAATGTTGTTCTTGCATAAGTGCTGCACATATTTGATCTCAGTGCTGGACTTTGCCAATCAGTGTAGAGATTGCGGCTCCCAACAGGATAGGATAAGAGAGACAAAGGAGTCAAAAAAGAGTAGAAGGGATTCAAGCAATAAGAAAGATTAAATATGTGTGTTATGATGGGGGGAGAATGCATTCAAGTATTTGAAGGATTGTCATGAAAAAAAGATTAGGCATGTTTAGATTGACCTCAGAGACCACAACTAGGAATAATATATGCAAACAGCAAAAAAAAAAAAATCAACTAGATAGAAGGAAAATCTATCTAATTATTATAACACTGGGATACTACAAATAAAATAGAAACACAGCATGTCTAGAGAAATTTCATGAGGGTTGCATAAAGAGCATAAAAAGACCTTAAAGGATTTACTCAAGCTGTGCTATCCCTTTTAAATATACATTTTCTAAATTTAATTCCACTTTTCCCTGGATGATAATTGTTGGGTTTTTTTTTTTTCGAGGAACATGTTATTTTATAGAAACTGGTTGTAGTATTCAACCTCAGGAAACACCCCTTTCTAGAAACCAGGGAAGTCTATCTATTTGATATAAACTCAAAATTAATAGAGAAATAACACTGGTGGTAGTTTATAGGTATTTATTTATAAGAGCGAGAGCAACATTCCTAAATGCCTTGGAGCATCCACCTAGAAACTTGAGAGAAAAGATAATTTTTTTGTCTTCTAGGAACCCAACTTGCTGGTTTGAGTGTGAGGTAGGGTAGTCGCCCTGCAGTATATTCTACATATGTGAAAAAGACTCAAATATCATAGAAGAGAGTAATCTAAGTATGAATCCGCAAAGTCTGGACAATGGCAACCCTTCTGGGTGATTCTTTTCTCTTGCTTATATCAACTCCAACGAAGTTTAGTCTTGCTACTACCATCCACACCATCAACTCTAATTGAGATATTAATTTTCTTCATCTCTCTAGGTATTCTCTCTTTTGGACTTCAAATTATCTGCCTCCAATAGATATATTCTCTGCTCCAACTCCTCCTGGAGTGGTAGCTATCTTTAGTTATTTAAAGGGCTAGTTTTTCCTTAGCCTACGAAGGACATGGCAAAAAGACAAATTTGGATTTGATCTCAGAAAACAAACAAACTTCTTAATAAATAAAGCTTTGCAAATGAGGAATGGGATCCATCAGGAGAAGTTGGGTTCCTGCTCATTGAAGGTCTTCATATAATAGCTAGCTGATGACTTCTCATCTGTAAAATGACCTTCCATCACCCTATCTGCTGTGCTTCTAACTCAGGATTTCATAATCATAACTCAATGTCCAAGGCCTTCTCCAAATATTAGACTCACATGCCACTCTCCTTTTGCCTTTGGTGAGTCCCTTTAGGGAATTCCTCAAATTGCAAGAGCTCTGGTGTGTTGTTTTTTGATCTCCTCCCATTTGTGCCTCTGTGTCTCCAAGCTCTGTCATTATGCTCTTGTACTGGTATCTTTCTTCCTTCCTACCTCACCTTTTTTTTGTATCCTTAGCACTTAGCAAACTCTTGCACAGAGTACATTTTTTAATAAATGCCTACTGCCTGCCTAAACATGGAAAAAGAGTTCAGTATATGATTTTCACAGTCACATCACATTTTTCATGGTTCATGTAGGAAAAAATTCTTATTTAGGAATAGATTGGACTAAACAATTTTTGGGATCCTTTTCAAATCTGAATGCTTCTAGAATCCTCAGAGGGATGAGCCTTCTAGAAATTCTGCCTCTTTTACTCAGATTATATTATTGACTTTTCTAGTTCATATAAGGAACATGTAAAATGTCCCTGTCATTGTCTGAGGTTAACTTTACCATTAAGTCTTAGATAGAGAACTGACTCCATTCTCTCCAGAAACACCTTCCTAGACTTAATAGGACCATTTCTTCCATCTGTCTTCCATCCACAATATTTTTAGTATGGGCCACAAGCTACAGTGAGTTTTTTTCTTTTTAAAGCTGGAAAACCTTAGAAAAGGAAGTTAGAACAGAAGGCCAGTTGTAATAGGATGTTACAATCAAGAATATTAGAATTTTGAGGAGTTCTAGAATATGCATCAGAACTCTAACTCTTGTTATATAGACTTTTTCAAAGCTGATGTAACAGGATCCCAGAGAGATGCCATTTCATATATATGGTCCTGAGTCTCCTCAAGTGAGCTTCAGAAACAAAGGCTCACCAAAATCTGGCAGGTTGACTCCATCCACTACCAGGTATGTGTAGCTTCAGCATATAAGAAAAAGGAAAACACATAAGCCGCCAGATTCTCCCCTCATACGAGGGTGTAATTCAATTAAAAATGATATGAGTTTCTAGTAGACAGTAAATTCACTATGAGTCAACAGTAGTAGGGCAGACAAAACAACATAAATAAAACATATATTATATTAAAGGAGACATAGCTTCTACTAAGAATGAGGTGATTAATCCATAGTCCTCATCTGAAATTTTGTGTTTACTTCTGGGTACCACAATTTGGAAAGACTATTTACAATCTGGAAAGGATGCAAAGGAAAATAGCCAGGAATAGTGAAGGACCTGTGAACACTAGCTAAAGGAACTCGAGTTATTTGGCCTAAAGAAAAGAAAACATGAGATAAGGGCTGATTGTCTTCACATTTTTTAAAGTAATGTTACATGGAAGTCCTTTTTGTAAGGACTTAAAGGGTAGTATGAGAGCATCCAATAGAATTTTAAAACTGGCATATTTTTGCTCAATAGAAACAAAAGTAAGAGCAAACCCAGAGTGGAATAGGCTCCTTCAGGAAACTAAAAGGTTTTCTTTCCACGGAGGTATTCAAGGAAATAGGTAAAGCCCACTTGACAATTATATTGTAAAGTGGATTTTTACATGTTTTATACTATGTATCCTATGGCATTCTTTTCATTTCTCTGTGAATTTATCATTACAGTTAAAAAATCAATGGTCTAACTCCTTCATACTTTATGAATCGGTTCTTTTTCTGGGAGCAAAAGTATCTTCACGTGCTTTTGGTTTTTAAACTAGGTAGTTAACATAATCAAAATGACTTAGTGTCTCAAAGATTTCATAAAACAATATTGTTGATACTATATACACTGGTCTTTTAGTTCTGCTCATTTAATTTTTCTTCATTTCATGCAAGACTATTCATGTTTTTCTGAGATCAATGAAATCATCATTTCTTATTGTACAGGGGCAATAGATCATGGTGATCGTATAACTATTTCCTAACTAATAAATATGCCCCAAATTTCCAGTTCTTTGTCACTAAAAAGAAAGCTGTTATAAATACTTTAGAAAATGTAGATTTATTTCCTTTTTCTCCAATTATCTTTGAAAATAAACCTGATAGTAGTACAGATTGGTCAAAGCAAATAGGCAGTTTAATAACTCTTTTGGCCTTATACCTTATTGCTTTCCAAAATGGTTGGGCCAGTTCATGGTTCCACCAACAATGAATTAATTTTCCAATTTTCCACATGTACTCTAACATTTGTCATTTTCCCTTCCACTCATTTTAGCTTATCTCATAAATGTAAAATAATTTTTCAAGGCTATTTTAATTCAGATTTATATAACCAATAATGATTTAAAGCAGTTTTTCATATAATTATAATTTGTTTTTATTTTTCATTGAAAAACTGCCTTTTTGTATCATTTAACCACTTATGAACTGAGGAATGGCATCCCTTTCTTTATCTTAGTGTTCAGTGGTCATTGATTCTTTGATTCATTACTAAATGTGGTTGTTTTGTATAAACTAGAAAGATTTACAGATATTTTTATGTTCACAGACTTCATCTTCTATTGAGGTTGCATATAGAAATGGAGATTTGCCCAAAAAGATATGAAGTGGCAGAGACAGGGAAGGAAATTAGAAGCTCTAAGTCAACATTTTTTGTTTTTTCCCTTTCATATAAAAGGATAATTGTATTTTTACATTATGCCCTTCTCATTTCTCTTTCTCAGCAGAAAAATCTACCAAATAGTCCCAGAAAACCAAACAGAATTCAGTGAATTTATCCTTCTGCGATTTTCTGAGAAACCAGAGCAGCAGGGGCCTCTCTTTGGGCTGTTTTTAGGCATGTACTTGGTGACAGTAGTTGGAAACATGCTCATAATGTTGACTATTGGCTCTGACTCTCACCTTCACACCCCTATGTACTTCTTTCTTTCCAACTTATCCTTTGTGGATTTCTGTATGGTATCTACCACAGTCCCCAAGATGTTGGTGAGCCTCTTGGCAGAAAACAAAGCCATCCCCTATGCTGACTGTCTTGTCCAGATGCACTTCTTTATGATTTTTTCTGCTTTGGACAATTTCCTGCTCACTGTGATGGCCTATGATCGTTTTGTGGCTATTTGTCACCCTCTACGCTATACAATTATCATGAATCCTAGGCTGTGTGGCCTGCTGGTGCTGCTTTCCTGGATAATAAGCATTCTAAATTCCCTTCTTCTCAGTCTGATGATAACAAGACTCTCCTTCTGTGCAGAACATGAAATTCAGCACTTCTTTTGTGATTTTGCTGAAGTTCTGAAACTCTCTTGTTCTGACACCCTTATTACTTATGTCGTGTTATATTTTATTACTGGGTTGCTGGGTATGATACCCTTCACAGGAATTCTTTTCTCTTATGCTCAGATTTTTTCTTCCATTTTGAAAGTCCCATCTGCTCAAGGTAAGTATAAAGCCTTTTCTACTTGTGGATCTCATCTCTCTGTTGTTTCCTTATTCTATGGCACAGGGCTTGGAGTGTATTTGTGTTCTTTAGTTACTCACTCTTCCTGGAAGAAAACAGTTGCTTCAGCAATGTATGCTGTGATAACACCCATGTTAAACCCCTTCATCTATACACTAAGGAATAAGGACATTAAAAATGCCCTTAGGAAACTCATTAGCAGAATATCTTCCTCTAATAGATGAGGCTAGCACAGGGTCTTTGTTTTTTTTTTTTTTTTTTTTTTTCTCTTTTTTTTTTTCTTGGCCCTCTTTTTTTTTTTTTAATAAAGCTTTTTATTTTATTTTTTTAATAGTAACTTTTTATTGACATAATCCATGCCAGGGTAATTTTTTTTTACAACATTATCCTTTGCACTCACTTCTGTTCCTATTTTTCCCTCCCACCCTCCACCCTCTCCCCTAGATGGCAAGCAGTCCTATATATGTTGAATATGTCCTAGTATATACTAGATACAATGTATGTGTGCAGATCCAAACAGTTCTCTTGTTGCACAGGGAGAATTGGATTCAGAAGGTAAAAATAACCCAAGAAGAAAAACAAAAATGTAAACAGTTTACATTCATTTCCCAGTGTTTTTTCTTTGGGTGTAGCTGCTTCTGTCCATCATTGATCAATTGAAACTGAATTAGGTCTCTTTGTCAAAGAAATCCACTTCCATCAGATTACATCTTCATACAGTATCGTTGTTGACGTATATAATGATCTCTTGATTCTGCTCATTTCACTTAGCATCAGTTCATGTAATTCTCTCCAAGCCTCTCTGTATTCATCCTGCTGGTCATTCTTACAGAACAATAATATTCCATAACATTCATATACCACAATTTACCCAACCATTCTCCAATTGATGGGCATCCACTCAGTTTCCAGCTTCTAGCCACTACAAACAGGGCTGCCACAAACATTTTGGCACATATTGGTCCCTTTCCCTTCTTTAGTATCTCCTTGGGGTATAAGCCCAGTAGAAACACTGCTGGATCAAAGGGTATGCACAATTTGATAACTTTTTGGGCATAATTCCAGATTGCTCTCCAGAATGGTTGGATTTGTTCACAGCTCCACCAACAATGTATCAATGAAACCCAGTTTTCCCGCATCCCCTTCAACAATCATCATTATTTTTTCCTGTCATCTTAGCCAATCTGACAGGTGTAGCACGGGGTCTTTGAAAAGAGACATTGGTACTTTGAGGGAAAATATTGGGAGGGAGAAATCTTAGATTCTTCATTCCTCTCCCCACTCAAATCTTTTTACTATTTAGCCATTAAAGTGGTCTCTTCTAAAGTATTAGGTTTCACTGTCACTCTTCTCCCACTGAATACAAGTGGCTCTCCATTGCCTCTAGGATCTAATACAAAATCCACTATATGATATTCAATTCTCTTTATATACAAGACACTTTTTATTTTTGTAGTAATACCTTATTTCCAGCACATATTCTTGGTTCCATTGGCAATAACCTTTCTGCTATTCCATAAGCAAGACTGTTCCTCATGTTTCAAAGACTGTCTCTGCTCAACTCCAATTACTGGTTTCTTTTGTTTCTTTAAGTCCCAATTTTTAATATATCCCAAATTTTATTGAAAGCTTTCCCCAACCACTCTTCCCTTTGTTAATGATTTATTAGTCATTGTTAATGTTTTTTTTTTACCTAATTAATTATTAGTCTATGGAACATTATTAATCTTGTATATAACTTATTTGTATATTTGCTTTCCCCATTAGATTGTTAATACTTGAGGTCAAAGGAGTGTCTTCTGCCTCATTTTATACCTCTAGTACTTAGCATTATGACTAATATATAGTAAGTATTTAATAAATAATTATTAATCATTCTCACAGCTCATATTTTTCTGGTTCTCTCTGCTTTTATTGACTATAATAAACATTGATATTTACTCTTGTGGTTTTGTGTCTTGAAGTTTCCACCACAATGATATCTGGTTATATATATATATCCTTCTTCCTCTGGATGTTTTCTAGCTATCAAATGACATTGTCAGATTTTAATTCTCAATTTAACACTTATGAGCTATGTTCCTTGGCCACATCACTTAATGTCTTTATCTATCAATATCTTCATTTTACAGTGGAACTTGTTATACCTGCTCTGATTACCTAACATTTTTGTACATTCAATCAAATATAGTATAGTAAAGTGCTTTACAAACTTTGAAATACTATATAGCCTTAAGAATAGAAGAAAAAAATTAAGTAAATTCAACATGGGATTTCAACATGGGAAGCCTACGTGCCAACTCCTCATGCCTTACCAGACAGGTATTATGAGTTCCTGTGGTTAAAAAAAAAAATCATCACATGATGGCCAATGCTGTCAGGATGAACTTCTCTATGCTTTGCTTGTTACTAAAGGGCAAGTCTTTTTGTTTAGTTGGATCTGGGAGAACCAGATCTCTGATGATACACTCTTTGAGAAACTAAGGTTAGTTCAGATAAAGTAAGATGCTAATGAAATAGAGAATGTTGGGCAGACTTGGGGCAGAGCCAAGATAGCAGAGAAGGCACACGTGACTTTCTAAGCTCCTCTCATTCCTCTCATAACCAACTATTTAATTCAGCCTCAAAAATAGCTCTTCACTACTTAAATTCATGAAGATCAGAAGTATATAACTTACCAGTTGAAGTCAATCTGGAAGATCACCAGGAAAGGTTTGTTCTGAGGGGCCAGGAACAGACTAGCACAGGCAGCAAGAGACTAGCATCCTGAGCAGACCAGGGGTGGGGGTGATCTCTGTGGCTAGAGAAGTTATAGAGACAACTCTGCTATAGGCTAACTGCTCTGCCTTGATTACAAAGCAGCAAACTGGCAGAGAAATTAAAGCCTAGAACAGAGGGTACTCTAAAAAAACACCAGAACCTAACAAGATCTGGCTGTAACTACTCAAACCCGAAAGTGACACAGGCAGACTGTTAACACAGCTCTGCAGCCACATCCTACAGTTTGGGGCTTTTGCTGGGGCAGTTACAAGCCCACAAGGCAGGGGGGCACAGCCTGGGCAGCCTCTAATCGGCACAGTGGGGGGCTCGGCCTAGGGCAATAGAACTTCCCCATCAGGACTGTGCTTCCAGGGGCAGAGACACTTCCCGTCCCTGCAAATCCTTACTGCTCAACTGCTAATAACCACAGCCCCAGGGTGGGATTTGGCTTGGGGTAGTGAAACTCTCACTGCTCAGCATCTAGCCCCAGGGCAGTCGTTATCTCACATAGCTGGGGTTCTTTGCAAGGCACTTTTCCAGCTCTGCCCTGCAGGCCTGAGTTACTTCTGGGTGGGGAACTCTTTCCCAGAGCTCTCCAGTACCTCACTGCTTTTTGCATCCGGCAAACAGGACAGCTACCTATCCATACACCTTTCACTGCTCTGCAGTGGAAGCTGGTAACCTCATGGCCCTGACCCTACAGGCTTTAACAAAATAAGTAAAAAAAAAAAAAAAAAAAATCAAAAGGACGATTGATAGTTTCTATTCAGAAAGAGAACAGCTTTTCAACCCTGGAGAGACTAATAGCAGACAGTCTCCAGACAATTGTTGGTACCCAATACAAAAGGCTCTCCTAGAAGAGACTATTAAAAACCTTAAAAAAGAACTAGAAGAAAAAATGGGGAAAGGAAAGAGAAACTATGCAAGAGAGTGTTGGAATCTTTACAGAGTGTTAAGCCATTGGAGTTGATAGAGACAATAATTATCTAATTTGGCATGGTTCAATATGATTGATTTGATCTTAGAAGGAGATATTTTGGGCCAGAACTTGAAACAAGGTACTAAGTACAACTGATAGAAATGATGCTTGTGTTCACACCTTTAGAGAGCTCATAAGTACCTAAGTATTCAATGGAATTCACACGTTTCGGAGATTTCAGGGATTAGTATGAGATATCCAAATTCACACCTCCCTTAGGGCCACTGAGCACTCTGAGAGACAACTCAGAATCTCTCTCTCTCCAGAAGGAGGAGTTAACCTTTGGGAGATCATATATATACAGGAAGCTCTTAGAGCTTGAGAGAGTTTTCTTGGGAACATTGACTGGGGTCGGAGAGGAGCACTCTGGAAGGAATTTCTCCAGAACATTGACTGGGGTTGGAGAGGAGCATTCTGGGAGGAAGCCCACCAGCCCTATCTTCGAGGCAAGAGATTCATTGCATTTTCCAACTCGGTGTTGGCTGGAAGCTGAAGAAAGCAGAGGCAGAAGCCAAGGACAAAGCTGCAAGAACTCTTGGAACCAAGCAGAGAGATAGGCCTGAGCTAACTGGGCTATATTGAAGAGCACAATAAAAGATCTGAACTTTTATCATCTGGCTGTGTTTTGGAAAAAGAACACCACATAAAACCTTTTATAATTTAATTTTAACACATGTTCCTGGGCTGATTTCACATCACTGCCCCAAAATTCTTTGTATGTAAATCACCTACTTGTTTTTCAATTTAATTTTTATTTTATTAAAGCTTTTTTATTTTCAAAACATTTGCATGGATAATTTTCAACATTTGCCCTTGCAAAATCTTGTGTTCCAGTAAAGCCAAAATGGTGGAGAGCAGACACAACTTCCTGTGACCTCTTCTGACCTCTCAACCCAACAGTAGATTAAGCCTCTAAACTGGTTCTGGAGCCAAAGACCCCACAAATATTTGGTATTCAACACATTTCCAGATGAAGATACCTTGGAAGAACTTCAGAACAGGTGTGTTTCAAACAGGCAGGAGGACAGTCTGCTGAGCCCAGATTGTAGCTCAGGGAGACTGGGGCATAAAGCTGAAGTGGCCAGTCAGAGTGTTGCAGATTCCACAGACCTGGGAATTATCTATGAGCCTCTTAGGCTACTTTGTTCTGGTTTCAAGCAGGTAGTTTGATAGAATTTCTACAAAAGACAAATTGTAAACCACTGAGCCCTAGAAGAATTCAGGACTCAGGCACAATTACCCAGCACCAGCAGTCAATCATCAGAAGTACCCCAAGGCAAATTAAAGCAGCTGTTGCTCTTTTTCATTAAGAGTAGATCTCAAGCCTTAAAAAAAACTAGCAAAAGAAAACAAAACGCATCTCACCATAGACAGTTTTTTTATGGAGAAAGAGAAGAACAGATTTCAAATCCTGAGATTCCTAAAGGCAAATCAACTCCAGATGAAGCCCCAAAGAGAGACATGAGCTGGTCCCCATTATAGAAGGCTTTCTTGGAAGAAAGCATAAAAAATCTTCAAAGAGAGTTAGAAGAAAAATGGGGAAGGGAAATGAGATCTTTGCAAGAAGGAATGGGAAAAGCATATAACTCCCTACAAAATAGACTTGATGAATCTTATAATAGCTTATAATATCTTACAGAATAGATATGAAAAAGGTACCAATTTCTCAAAAAAAACAAAATTTGGGAAACGGAAAAAATGCAATGAACAAAACAATTCAATTGGCCAAATACAAAAGGAGTTAAAAATGTAATTGAGGACAATAATATGCTAAAAAGTAGAATTGAACAAATGGAAGTGAATGACTCAATAAGATCTCAAGAATCAGTCAAACAAAAACAAAAAACAAAGAAAAAAATAAGTAAAATATTTAATATTTCCTAGGAAAACAACTGACCTGGAAAATAGATTTGGGAGAAACAATCTAAGGATTATTGGACTTCCTGAAAGTCATAATGAAAAAAAAAAATCTAGACATTATCTTACAGGAAATCATAAAGGAAAACTGTCCTGATGTCTTAGAATCAGAAGGTAAAATACCCATTGAAAGAATTCATCAGTCACTCTCTGAAAGAGAACTCAAATTTAAAACAGCAAAGAATATCATGGCTAAATATCAGAACTATCACATGGCAAGCAGCCAGAAAGAAACAAATACTGAGGAGCCACAATAAGGATTACACAGGACCTAGCAGCTTCCCCCTTAAAGGATGAAAGGGTCTCAAATCTGATATTCTGAAAGGCAAAGGAATGTGGATTAAAACCAAGAATGAGTTAACAGCTAAAATGAGCATTATTTTTCAGGGAAGAAGATGGGCATTCAATGATATGGGTGAATTTCACCTATTCCTAATGAAAAGACCAGAACTGAACAAAAAAATTGATCTCCAAAATAAATCTCCAAGATCTAATTAAAAGAGATAAGAAAGAAAATTGTATTTTACCAAAGAGTACCATAGATAGTGAAGCAATATCAATAATAAATATATATGCACTTAGTGCTATAGCTTCCAAATTACTAGAGGAGAAGTTAAGAGAGATGGAAGAAGAAATGTACAGCAAAACTCTATTAGTAGGCAATCTCAGCCTTGCTCTTTCAGAACTCAGATCTCCACAGAACTCAAGAAAAGCATAAAAAGGTGAAAAGGAAAGAGCTCTTGAGAGCTATATTTCTCTTATGGGTATACTTAGAAAAAGTGGGTATAATTTGATTTTGTTATGATAATATGAAAAAAAACTAGAGGTGAAAATGGGATCATGCTGGAAAAAAGAGGAAAAAGGAGATAAAATAAGGGAAATTATGTCTCATAAAAAGGCAAAGAAGACCTATTATAATTGAGAGAAAGAAGGGTGAGGATGAGCACTGTGTGCATCTTACTTTTATCAGATTTGGTTTCACAGAGAAACTTGTCTCACCATATAGAGAAGTGGGAGAGAAAATGCAAAAGAAAATACTAGTAGAAGGAAAACAGAAATATTAGGAGAAAGGTAAAATAAAGGGAGAGGAGCTCTAAAGGGGAAGGGCTATTTGAGGGAGGTGGTCATCAAAAGTAAAATACTAGGAAGGGGGAAGGGGGAAAGGAAAGCAAAAACCATAACAGGGTAAATAAGATGGCAGAAAATACAGAATTAGTTTTATTAACTGTGAATGGGAATTAACTGTGTAAGGGAACCTCCCTTAAAACAAAAGCAGATAGCAAACTGGATTAAAAGCCAGAATCCTGCAATATGTTCTTTACAAAAACACATTTAAAGAATAATAATACATACAATGTGAAGGTAAAGGGCTGGGGCAGAATCTACTATGTTTCAGGTGAAGTAAAAAAAAGTAGGGGGTAGCCATCCTGATCTCAGATCAAACAAGAGCAAAGATAGATCTAATTAAAAGAGATAAAAAAGGAAATTGTATTTTACCAAAAAGTACCATAGATAATGAAGTAATATCAATACTAAACATATATGCACTTAGTGATATAGCTTCCAAATTACTAAGAGGAGAAGTTAAGAGAGATGGAAGAAGAAATATACAGCAAAACTATATATTAGTAGGGAACCTCAACCTTCCTCTCTCAGAACTAAATAAATCAAACCACAAAATAAATAAGAAAAAAGTTAAGGAGGTAAACAAAATGTTAGAAAAGTTAGATATGATAGATCTTTTAAGAAAATTGAATGGAGACAGAAAGAAGTTTCTTTATTCTTGACGGTTCATGAAACCTGTGCAAAATTTGACCATGTATTAGGGCATAAAAACTTCAAAATCAAATGCAGAAAAGCATAAGTATTATGTGCATTTTTTTTCAGATCATAATGCAATAAAAATCACATTCAGTATCTTTTCAGGAGAAAATAGACCAAAATTTAATTGGAAATTAAATAATCTAATCCTAAAGAATGAGTGAAAAAACAAATAATAAACACAATCAAGAATTTCATCCAAGAGAATCATAATGATGAGACAAATATAACAAAATTTGTGGGATGTAGCCAAAGTGGTTATAAGGAGAAATTTTAAATCTCTAGATGGTTACTTGCATGAAATAGTAAAAGAGAAGATCAGTGAATGGGGCTTGCAGCTAAAAGAGCTAGAAAAAGAATTAATTAAAATCCCTCAATTAAATATCAAATTTGAAATTCTGAAAATTAAAGGGGAGATTAATAAAATTGAAAATAAGAAATCTATTGAATAATAAACTGAAAAAATAAGTTGAATAATAAATAAAACTGATTTGATTTTGTGGGAAAAAAACTAACAAAATAGATAAACCTTTTAGTTAATTTGATTAGAAAATGGAAAGTAGAAAGTCAAATTATTAATCTTGAAAATTAAAAGTGATACCTTTCCACCAATGAAGAGGAAATTAGAGAAATAAGTAGGCGTTATTTTGCCCAATTGTATGCTAATGAATGTGATAATCTAAATTAAATGAGAAAATAATTACAAAAATATAGATTGCCCAGGTTAAGAGAAGAGGAAATAAATTATTTAAATAGTCACATTTTATGACTGTGGACCACAATATAGCATTTTCACTCTTTCTGTTATTGTGTGCTTGCATTTTTGTTTTCCTTCTCAGGCTATTTTTCTCTCTTTCTAGGTACAATTTTTCTTGTGTAGCAAGAAAAGTGTGTGTGTGTGTGTATATATATATATATATATGTATATGCATATATATATGTACACATGTATGTATGTATATGTATACATATATTGTATTTAACATATGTTTTAACATATTTAACATGTATTGGACTACTTGCCATGTAGGGGAGGGGGAAGGAGAGGAAAAGTTGGAAGAGAAGGTTTTGCAAGTGTCAATGCTGAAAAATTACCCATGCATATGTTAACTACCCATGCATAATGTAAATAAAAAGCTATAATAAAAAAGTCACATTTTAAAAAAAAGAATAGAGCAAGCTATTAGTCAACTCCCTAAGAAAAAATCCCCAGGAGCAGATAGATTTACACATGAATTTTACCAAACATTTTAAGAACAATTGACTCCAATACTATAGAAACTATTTGAAAAAATAGGGAAACAAGAAGTCCTACCAATTTTTTTTTTATGACACAGATATGGTGTTGATAGCTAAACCAGGTAGGGAGAAAACAGAGAAAGAAAATTATAGGCCAATTTCCCTAATGAATATTCATACAAAGATCTTAAATAAAATATTAGCAACAAGATTATAGAAAGTCATCTTGGATAAGCCATTATGACCAAGTAGGATTTTTACCAGAAATGCAGGGCTGGTTCAATATTAGAAAAACTATCAGCATAATCAACTATATCAATAGCTAAACTAGCAAAAATCATATGATTATCTCAATATATGCAGAAGCATTTGATAAAATCCAACACCCATTCCTATTTTAAAAAAAAACACTAGAGAATATTGGAATAAATGGACTTTTCCTTAAAATGATCATTAGCATCTATTTAAAATTGTCAGCAAGTATCATATGTAATGGGGACAAACTAGAACCATTCCCAATAAGATCAGGAGTGAAACAAGGTTTGCCAACTATCCCCATTACTATTCAGTATTATATTATAAGTGTTAGCTTTGGCAATAAGAGAAGAAAACGAGATTAAAGGAATTAGAGTAGGCTATGAGCAAACCAAATTATCACTCTTTGCAAATTATATGATGGTATACTTAGAGAACCCTAGAGAATTAATTAACAACTACTAGAAAGAATTCATCACTTTAGCAAAGTCAAGCAGCAAGATATACAAAGAGAAATTCCATTCATAATAACTGTTGTTAATATAAAATATTTGGGAATCTATCTTCCAACAGAAAGGCAGGAACTCTATAAACACAACTACAAAATACTTTCAAACAAATAAAGTCAGATCTAATCAGTTGGAAAAATATCATGTGCTTATGGGTAGGCCAAGTGAATATAGTAAAAATGACAACACTACCTAAACTAATTTACTTATTTGGTGTCATGCCTATCAAATCCCCAAGAAATTATTTTACAGACCTAGAAAAAATAATAAGAAAGTTCATCTGGAAGAACAAAAGTTCAAGAATTTCAAGGGAATTAATAAAAAATAATGCCAATGAAAGTGGCCTGTGCCAGATCTAAAAATATATCATAAAATAGCAGTCATCAAGTCCATTTGATATTGGCTAAGAAAAAGAGTAATTGATCGGTGGAATAGATTAAGATCACAGGACAAAATAGTTGATAACAAAGTAATCTAGTGTTTGACAAACACTAGTTATATCAACTATTTTAGTTTGACAAACTAAAATTCTCTGGCTTTTGGGATAAGAACTCACTATTTGACAAAAACTGCTGTGAAAATTGGAAACTATTATGGAAGAAACTAGGCACTGACACACCCAACACCATATTTTGTTTTCCTTCTCAGGCTATTTTTCTCTCTTTCTAGGTGCAATTTTTCTTGTGTAGCAAGAAAAGTGTATATATATATATATATATATATATATATATATATATGTATAGATATATTGTATTTAACATATATTTTAACATATTTAACATGTATTGGACTACTTGCCATGTAGGGGAGGGGTAAGGAGAGGAAAAGTTAGAACACAAGGTTTTGCAAGTGTCAATGCTGAAAAATTACCCATGCATATGTTAATTACCTATGCATATGTTTTGTAAATAAAAAGCTATAATAAAGGTCAAAATAGGTTAATGGTTTAGGCATAAAGAGGGATATTATAAGTAAATTAGAAGAACATAGGATAATTTCCCTCTCAGATCTGTGGAGAGGAAGGAATTTGTGATCAAAGAAGAATTGGAACACATAATTGAACAACAGATAGATAAATTTGATTATATTAAGTTAAAAAGTTTAAAACTAATGCAGACAAAATCAGAAGGGAAGCATAAATTGGGAAATCATTTTTACATTTAAGGGTCATGATAAAGGCCTCATTTCTAAAATATGTAGAGTATTGACTCAAATTTATAAGTCAAGCCATTTTCTAATTGATAAATTGTCAAAGGACATGAACAGATAATTTTCAGATGAAGAAATTAAAACCATTTTTAATCATATGAGAAGATTCTCTAAATCACTATTGATCAGAGAAATGCAAATCAAGACTATTCTAAGATACCACTACACTCCTCTCACATTGGCTAAAATGACAGCAAAAAATAATGACAAGTGTTGGAGTGGATGTGAGAGACCTGGAATACTAATACCTTATTGGTGGAACTGTGAATGGATCCAGCCATTCTAGACAACAATTTGGAACTATGCTCAAAAAGTTATCAAATGGGGTATACTTTTTGACCCAGCAGTGTTTCTACTGGTCTTATATCCCAAAGAGATCTTAAAGGAGGGAAAGAAACCTACATGTTTGTGACAGCCCTTTTTGTAGTGGCAAGAAATGATCAGGATGATGATTTTAGAGAGACCTGGAGAGACTTTCATGAATTGATTGTAAGTGAAATGAGCAGAAGCAAGAGATTATTGTACATGGCAACATCAATGTTATATGATGATCAATTCTGATAATGTGACTCTTTCCAACAATGAGATGACTGATGCCAATTGCAATGATCTTGTCAAGAAGAAAGCCATCTACACTCAGAGAGGACTGTGGGAAATGAGTGTGGATCAGAATATAACGTTCTCACTCTTTTTTTGTTGTTTGCTTGCATTTTGTTTTCTTATTTGCTTTTCTTATTGATCTGATTTTTCTTGTGAAGCAAGAGAATTGTATAAATATGTTCACACATATTGAATTTAACATATATTTAAACATGTATAACATATATTGGAGTGCTTGCATCTAGGGTAGGGGATAGGTGGGCATAAAGAGAAGAAAATCTGAAACACAAGGCTATGCAAGGGTCAATGTTAAAAATTTATCTGTGCATATGTTATGAAAATAAAAAACTTTAAAAATAAAATTAATAAAAAAATCCTTCTGTTCCAAACTTTTTTCCTCCCTATCACGACCCTCTTCCCTAGATGGTAAGTAATCCAATACATGTTAAATGTGTGCAATTCTTCTATACATATTTCCACAGTTATCATGCTATAGAAGAAAAATCAGATCCAAAAGGAAAAAATGAAAAAGACAAAATGCTTGCAAATAACAACAAATACTATGTTGTGATCTACATTCAGTTCCTACTGTCTTCTCTTTGGATACAGATGGCTCTCTTCATCATAAGACCATTGGACCTAGTCTGAATCATGTCATTACTGTAGAGTCATGTCCATCAGAACTGATCATTATTTAATCTTGCCTGTATAATTGTTTGTAACAATGTTCCCATCTCTACCTTCAAAGCAATTTTATATGTTTCCCATGCATGGAACAGAAAGGAACCCATATTTATCTCTGTATTCTGAATTCCTTATCTCCATTCATTGTTGAGTTCATGCTATGTTCTATGTGAAGACCGAGTTAGCATCCTGGATACTTTAGAATCAGCCAGAGTCAGGATAAGCAAAAGTCCTTGGTCTTTATTCTTGGTCTTTAGGGATAGAAGTGAACAGGATGGACACAGAATCTTCTTTCTCTTCCTCTACTGCCAAAGTGACCCTGGCTTGTCTTACTCCACCCCCAATCCTTCCCACAATTCTTTGTATACACCAAAAGATTGAACCACCACAGAATAGTGGGAAGGGCCATTTTCCAAGAATATGCTAATAGAGTATTGTCCAATTGGTAGTTAGTCTTAAGTGCTTGGTTGTCTGACCTCAGTGCATAAACTCAGAGTTTCAGGCCTTTACAATTCTACAAGAACTTAGTATTACTAACTAATCAGTTGTTAGTATTACCCAGCTCCAACAAATTACTTCATAATTCTCCTCTTTACTTATCTGTATACATCTTGAATTTTTGTTTACATAATGGAATATAATGTCTTAGAAAGAGATAGTTTCATATTTGTTTTTTGTATACAAAACCCATAATACAATACCTGAGACATTTTAGGTATTAAAGATACTAATATTATCTTCATCGGAAAATCAAAAAAAAAAAAAAGACACTGTGTACCTTATCTCTATCTAGAAATAGAGGTAAGACAAAAACGTTATCATAACATAGAAAGAATAATAATTAAATATTCAGGAGTTCACAATCTTTTTTTTTTTAATTAAAGCTTTTTATTTTTAAAACGTATGTATGGATAACTTTTCAACATTGACCCTTGCAAGATCTTGTGTTCCAACTTTTCCTCTCCTTCCCCAACTGTCTGCCCTAGATGGCAAATAATCCAATATATGTTAAAGATGTTAAAAATATATGTTAAATTCAATATGTATACATATTTATACAATTATCTTGCTGCATAAGAAAAATTAGATCCAACAGGGAAAAAAATGAAAAAGAAAACAAAATGCAAGCAAACAACAACAAAAAGAGTGAAAATGTTGAGTTGTGATCCACATTAAGTTCCTCCATTCCTCTCTCTGGGTGTAAATGGCTCTCTTCATCACAAAATCACCGGAACTGGCATCAGTCAACTCATTGTTGGAAAGAGTCACATTTATCAGAATTGATCATCATACAATATTACTGTTGCCATGTACAATGATCTTCTGGTTCTGCTTATTTCATTTAGAATCAATTAATGTAAGTCTCTTCAGGCCCCTCTAAAACAATCCTGCTAATTGTTTCTTATAGAACAATAATATTCCATAATATTCATATACCATAACTTATTCAACCATTCTCCAACTGATGAACATCCACTCAGTTTCCAGTTCCTTGCCACTACAAAAAGGACTGCCAGAAACAGTTTTGCACATGTGGGTCCCTTTCCCTTTCCCTGCTTTAAGATCTCTTTGGTATATAAGCCCAGTAGAAACATTGCTGGATGAAAGGATATGCATACTTTGATAACTTTTTGAACATAGTTCCAAATTGTTCTTCAGAACAGCTGGATCCATTCACAATTCCTCCAACAATGTAGCAGTGTCCCAGTTTTTTCCCATCCCCTCAAACATTTGTCATTATCTTTTCCTGTTATTTTAGCCAATCTGAGAGATGTGTAGTATAATATCAGAGTTGTCTTAATTTGCATTTCTCTGATCAATAGTGACTTAAGAAATTCATAATCTTCGTGTCTTAAGAAAGAATAAGAATTAAGAAATAGTTTAATGTAATTCTTAAGGTCTTAAGAAAGAATAAGACTATGATTCCACACATATAAATTATATTAGATTGCTTACTCTTCTAAGGTGGGATGAGGGAAGAGGAAAAAAGGGACAGAATTTAAAACTCAAAACTTTTTAAAAAAATGCTTAAAATTGTTTAGATATGTAATTGGGGGGAATGAAATATTGTACTTAAAGAAGAATAAGACATTTCCTCATGTTAATTAAAAATGCAGTAAGGCTAACAAATAATATAAATTAGAAATTTATAGTCAAAATGATCTCTAAGTTTCCTTGAAAATTGTCAGGGTAAATCCATGAATTTGCCAAGAATATGACTCTGAAAAGGTATGAATTATTTAAAATAAAATGTAAAATACATGAACACACACATATGTATATATATATATATGTATACATAAACATACATAGAGACATGCAAATAAACTTAAGTACACACATAAATACATATATGGAATTTTGTCATTATGTACACTAAAGGCTGATTGGAAAGAAAAGTTGGATGAGTTTATGAAACAGATCCTAGCACAGGGGTGTATTGTAAGGGTATACTTCGATTTTCTATGCTTCTCCTTAATCCTTTCATTTTTTGAAAGAAGAGCAACTAGTCAGTTCTCTTTTTACCATTTAAAATTTTTTTCTGATTATACATGTACTTTATTTTTTATACATTTCCTCATGAATCATGTTGGGAGAGAAAAATCAGAACAAAAGGGAAAATTTTACCACAAGAAAAAAATAAAATAGAACATTTTTTTTAAAAGAGTGAACATAGCATGTGTTGATTTATATTCAATCTCTATAGTTCACCCTCTGGATTCTGATGGAATTTTCCATTCAAAGTTTATTGAGACTGCCTTGGATCATTGAACTGATCAGAAGAACCAAATAGTTATTCCTTGATCATTGCACAATCTTGCTGTGACTATTTACACTGTATTCCTGGTTCTGGTTATTTTCCTCAGCATCAGTTTGTGTAAATCTTTCCAGGCCTTTCCAAAATCAGCTTGTTCATCAGTTTTATAGAACAATATTCCATTCCATATATGAAGTATTCCAATATTTCATATAACATGACTTATTCAGCCATTTCCCATTTAATAAACATCTACTCATTTTCCAATTGTTTGCCAATATAAAAAGAGCTGCTACAAACATTTTTGAACATATGGGTCCTTTTTTTTCCTCCTTTATAATTTCCTTGGGAATACAGACCCAATAGAGACACTGCTGGATCAAAGGGTATGCACAATTTTATAGCTCTTGAGCATAGTTCCAAATTGCTCTCTAGAAGGTTTGGATCATTTCACAACTCTACCAACAGCGCATTTGTGTCCCAGTATTCCTACAACTCCTCCAACATTTATCATTATATTTTCCTGTCATTTTAGTCAATCTGAAAGGTGTCAGGTGCTACCTCAGGGTTGTCTAAGTTTGCATTTCTTTAATCAATAATGATTTAAAGTATCTTTTGTATGAATATAAATGTCTTTACTTTCTTCATTTGAAAATTGTTTGTTCATATCTTTTTGCCATTTATCAATTGGGAAATGATTTGTATTCTTATAAATTTTACATAGTTCTTCCTATACTTTAGAAATGAGACCTTTGTCAGAAACATTAGCTGTAAATCTCCCCCCACATGCACATCTTTGTGTTTCCCTTTTATTCTTCTTTGTGTTGGTTTTGCTTGTGTAAAATCTTTTTCATTTAATGAAATCAAAGTTGTTCATTTTGCATTTCACAATATTCTGTATTACTTCTTTGGTCATAAAATTCTCCCTTCTTCAAAGATCTGATAGGTTAACTATTCCTAACTCTCTTAATTTGCTTATGGTATCATGTCCCCATTTTTACTTTATTTTGGTATGGTGTATGAGATATAGTATATATCAAGTTTCTGAAATATTATTTTCCAATTTTCCCAGTTGTTATGGGCCAGAACTTGAAACAAGGTGTTAAGTCACAGGAATTGATAGAGACAATGATTATGTATTTAGTACTTTCTAGAGTTCTACAAGATTCACACCTTTAAGAGAGCATGTATAAACTAGGAGCCTCAACTGGGATGCACTCCCAGAGATTCAGAAGCCAGGATTCAATCGAGGAGATTCACAAGCTAGAGAAGGTAGTCGGGAAGAACAAAGGAAGACAGAGAAGTGGTGGCAGCTGTCCTGTGGAGAAAACTGAAAGCAAGGTCCAGAAGGCCTCTAAGAAAGCTAACTGGGCCCAAGCAAGGAGACAAAACTTGGAAAGAGGCAATAAAGGACTTGGACTTTAACTCCTGGCTGCATTTTTAGTGATTATTACACTGAACTGAAAGGAAGACTGCCTCTAGAAGCCCCCCTCAAGAAACCTGCTCCCAGAGAATATTTTATTTTAATGAACATTACACCCAATAATTTTTGTGAAATAGTAAGTTCTTATACCACAAGTAGGAGTTCTGGGGTTTATCAAGTACTAGATTATTATAGTCCTTAATTACTGTATTATGTGTATTAATCTATTTCTCTGACTCCCCCCATCTATTTCTTAGCCACTACCATATGTTTTTGATGTTGTTGTTTTATAATAGAGTTTTAGGTCTGGTACTATTAGGCCATTATGCTTTGTATTTTTTTTTTCATTGTTCTTTCAGATGAATTTTGTTACTATTTTTTCTAGTTCTATAAAATATTTTTTGGCAATTTGAGGGGCATGACACTGAAAAAATAGATCAATTTAGGTAGATTTTAAGTCATTTTTATTATATTAGCTCACCCTACCCATGAGTAATCAATATTTTTCCAGTTGTTTAGATCTGAATTTATTTGTGTGAATCCTGTTTTGTAATTATGTTCATATAGTTCTTGGGTTTGTCTTGAAAAGCAGGCATCCAAATATTTTATTTTGTCTACAGTTATTATAAATGGGATTTCTTTTTCTATCTTTTGCTCCTGGGCTTTGAGAGTAATATATAGAGATCCTGATGATTTGTGTGGATTTATTTTATATCCTGAACCTTTGCTAAAGCTGTTAATTATTTCAAGTAGGTTTTTGGATGATTCTCTAGGATTCTCTAAGTATATCATCATATTTTCTTCAAAAACTGATCAATTAATCATTTCTTAACCTGGATAATAATTAATTTTTCAAGAGTTAGATGAAGGGATGGGGTTCTTTTCCCATAAATTCTTTCTCAGTTCTCAGCTAAACTAGATGGAAGTTGCTGTCCTTTCCCAATATGAAATACTATGATTCTATGAAGTCTAATATTCTTAGTCGTGTGAAAATGAATGTGAAATGGAGGTTCAACTTCTAAGAGTGGATCTCGTTTCTATTACTTTGGTAAGTTTTGTGATCCTTTGATAGCATCATGTTAAATCCAATATATATACAGTAATCTTACTGCACAAGAAAAATCGGATCTAGGAAAAAAAACCTGAGAAGGAAAACAAAATGCAAGCAAACATCAACAGAAAGCATGAAAATGCTATGTTGTGGTCCACAGTTGCCACGGTCCTCTCTGAGTGTATATGGCTCTCTTCACCACAAGATCATTAGAACTAGCCTCAATTATCTCATTGTTGAAGAGAGCCACGTCCGTCAGAATTGATCATCATATAGTCTTCTTGGTGCCATGTCCATCAGAACTGATCATCATACAGTCTTGTTGCTGACATGTATAATGATCTCCTGGTTCTGCTCATTTCACTTAGCTTCAGTTCATATAAGTCTCTCCAGGCCTGTCTGAAATCATCCTGTTGGTCATTTCTTATAGAACAATAATATTCCATAGTATTCATTATAACATAATTTATCCAACCATTCTCCAATTGATAGGCATCCATTTAGTTTCCAGTTTCTTGCCACTAAGAAAAGAGCTGCCATAAACATTTTTGCACATGTGGATCCCTTTCCCTCCTTTAATATCTCTTAGGCATATAAGACCATTAGAAATAATCAATTTCTGGATCAAAGGGTATGCACAGTTTGATATCTTTTTGAGCATAGTCCCAAATTCATGCATATCCTTTTATTTTAAAACACCACTATTAGCCATCAATACCAAAAGAAATTTTAAAAAGGAAAATGACCTATATGTACAAAAAATATTGATAGCAGCTCTCTTCTCAGGGAAAAAAAAAGCTGAGAATTGAGGAAATGCCCATCAGTTGGGGAATGGAACAATTAATTAACTTAAAGCAATAATTAAAAGTTGTTGTGCTCAACTGTATGCCAAGAAACCTAACAATTTGATTAAAATTGATCAATGTTTGAAAATATATGAATTGCCCAGATTAACAGAAGAGGAAATAAATTATTTTAATTATTTTAAAAAAAGAAATTGACCAAGCTATCAATTAATTCCCTTAAAAAATCTCCAGAGCCAGAATGATTTACAAGTGAATTCTTACAAACATTTAAAGAACCATTAATTCCTATATTCTGTGAAAAATTTGGAAAAATAGACAGAAAGAGGATACCTGCCAAATGCCCTTTGTGACACAAATATGGTGCTTTCACCATATTTAAACCATGAAGATCTAAATGGAGGGAAAAAAATACAGACCAATCTCCTCCTGATTACTAATGGAAACATTTTAAATAAAATATTAGCAAAGAAATTATAATGACTTATCTCCAAGATAATATACTATGACCTAGTGGGACTTATATCAGGAATGCAGGGCAAGTTCAATATCAGGAAAACTATTGGAATAATTGAACATATTAAGAACAAAACCAACAGATATCATATGATAATATCAATAGAGGAAGAAATAGGTTTAGGCAATATAGGACATCCATTCCTATTAAAAACACTAGAAAGCATAGGAATAAATGGAGTTTTAATTAAAATGATAAGCAGCTTCTATCTAAAACTGTCAGCAAGCATTATTTGTAAAGGGGAGAAGCTAGAAGCATTTCCAGTAAGGACAGGAGTGAAACAAGAATATTCATTATCTTCATTATTATTCAACATAGTTCTAGAAATGTTGGTTTTAGCCATAAGAAAATTAAAAGAATTAGAATAGGCAATGAGGAATAAAACTATCAGTCTTCATAGATGAAATGATATGCTTAGAGAATCCTAGGAAATCATTCAAAACCCTATTCCAAACAATCAACAGCTTTAGTAAAGTTGCAAAATATATCCCATCAGCAAGAGATAAAAAGGGAAATTCCATTTTAAATAATTGTAGACTAAATAAAATATTTAGGTGTCTTCCTGCCAATACAAACTCAAGAATTATATGAACACATTTACAAAATACTACTCACACCAATAAAGTAAGATCTAAACAACTAGAAAAATATCTATTGTTCATTGATAAGCTGAGCTAATATAATAAAAATGACAATTTTGCCTAAATTGATCTACTTAATCAATGTCATACAAATCAAACTTCCAAAAATTATTTTATAGAACTAGAAAAATTAATAACAAAATTCATCAAAAAAAAAAAACAAAAGCTCAAGAATATCAATATAATTAATGGGGGAAAAATACAAAGAATGGTGGCTTAGCAGTATCAAACCTAACACTATATATTAGAGTTAACAGCAGTCATCAAAACCATTTATTACTGGCTAAGAAATAGAATGGTAGATAAGTGGAATAGATTAGATACACACAACACAATAATCAAAGCACATAGTAATTTAATATTTGATAAAGCTCCAAATTCTAGCTTCTGGAATAAGAACTCATTCTTTAATAAAAATTGCTGGGAAAACTGGAAAATAATACATCAGAAACTCAGCATACACTTACATCTCACACCCCCTACCAAAATAAGGTCAAAATTAATAGAGGACTTAGGCAGAAAGGTAGATACTATAAGGAAATTGTGAGAGCAAGGGATAGTTTGCCTGTCATCTTTGGAAAAGGAAAGAATTTATGGCCAAAGAAAAACTAGAGAACCTTATGAAATGCAAAATGAACAACTTTGATTACATTAAATTAAAAGGTTTTTCACAGACAAATGCAACACAAATATGATTAAAAGCAAAGCACCACTTTTACAGCCAGTATTTGTGATCAAGGTCTCCTTTCTAAAATATATAGAGAACTGACTCAAAATTAGAAAAATATAAGTCATTCCCCAATTGATAAATGGTCAAGGAATATGAATAGACAATTTTCAGATAAAGAAATTAAAGCCATCTATAATCATATGATAAAATATTCTAAATCACTCTTTATTAGAGAAGTGCAAATTAAAACAACTCTGAGATACCACCTCAGAATGGCTAAGGTATCCAGAAAATACAATGATAAATGTTGGAGGGGGTGTGAAAAAACTTGGACACATGCATTGTTGGTGGAGTTGTGAAATAAGCAAACCATTCTGTAAAGCAATATGAAACTATACTCAAAGGGCAATAACACAATGGTGCCATTTACTAGTTCTTTATGACAAAGAAATTGTTAAAAATTGAAAAGGACCAACATATATAAAAATGTTTAAAGCAGCTCTTTTTGTGCAGGCAAAGCATAGAGAAATAAGTAGATGCCTATCAATAGGAAAATGGCTAAATAAGTTATGTTATATGAAAGTAATGAAACATTATTGTTCTATACAAAATGAATAGGCTGATTTGCAAAGGTTCTGGGAAGATTTACATGAACTGAAGCTGAATGAAACAAGGAGAAAAGGAAAACATTGTACACCATAACAGCAAGATTGTGTGATAATCGAATATGACAGACATGGTTCTTCTCAGTGGTTCTGTGATCCAAGGCAATGTTAAAAATCTTTGGATGGAAAACCAGAGAGGGAACTATGGAAACTGAAGATAAATCAACATATGCTTTGTTCTCTTTTTTGGTGATTTTTTTGTGATCTACCAAATATACCAGGTAAAATCTTCACATACTTGGGGCAGATACCCCACTAATTCACCAGAGGTTTGGGACCACTAAACCTAGCTTAACCTGTCTGCTAAAATGGTTTACCAGGATATGGCCACTTTGCTTGCTAAATTTCTTGGACCCATATGTGAGATTTAGATGTGAAAACAAAAGGAGAGAGCAGCCCTAAAAAGAAATGAGCAGTCCTCACACCAGATAGATGCTAATCTACAGTGAACACAACTTTCACCCAATAAATGAAACTTCCTTAATAAAGGCTACTTAAACTAATTCATTTCAATTCATAAAATGTCAGATTTTTTTTTTAGTCATTGCAAGATGCAATTAGAAATAATATAGTGTAGTGAATAAATGGGTTTTGATTGGAAAGATTTTGAATTGAATACAACTTTTGATTCTTACTAGCTTTGCATTTCTAGACAAATCACTTTATCTGAGCCTCAGATTCTGAATAAATAATGTGTTCATAATAAATCTTATATTATATAATTTTGTGAGTATCAAATAAATAATATGTATAAAGGGAACTAACAATCTAAACACTTTCTACATATTTGAATAATATAGTTTCTTATGGATACTATTTCTATAATTATCCATTATCCAGAGTCCCCACAAATCACCAAAATAATAGGCACATGGTCAATCTACACCTAGAAGCAGAAAACAAAATATCACTTTTTCTTTGGCTTCTTATGCCCATTTTTTCCAAGAAAAATGTAAAATAAAGTTTAAATATTGGTTATTTCTGGAATTCCCCAAATGTGGGCTCAAGTTCCCATACAAACTCTCAAGATGATAAATTCCAGTGCAGCATGAAGCAGCCTTTACTTCATTCTATAGAAAATGTAGAAAATACAAGGACTTCCAAGAGCCTACAAACAGACCCTGAAACAGTGTGAGATATTCAAACAACCCTGCCTTGGAACTTATAACTAGAAAAAACAGTAAAACTCTCAGTAGTCAGAAGCTCTCTTTGGAAGGCAATTTGGGGATGACATTGAGGAGCAACACTCTAACGTCCCCCTGGGTTACCCTTTCCTTGGCAATACTAAATAGTTCCCTGGGATTTGAATATTCTCAGGAAGGGCAAAATATGTTGGGGATCACTTACCAAGCAGTACCATTCCCACTAGTCCTAAATAGTCTGAGTAATTTACTGTCATGGAGAGGGTCATGGTGGCAAGATCCAAAGGTTTTAATTCCCCTCTCCTTATGGAAATTTAGTTCTTCATCTACAAGGAATAATTCTATCTTCTATTTCCAATTTGGATGTAATTTAGGATCTCTGGAGAAAATCTTCATTTTTCCTTGAAATTGTCAACTCTTAAACTAAGGCTTATTCTTAAGCTAACTCTGGCCTAGAAAATCTGTCCTTGTTAGCTAAAAAGTGAAATCTGGGATAACATTACCAAGAAACTCAAACTTTCTTTTCTTCTGCAGTATAAGTTGCCATCATAGCAATTGGGAACTATCCCTTCAAGCCAAGTTGACAAGCATATAACTGATTCTATCACATACTTCTTCAGGAATTCTGTCATTTGGGAGTGGGGCCAAAATGGCCAAAAAAAAGATGGGAATTCATCCAACTTCTCCCACAAACCATTCCAAATTTCTTTAAAAAATGACTCTAAATAACTTTTTTCTTTTCTTTTTTTATTATGGCTTTTTATTGACAGAACTTATGCATGGGTAATTTTTCAACATTGTCCCTTGCAATCACTTCTGTTCCAATTTTTCCCTTCCTTCCCTCCACCCCCTCCTCTAGATGGCAGGCAGTCTCATACATGTTAAACATCTCAAGGTATATCTTAAATACAATATATGTGTACATATTTATACAGTTCTCTTGTTGCATAAGAAAAATCGGATTTAGAAAGGTAAAAATAACCTGGGAAGAAAAACAAAAATGCAAGCAGTCCACATTCATTTCCCAGTGTTCTTTCTCTGAGTGTAGCTGGCTCTCTTCATCATTGATCAATTGGAACTGAATTGGATCTTCTCATTGATGAAGATATCCACTTCCCTCAGAATTGCTCCTCATATGGTATTGTTGTTGAAGTATATAATGATCTACTGATTCTGCTCATTTCCCTTAGCATCAGTTGATGTCAATCTTTCCAAGCCTGTCTGTATTCATCCTGCTGGTCATTTCTTACAGAACAATAATATTCCATAACATTCATATACTACAATTTCCCAGCCATTCTCCAATTGATGGGCATCCACTCAGTTTTCAGTTTCTAGCCACTACAAAAAGGGCTGCCATAAACATTTTTGCACATACAGGTCCCTTTCTCTTCTTTAATATCTTTTTGGGATATAGCTCAGTAGTAACACTTCTGAATGAAAGGGTATGCACAGTTTGATAACTTTTTGAGTATAGTTCCAAATTGGTCTCCATAAAGGTTGGATCTATTCACAACTCCACCAACAATGTATCAGTGTTCAAGTTTCCTGCATTCCCTCCAACATTCATCATTATCTTTTCCTGTCATCTTCACCAATTTGACAGGTGTGTAGTGATATCTCAGAGTTGTCTTAATTTGCATTTCTTTGATCAATAGTGATTTGGAACACCCTTTCATAAAGTAGAAATAGTTTCAATTTCATCATCTGAAAATTGTGTGCTCATATTTTTTGACCATTTGGAGAATGACTTGATTTCTTATAAATTAGAGTCAATTACATATTCTGGAAATGAGGTTTTTATCAGAATCTTTAATTGTAAAAATATTTTCCCAGTTTGTTGCTTCCCTTGTGATCTTGTCTGCATTGGTTTTGTTTGTACAAAAGCTTTTTAACTTGATGTAATCAAAATTTTCTATTTTGTGATCAATAATAATCTCTAGTTCCCTTTTTGTCACAAATTCCTTCCTTCTCCATAGGTGTGAGAGTGTAAACTATCCTATGTTCTTCTAATTTTTTTATAATCTCATTCTTTATGCCTAAATCATGAATCCATTTTGACCTTATCTTGTTGTATGGTGTTAAGTGTGGGTCAATGCCTAGTTTCTGCCATAATAATTTCCAATTTTCCTAGCAGTTTTTGTCAAACAGTGAATTCTTATACCAAAAGCAGGGGCTTTAGGTTTGTCAAACACTAGATTGCTATAATTATTGTCTATTTTGTCCTATGAACCTAACCTATTCCACTGATCAACTAGTTTATTTCTTAGCCAATACTGAATGGTTTTGGTGACTGCTGCTTTATAATATAGTTTTAGATCAGGTACAGCTACGCCACCTTCACTTGATTTTTTTTTCATTAGTTCCCTTGAAATTCCTGACCTTTTGTTCTTCCAGATGAATTTTGTTGTTATTTTTTCTACGTCATTAAAATAGTTTCTTGTGAGGCTGGTTGGCATATTACTAAATAAATAGATTAATTTAGGTACTATTGTCATCTTTATTATATTCGCTCAGCATATCCAAGAACACTTAATATTTTTCCAATTATTTAGATCTGACTTTATCTGTGTGGAAAGTGTTTTGTAGTTTTGCTCATATAGTTCCTGACTTTCCTTTGGCAGATAGATTCCCAAATATTTTATACTATTGACAATTATTTTAAATGGAATTTGTTTTTGCTGTTGGATTTTGTTGGTGACGTGTAAAAATTCTGATGATTTATGTGGATTTATTTTTTATCCTGCAACTTTGCTAAAGTTGTGGATTATTTCTAATAGCTTTTTAGTAGAATCTCTGGGGTTCTCTAAGTATACCATCATATCATCTGCAAAAAAAATGATAATTTGGTTTCCTCAATACCGATTCTAATTCCTTTAATGTCTTTCTCAACTCTTATTGCCAAAGCTAGCATTTCTAATATAATACTGAATAGTAATGGTGACAGTGGGCAACCTTATTTCACTTCTGATCTTATTGGGGTTGGTTCCAGTTTATTCCCATTACATATAATGCTTACTGATGGTTTTAAATAGACTCTAGTGGCTATTTTAAGGAAAATTTCATTTATTCCTATACACTTAAGTGTTTTTAATAGGAATGGATGTTGGATTTTATCAAATGCTTTTTCGGCATCTATTGAGATGATCATATTGTTTTTGTTAATTTGGTTATTGATATAGTCAATTATACTAATAGTTTTTTAAATACTGAATCATTCCTGATATAAATCCTACTTGGTATTATCCTGAGGATGATTATCTGTAATCTCTTTGCTGATATTTTATTTAATATTTTTGGATCAATATTCATTAGGGAGTTTGGTCTATAATTTTCTTTTTCTGTTTTTGTCCTACCTGGTTTAGGGATCAGTACCATGTCTGTGTCATAAAAGGAATTTGGTAGGAATCCTTCATTCCCTATTTTTTCAAATAATTTACATAGTATTGGAGTTAACTGTTGTTTAAATGTTTGGTAGAATTCACATGTAAACCCATTTTCTCCTGGAGATTCTTCCTTAGGGAGTTGATTAATAGCTTGTTCTATTTCTTTTTTCTAAAATGGGACTATTTATTATTTATTTCATATTCTGTTAATCTGGGCAATCTATGGTATACAATCATTGTCTTCATCTTTCATAAGATTCTCAACTTCTAAATATCTCAATTAGTATTCTTCCAATATTGTGACAACTTTTCATTTATCTATCTTTGTGGATAGACATATAATTATGTTTTTCCCTTCTTTTTTGATTTTCTTCTGAAGATAATATCAGTGCCTTTGAGTTCTGAGGATATAGATTTTGATTCAGAAAATTTAATCTAAGGAAGACTTTTCTCACAACTAAAGCAGTCAAACAAACAATGGGAAAGGACAATTTCTAAGGTGCCTTGTAATTGAAAGGCTTCATGCAAAAGATGTTTTCAGGGACATTTTAGATCTGGAGATGATTGTTTCATGATTTAAGAGACTGGAGGAGAGGACAGACATCGAAAGTCTCTTCTGTTTTGGGGGGATTCTTAAGAGAGAGGGCCAAGATCAAGGCAATTCATATCAGATGCTCTTTAGATGCCCACAATGTTTCTGATACTCAGTTATGTGCTTTGCACGCAAAAACAGATATGAAACAGTCTCTACTCTCAGAGAGCTTTTAGTCCATTGTTGCAGAGAATTCATTCAAGATGAAAACAGATGAGCAAAATGAAATGTGGGCACTAAATTTAGTGCTTCTGGACGTAATACTAACCACTGGGGAGATCAGGCATTCTAGATGGAGTTAGCCCTCAAACTCAGCAATGAATGGAGCTAGGGAATCCGAGATACAAATGTGAATATGAACTCCCCTATTTCATGCATGAGAAACAGTCCATGTAATGGCTTTGAAGAGAGAAATGGTAATATTGTTACAAGTAGATGAGTTCGACTGAAATACTGAGTATGTTGGGACAGTGATGTGAAATCAACCTAGTAAGATGTGTTGGAACCTTATTATGAAGGATTATAAAAGGCATAGGAAATGAAATGTTTTTCTAGATATAATAGGAAGCCAGTGAAATATCTTAAGCAAAGTTGTGACATGACTGAAACAATGTTTGAATGTGATGAAAACAATCGTGGTAGCAATTGCATTCTCTACAGTTATACATTTTCAATGTCTCATTATCACATGGAGTTCACTTTAGTTTCTCATAAACAATAATCATCACAGCTCCAGTTGTTCCAGGAGCAGCTAAAGATAAAGATTTCAACTGTTTCAGGCAAAGCACAAAGAGGTTCATCCTGAGATGAATACCAAGGATTTTTTTAATCACAACCACTCATAATGGCCATTTGCTTAGATATGAAGGAGATGGAACATAAAAAACCAAGGATGAAATTTCATATCAATTTTCCTAAATTTTTCCTTTTCTATATTATATAGAAATTTATAGATTACAAATGAAACATATTTCATTTGATGTACCAAAAATGTTAAGGAGACAGGGCAGATCTTCCAATTCCCTTTTCAGAAATAAAGAAAATTTGACAAAAATCCCTTAAATACTATGTCCAAGGGCACACAACTCATAAGTAGTAGAATAAGGACTAAAATCTTGGCCCTATCATTCCAAATCCAGTATTTTTTTATTAGAAAATATCCCGAGGAAGCAGAATGTGTTCAAGCAGATGTCATTTTGGTGTAAACTTCAATAATAGAAATCATGAGGGGAAAGGTCAATGTCTTTTATAATCAATAAAAACAGTGAGTCATGAAAGTAGGAATAGTCAGACTGATCAGTCAACATTTATTAAGCACCTACTGTATTTCAGTTGTGCTAAGCATTGGGCATACAAAATGAAGCAGATTGTACTTGACCTTAAAGGTCACACAATCCAATAGGAGTAACAACATACAAACAAATATATATACAAACAAGCTATAAACAAAATTATTGTGCTCAATACATTAATAGTTAATAGGTGAATAAAATGAATAATGATTATTAAATTATTAACAAAGTGAACACACTTGAAGTAAGAGGAGTTGGGAAAGCTTCCAGGAAAAGATAGGATTTTTTTTAAAATTTAGGATTTAAAGGAAACAAAAGAGGCCAGTAGGTGGAGTTGAATAAAGAGAAAATTTCAGACATGGGGAACAGCCTGAGAAAGTGCTCAGGGCCAAGAAATAGAATGTGTTGTTCATGGAAAGTAAAAAGAGTAGTTTCACTGAAGTTAAAACCAGGGTATGGTGTAAGGTTTTTAAAAACTGGAAAGGTAGAAAGCTACTTAGGTTATAAAGGGATTTGAATGCCAAACTGATGATTTTGCATTTGATCCTACTACCAACAAGGATCACCTGGCATTCAGTGGGAAAGGGTGAGAGAGTTAAATCTGTATTTTAGGGAACATCATTGAAAAAGCAAAATGGAGGGTAGATTTCAGTGGGAAGAAAATTGAAAAATCAAAAATTTCCACTTTCCACTATTTTACTCAAAACTATCAGTGTCTCATTCCAACGACCAGGAGCCAGCCAATTATTGAGAGGAAACTGTTCTTCTAATTAGCTTCCTAAGGGCATCTTTTATGTCCTTATTCCTTAGTGTATAGATGAATGGATTCAACATGGGGGTGACCACAGCATACATTGCTGAGGCAACTGTGCTCTTCCAGGAAGAGTGGGTAGCTGAAGAGCTCAAATACACTCCAAGTCCTGTGCCATAATATAAGGAAACAACAGAGAGGTGAGATCCACAGGTGGAAAAGGCTTTATACTTGCCCTGAGCCGATGGGATTTTCAAAATGGAAGAACAGATCTGGATGTAAGAGAAAAGGATCCCTGTGAAGGGGAGAATGAATAGAAATCCAGCTAAAATATAAATCAAGATGAAATTGACTAAGGTGTCAGAACAAGAGAGTTTCAGAACCTCAGCAAGATCACAAAAGAAGTGATGAATTTCAAAGTCTGTACAGAAGGAGAGCCGTGTTACCATCAGATTATGAAGAAGGGAGTCTAGAAGGCTTATTGTCCAGGAAAGCAATACCAGCAGGCCACATAGCCCAGGGTTCATGATGGCTGTATAGCGAAGAGGATGACAGATAGCTACAAAACGGTCATAGGCCATTGCAGTAAGAAGGAAATTGTCCAACAAACCAAAAACCATAAAGAAATACATCTGAGCAAGACAGTCAGCATAGGTGATGGTCTTGTTTTCTCTCAAGATACTTACCAACATACTGGGAACTGTGGTAGATACCACACAGAGATCTATAAAGGATAAGTTGGAAAGGAAGAAGTACATGGGTGTATGGAGATGAGAGTCAAAGCCAATGGCCAAAATTATGAGCAGGTTTCCAATCATTGTGACCAAATACATGCCTAAGAACAGCCCAAAGAGGGGGCCTTGCTGTTCTGGTTTTTCAGAAAATCGCAGGAGGATAAATTCAGTGAATTTTGTTTGGTTTTCTGGTACTATAGGTCTGACTTTTCTGCTGGGAAAGAAAAGTGAGAAGGGCATAACATGAACATAAAATTATCTTTTTAGTATAGAATAGAAAGAACATCAGGTTTTGACTTAGAATTTTCTTTCCCTGTTGATGGAACTTATTATCTTTGTGATCTTGAACACATACAATCTCAATGAAAGATGACGGATGTGAACCTAAAGATGTCTACAATTCTTTATGGTTCTTCAGGTCTTTGAAATATAAATGACCTCATTTAGGAATGAACAATTTATGAAATCCAAATTTTGCTTGAAGCATCAATGACCACTGGGAACAGGGATAAAGAAACACCTAGTATTCCCCAGTGATACATGGTCAAAGGATATAAAAAGGCAATTTTTCAATGAAAAACTCAAAACAACTTATTCTCATATGAAAAAATGCTCTAAAATATTATTAAAACAACTGTGAGATATTATCTTATACCTACCACAATGGCTAAAATAATTGTACAAGAAATTGACAAATACAAAAACAGATGTGGAAAAAATGGAACGGTAATTCATTGTTGATGGAAGTGTGAACTTCCCCAACATTTTTAAAAGCAGTGTGGAATTATGTTCGAAGAGTTATTAAAACACTTATACCAATTTATCCAGTAATAACACTGCTAGGTCTATTTCTAAAGTTAAATTGGGGAAAAGAAAAAGGACCTATTTGTTCTAAACTGTTTACAACAGCACTATTTTTATTTATTTATTTTTTGCTTAGGCAATGGGATTAAGTGACTTTCCCAGGGTAATGCAGGCTAGATGTGATAAGTTTCTGAGGCCAGATTTGAACACAGGTCCTCCTGACTTCAGGGCTGGTCCTCTATCCACTGCACCACTTAAGTGTCCCTCAGCTCTATTTTTAATGGCAAAGAACTGATAATTATATGAATGCTCATCAATTAGGGAATAGCTAATCAAATTGTGGTATATATGATCAGAAAATAATACTAATTTGCTATAAGAAATTATGACCCCAAGGATTATAGAAAAACATGGATAGCTTTGCGTGGAATAACAAAGAGTGAAATGGAAAGAACCAACATAATATTGTATACTATAAGAACAATATTGTTTTAAGAAAACTTTGAATGACAAAATCTTTTTGACTATTTTAAGTGCCCATATTAATTAAAAATGATATATCTGCATCCAGAGAAAGGAGTAATAAATAGAAAAATATATAGAATGATTTTATATACATATATGTGTTTGTGTGTGTATATACATAAAGAGACACACATCAATATTTGCATCTAATGTTAGCTGTCTCTGGGCATGTGAGTTAGATAAAGAAAAAATGTCACATGAAATTTATTATAAATTTTAAAAGAATTGATTTACAAATTCATGTAAAGTCATCTTTTTTCTCCTTTGTGAAAAAGCAGATATTGTTCCATAAGTAAAAAAAAATAATTAAAAAAAATTTTAAACTCATAACAAGTTGTTCTTAGACTTTAAAAAAAAAGAGATACTAAGCCCAGGGCAGATCCATATCAGAAGCCAAAAACTGAGGGAAAGAACAGGAAACTGGTATAAAGACGATTTTGAGCACTTTTTTCATCTGGAAACATGAAATCCCATATAACTGGAAAGGACCTCACATGATGCAAAGTATAAAACTGTACCCCACAAAAAAAAATCCATCCTACATTATGCCTGTTAAGTAACCATCTTGTCTTTTCTTAAAGCCCTCCACAGAAGGGAAAATTGTTTCATAAAGCAACCTATTCTACACTGTGCTTGCTCCCATTTTACTTTCTATTGAGTCAAAACATACCTATTTACAATTACTCTCTAATGTTCTATCTACCATCCAGGTTCTAGCAGAACAGATTCCATTTCTCTCTCATATATCATCTCTTTAACTGTGTGAAGACAACCATTGCATATTGTATGTTTTCTCTCCCTTAGTCCAAGTAAATCAAGTTCCTTAAAACTTGATGATGACCAACAAAAGCCCTTTCACAATCATGGTTGCTCTTCCTTGCTTCCTCTCCAGATTGTCAATTCTTTACAAATTGTGATGCCCAAAACTAAACACAAAATTTCAAATGATGTCTTACAAGGACAAATGGATGAAGACTTCTTACTTATTGGAAGCTCTTATTCATTTAATAAATCTTAAGCTTTTATGTCATTTTGTCTTCCATATCACTATGAACTCATAATATTCTTATTTTCTACTAGAACTCTCACATAATTTTAAAATGAATTAGACTCTTCTTTGAAGGGAGAATCAATAGGCTTGTATATTTTCCTAGTTTTATATGCTGTAGCTACACATAGCTGGTAGTAAATGGGATCAGTCTTCTAGTATTTGGTGAACCTGTATAGCTAAGACTCACCTAACACACCTAAGTGTTATATATATATATATATATATATATATATATATATATATATATATTTATGAAAAGGCATCTCTCAGAGACTCTGTTCCATCAGATTTGAAAGTATTGTGGAAGCATCAAGCAATGACACCTTTCAATTCTGTCATATGTTCTATAACCCTTCAAATCTCTGATATACTGTCCCAGATGATTCTATGTTTCGAATTCCTTTTCTATAATTCATGTGGCATTGAAAACAGAGAAAACTCACTGGAGCATATAAGCCTGGGTGACAATACTGTGGATAGATGTATCCAAGATTAAAGGGGAGTATTCAGTTTAGGAAGGTGTTTCTCAAAATATGGAGTCAGTTCTCCACATAAGGAATGAAAATAGAGTTGACCACACATACTGTGTGACCAATAGTATGGCCCACAAAAATAGGGCCATATACTATGTTCTTTATGTTAACTAGAAAGGTCAAGAACAGTCTGAGAAAAACAGACAAAAGTTTGACAATGTATGAATACAACTCTGAGAATTCTGGAAGTCTTAGTGAACCTTAGAATTGAAATAGACCCCAGATGCCATCTAGTTTTACCTATACCTAAATAAGAGTTAGCCCAACATGATCCGTTAAAAATATGATGTGCCTATAAAAAGCACATATTGAACTCTTCCTACATGGCATGCAAAATGAATTAATGTAAAATTTACTATATTCCAGATACAGTGCTAAAGGCTAAGGATACAAAAACAAGAAATAAGAATGAGGCAGGGAGAAGAAAAGTACATGTGTAAGGCAAAGTGACACAGCCTAGAGTGTCAGACTCATAGGCAGGAGAACAACAAAGACTGACAAACCTGACCACTTTCCAGAATAGGCAATTTCCTGAAGGAAATTTTCAATAAGAAAAGAAAGGTGGTATTGGGGTATGACGTTTGAAAGTGAGAAGATTCTGGACACTGTCAAGATTATGAAATCCATAGAGTCAGACACAGCAGAGAGGGTATTGAAAGGTAATTTTATAGATGAGAAGTCATTATGCAAAAGTTTCCCATGAGCAAGAACTTACCACCTTTTGATAGATACTATTCCACATTTATGAAGCTTTATTTATTAAGAAATTTGTTTGCTTGTTTGTTTTCTCAGGTCAAATCAAAATCTGTCTTTTAGCCATGTCCTTGCTAGGCTAAAGAAAACAAGTCTAATCGATTTTGCTAGCCTTTCAAAGACTTAGAGATAGGTACTGGTCTAGAAGAAATAGGAGCAGAGCACATATATATTATAGACAAATACATTGAAATCCCAGAGAAAGAATACTTAGATGTTTTTAATCTTCCTCTTTTTTTAGTGGTGGTGGTGGTGGTAGTAGTAACAAGAACAGCCTTCCTGAAGTTGATTGATACTAAGAGAAAAGAATCACTTAGAAAGATGATGCTGTCCAAGCCAAAGGAGGTCTGTGTTGACTCATACTTAGCTTATTCTCTACTGAGATCCTCAAGTACTTTTCACATATGTAGAATATACTCTGAGATTATACTCTCTTAACTTACATTCAGGACAGAAAATTCTGTCCCTAAAGGACAACAACTATTTTCCTCCTCAAGGTTCTGGGAAGTAATAGTTTGAGGATGGAACTCTAATACTTATAAACTGAAATACTTATAAAACTCTCACAGTGTGATTGCTGATATCAATTAGATAGACTTCACTGGCTTTTAAGGGGAAAAAGTGATTTCTAATATAGAATAGTACAAACAGGTTATACAAAATAGCACACTCATCCAAGGGAAAAACAACAATGATATACTCTCTAACAAGTACAGAGATCATCTAAGGGAAAATGTGATGATGAATAAAAGATCACTCCCCATCAAGGATCTATAATGAAATTCCTCCTAAGCATGCTGTAATGTCTGTCTATACATCTTGCAGAGTGAAAATTCTGTAATTATTAAGAAGTTTTCCTTCTATCAAGTTGAAATAAATTTTTTTTGCGACTTTCATCCATTATTCCTTGTTTTGCTTTCTGAAATCAAGCTAAGCAACCTGATCTTTTTCATAACAGTCTTCAAATACATGAAATATTTTTTCTTCCCCTATCATGGTACACATATACAATCTTACCTATTACTTGCATCTTTTATATTCCTTTTTATCTCCTTTCTTTATCTGTCTTTCCCCCAGCCCAATCATATCCAAAGATAGATAAACACTCTAACTAAATAACAGTTGATTACAGTCTCTAGTTCACACTATATTTGCACTGTATATCACTAAAAAACCTGATACCAGACATTTTCTGGACAGGAATAGTTCCTCATAATAGGATTCAAGAAATGTTGGTTACATTTCATAAGCTAATTTTTGTGCCTGTAAACTCAGCATAATCTGAGCATGCAGAAGAATGGGGATAAGAATTGAAGGTAGTAAGGAAGGAGAGTAGAAGACATGAATTAATAGAATCAGAAGAAATAAATCAGAATTTCAGATCATCGGTTCTAAATCTTATCAGAAGCAGAAAGAGAGAAGGAAAAAAGTCCAAGTGGACAAGGTAGCTAAGAGATGACAAAATCAATAAAATTATATTAGAATATGAGAGAGTAAACAATAGGAAATTATGTGTGTCAGAAGCAACTGTTCCTGTTGAGTTTAAGAAAATATAATGAATGTGAATATACAATGGAGTGATCTTTTATACACCATGCAATAATGTCTCTAAATGGGACAACCAGATATCTTCAAAAAGCAATGAATTATACCCCAAATACTAGAGAGACTTTCTTTCTGACATTTTCCCTAGAAATTTCAGTCAGCCTCTGAAAACTCCTTTTGTTTTTTGACAGAGCATAAGAATTGGATTCAACCTATATATCAGTGCTACTCGAGTAGGAAGTCAATGCATCACCTGCCCTGCCCTCATCCATACTCCCTGACCCTATGATTTGTGCCCTGAGTGGTAAGGTCAGCTTTCAGAACCCTTCAGAGGTGTATAGAATCACAGAAGTCCTCAATGATACGTATAAATCTAACCATACTATCTATACCCAAGTGACTTTTGTCTGGGATTAGGGGCATAATCCATTGATCTTTCCAGTGGTTCATCTGAGACTTACCTCTGTCTAAAGATTGTCCCTGGTGTTTGGATTGTGCTTGGCTGAGATGAATTGGATAAAAACACACTCATATCTTTGCTATTGTGGTAAAAATAAAAATTTATCATTCTGAAATGATTCAAATTCAATAAAAAAATTCCACAAAGATAATCTCATTTCACACACACACACACACACACACACACTCAAACTAAGATGAAGGCAACAAGAATTTTTTGATTCCCATTATATGGTTAGGACCTAAGAAAGAAAATAATTAGATAAATGTCCTTTTGGCAATAAGGGAACATGAACATGACTCAGAGTAGATGGCTTATTCTGCTTTCCTTTGTTTTTCTTTCAAACTGGGTCCTGGGCTAAACTATGGGCTTTCAAATAAACTATGAAGAGGTCAGATTTTGTTGTTCTATTGACTAGTTTTGGTTGTAATTTCATCTATGTTGCTTTTGGGAGAATCTCCTTGAGTATCTGATCAAGGCTGCTTCTCTTTCCTTTAACTTCCCACCTTTTTTACTATCTCCCTTCCCAACATTTCCTACCTCTAATAATTTACTGGAAATAACCAATAGGACAAATCTGAATGACTGTATCTATTGGAATGGAGGACAAGAAAGGCAGATACTTGGGTTCCTGAAAAAGTAAAGAATTTTAGGCAGTTGGACTGATATCTTTGGGAGTTACAAACAAAGTCTCTTCTGGCCTGAGTTTGTATCTAGTCCTGTGAAGAGGAAGACTATTTGAAATTTCTAATGCCTATGAGGCTCAATCCCCCAACCTCTTCATTAGAAAAATCATATAATTGTATTTCCCATCCCTGAAAAGCTGAATTCTCTATGGGGCATAAAATGATTACAGAAATCTTGAGAGCTGTCCAGCATCACACATGAAGTTAATAAACCCTGGTGATCTTGAGCAGGAAAGTAACTCAGAAGCTCTTCAATACAATCAGAATCATATTATATGTTCCCAACAAGAAATACTCTCTTTCCAAAGAATCCATTTCTGCTACTGTAGCATTTAATTGCAATAAAATTTTTGCTTCTACTGAGGTAAAATCAGGCATCTTGTAGGTTTACCTCATTGTTCCTCCTTGAATCTTCTGAAGCCCAGAAAAACAATCCAATCACTCTTTCACATTAGATTATTTCGAACTCACATAGACACCTTTCATGTCCAAATAAAGTCTTCTCTTCTTGAGGAAAAGGATGTTAAGTTTCTTTACTTGGCCCTCATTTTTTATTATCTTTAATTTGCCTTTCTGAACCAAATCTAAAACCAGACATTTATTCCTATTTAATTTCATTTAATTAAATTTGGCTCAATATTATAACTTTTCAAGATATTTTTCATTGTACATGTGTAATCATGTAAAGCACATTTTTATTTTAATTACAATATAAAAGAAAACTGTATTCCCCCCCCCCCAGAAATCCTAAGAACAGGCTAGGCCAGGCACAGACTCAGGCACTGAGAGCCCAGAAAACAGCTCACACTGAGCAGACTGGAGGGGGGCAGGGTATGGTAGAGAAGACAATAAGAAATAAAGTTGTGTCAGAGACAACTGTTTCTGTTGAATTTAAGAAAATCTAAGGAATGTGCATATACAATGCAGTGATCTTATATACATCATATCATAATGTCTCTAAATGAGACAACCAAATATCTTTGTACAGCAATTAATTATGCCCCAAATACTAGAGAGACTTTCTGACATTCTCCATAGAAATTACAGAGCAACCTCTGAAAACTCTTTAGGTTTTTTGACAACCTTCAGAGCATATAAATTGGATGAAGACCACCCATCAGTGCTACTAGAGTAGGAAGTCCTTCCATCTCCTCTCCTGCCCTTACCCATACTTCCTGATCATGTTACTTGTGCACTGATTGATAAATTCAGCTTACAGAACCTTTCAGGAGTATATCAAATCACAAGAGTCTTTTATGGTAAGAATGAAACTAGTCATACCATACCCAAATAACTTTTATCTGGGATTAAGAGCATAAACCCTCAATCTCCCCACTGGTTCACTTGAGACTTAGCTCTGGCTAAAGGCTATACCTGGTATTTGGATTATACTTGTCTGGGATGGATTAGACAACAACAGACTCATATCTCTGCTATTGTGGTAAAAATAAAATTGATCATTCTGAAATGATTTAAGTTCACTAAAAAAAAATTCCACAAAGATGATTTCATTTGACTCTCTCACAGACAATCACAAAAGAAAGACCATCATGAAGGCAAAAAGAAATCTTTGATTCCCATTATATGGTTCAGGATCAAAGAATGAAAATAATTAAATACATGTCCTTTTAGCAAAAAGGGAACCTGAACATAACTCAGTAGATGGCTTATGCTACTTTACTTTGCTTTTCTTCCAAACTGGATCCTGGACTAAACTCTGGGCTTTCAAATAAACTATGAAGCAGGTCAGATTTTCTTGCTCTCCTGACTAAGTTAGACTGTAATTTCATCTGTGCAGGTTTTGGGAGATTCTCCTTGAATTTCTGAGCAATGTTGCTTCTCTTTTCTCTTATTTCCCACCTCTTTTACTCTTTCTCTTCCCAACAATCCCTACTTCAAATATCTTACTGAAAATAAACAATGGGACAGGTTTGACTGAGTGTATCTGTTGGAATGGAGGGCAAGAAAGGCAGATGCTTGGGTCCCCAAAAAAGTAAAAATTTTCAGGCAGTAAGAATAATATCTCTGGGAATTACAAGCAGACCCCTTTCTGGACTGATTGAGCTTATATCTAGTCCTGTGAAGTAACAGGAAGACTATTTGAAATTTCTAATGCCTGTGAAGCTCAATTCCCCCAACCTCTTCATTAGAAAAATCATATAATTGTATTTTCTATTCCTGAACAGCTAAACTCCCTGTGGGGCATGAAATGATTACAGAAATCTTCCTAACAGTGAGAGTTGTCCAGCATCACACATGAAGTTAATAAACCCTGGAGATTTTGAGCCTTGAAAGCTCTTCAATCCAGTCAGAATCATATTATATGTTCACAACAAGGAAGCCACTGTTTCCTAAGACATCCATTTCTGCTACTATAGCATTTTCATTGCAAGAAAGTGTTTGCTTCTACTGAGGTAAAATCAGGCTGCTTGTAGAGTTACCCCATTGTTCCTCATTGCATCTTCTGAAGCTCAGCAGAACTCTTTCACATTAGATTATTTCAAACTCATACAAAAACCTTTCATCTCCAACTTATGGCTTCTTTTCTCTAGGAAAAGCATGTCAAATTTCTTTATTTGGTCCTCATCCATATTATCTTTATCATTTGCCTTTCCAAACCAAATCTAAGACCTGACATTTGTTCCTATTTAATTTCATTTAATCAAATCTGGCTCAATATTATAACTGGTCAAGGTGTTTTTGGTTATATTTGTGTAGTCATGCAAAACATATTTTTATGTTAATCATAATATAAAAGAAAATAACATCCTCTAAAAACCCTAAGAAATATAAATTTTAAAAGTATGTTTCAATTTATTTTCACACTCCTTTCATTTTCTCTGGGGATAGGAAACATTTGTCATCACAAGTCCTTCAGAGTTGTTCAGATTCTGAAGAAAAAAACCGCACATTTAATATGTTTCATAAAAATCTGAACAATGAACATTTCCTTGATTAATCAAAGTTACTCAATGTCTATTTAAATCAATTCATTTCCATTCAAAAACTATCAGTAATGTTTTTAGTCTTTCCAAAGTACTATTAGGAGGAGTACAGTGTCAAGGCTGGAGGAATTCTCACTAGAAAGATTTGGGTTTGAATACTACTTTTGATATTTAATAGCTTTGCATCTCTGCAAAGTCACTTAATGTACCTGAGCCCACTTTCTAAATTAATAGATGTTGGAATCTTTACAAAGTGTTAAGACATTGGAGTTGATAGAGACAATAGTTAGCTGGTTTGGCATGGTTCAGGGTGATTGATTTGATCTTAGAAAGAGATATTTTGGGTCAGAACTTGAAACAAGGTACTAAGTGGAACTGATAAAAACAATGCTTGTGTTCACAGCTTTAGAGAGCTCATAAGTATCTAAGTACTCAATGGAGTTCACACGTTTGGGAGAGTCAGGGTTAACAATGAGATAACCAAATTCACACCTCCCTTAGGGCCAGAGAGTCCTCTGGGAGATAACCCAGAATCCCTCTCCTTCCAGAAGGCGGAGTTAACCTTTGGGAGATCACATATATAGGGAGCTCTTGGAGCTTGGGTTAGTTCTTCTTGTGGGACTTACTTGAGTTAGTTACTTGAGGAGTTACTAGAAACTCTGGGAGCTTGAGAGAGTTTTACTTGGAGTTGGAGAGAGCTCTTGGAACCCTCAAGCCCTATCTTTGAGGCAAGAGATTCATTGCATCTTCCAACTTGGTGCTGGCTGGAGACTGAAGAAAGCAGAGGCAGAAGCCAAGGACAAAACTTCAAGATCTCTTGGAGCCAGGCAGAGAGTTAGGCCTCAACTAACCGGGCTATTTTGGAAGGAGAAATAAACATTTGCACTTTTAACACCTGGCTGCGATTTTGGAGTAATTATTTATTTCAACTGAGACTAAGGCTGCCTCCGGAAAACCTTCACAAATAGAATGCTGATAATAAAACTTACATTGCATATTTTTGTAATCAAGTAAAATAATATATGTGAAGGAAAAAAGCCTAAATCCATAATACATACTTTACTGCTATAATTTCTTTTTGTTATTATTATTATAATTAAATGATGTTATCCAAACAGCCCACCAATCACCAAAATTGGTTGTTATTGTTTCTCAGTCTTGAAAAGGACAAGAATTGTATTCCTATGCTAGGAATATGTACCTAACTTTGGCTGATAAGGAAATATGAACTCAAAGAGCTCTGCCAGTTTGGGCAAAAATAGTCCACATTAATATTTGAAATAGATTGTCTAACTTTACATATCTTGCATTGATTCTGAGCTAATTCCACTCCACTTTGGTCAAAGAATACAGTACCTTCTATAAGCAAGGTATACCTGGCTGGTCAGTATTTTGCTACTGTCTCCTATGTCATGCAATGAATTCTAACATTCTTCCGAGAGGCCTTGAGAGTGTCGTTGGATTACTTTTTCTAACCACCACATGTGTTCTTGCCCTTTCTCAGGTCTCCAAAAGCTTTTGGGAGACATACAAGCTTATTTACTATATTCATTTTGATTTCAAATCCTACATCAGATTTGTAGCACTCCTTTTCACTATGGCCACTCCAGAAAAATGGCTCCCAGAGTTTCTAGTAACTCCTCAAGTAACTAACTCAAGTAAGTCCCACAAAGGTATCCACCTTTGATTTTGGAAAGCTAGTCTTCATTTGCTAGTCTTATTTCATTCAAAGCTATTCTTTGAAAGTGACACCTGTTGAGTTTTCTCATAACCATATGGCCTAGGCCACTTGTGTACAGGATTAAGAATATAGCTCCTAGAGTATTTGTACCTGTTTCACTTGCCTGGTGACCACAGAATTTTAAGATGTATACAGATGGTATAATAGTATGGGTGATTGTAGTGTTCTTTTCTCTAAAATATATTGTTCTCTGTGAGCAAGTTTCTTGGGGGGCTTCTGGAAGCAGCCTTCATTTCCGTTCCAAGCAATAATCACTTCAAATGCAGCCAGGAGTTAAAATCCAAATCCTTTGTTGTCTCCTTCAAAATAGCCCCGTTAGATGCTGAGTGAAATGAGCAGAACCAGGAGATCATTATATACATCAACAACGATACTGTTTGAGGATGTATTCTGATGGAAGTGGATTTCTTTGAGAAAGAGAAGATCTAACTCAGTTTCAATTGATCAAGAATGGACAGAAGCAGCTACACTCAAAGAAAGAACACTAGGAAATGAATGTAAACTATTTGCATTTTTGTTCTTCTTCCCGGGTTTTTTATACCTTCTAAATCCAATTCTCCCTGAGCAACAAGAGAACTGTTAGATTCTGCACACATATATTGTATCTAAGATCTACTGTAACCTATTTAACATGTATAGACTGCTTGCCATCTGGGGAGAGTGTGGCGGGAGGGAGGAGAAAAATCAGAACAAAAGTGAGTACAAGGGATAATGTTGTAAAAAATTACCCTGACATGGGTTCTGTCAATAAAAAGTTATTTAAAAAAAGTTTTAAAAAATAGCCCAGTTAGTTTTCTTAGAGGCCTATCTCTCTCCTTGGTTCTGAGAGCTCTTATTTAGCAATAAGTCCTTTAGCTCTTCCAGCTTCTGCCTCTCACTCTCTCTCAAATTGCTGGCTTCTCAATCTCCCCAACTGACTCCTGCCTGGGGATCTAAGAGCTTCTAGTGTGCTTGTTGTTTTATATGCTCTTTTAGAGGTGTGAGCTCAAAGGTTGACTCCTCCTCCGAGAGAGGACAAAGGACCAGTGGCAAGAGCTCTCGGAACCAAGGAGAGAGATAAGCCTCTAAGAAAGCTAACTGGGCCCAAGGAAGGATAAGACTTGGACTTTAACTCCTGGCTGCATTTGAGGTGATTATGACCCTGAACTGAAGGGAAGGCTGCCTCCAGAAGCCCCCAAGAAACCTGCTCCCAGAGAACTTTATATTGTAGAGAAGAGAACATTACATTGTCCCAACTGTGTTGCTGAGAATAGCAGTTTCACAGCTGATCATCCCACAGCTTTGAAGTTTGCTATAACAATGTTACCATCTCTCTCTTTAGAACCATTACATCGACTGTTTCCCATGCATAAAAGAGAGAGGGATCCATATTCACATCTGTATCTTGGATTTCCTAACTCCATTTATTGCTGAATTTGAGGGCTAACTCCAACTAGAATGCCAAATCTCCTCAGTGGTCAGTATTAAGCCCAGATCCATTATATTTACTGCATACATTTCATTTTGCTGATCTATTTCCAACTTGAATCTTCCCTGCCACAGTGGACTAAAACCTCTCAGAGAGTAAAGACTGTTTTATATTTGGTTTTTGAATGCAAAGCATATAACCCAGTATCTGAAACAATGCAAGCAATTAAAGAGCTTGTGAGATGAATTGGCTTGTCCTTGGGTCTTTCTCTTAAGAATCCCCAAATCACAGAAGAGACTTTGGATGTCTGTCCTCTCATCCAGTTTCTAAAATCATGAAACAATCATCTCCACATCTAAAATGTCCCTGAAAAGATCTTTAACTTGAACTCTTTCAATTACAGAGAACATCTGACCTTAGAAAGTGTCCTTTCTTACTGTTTGGCTGATTGCTCTAGTAGGGAGAAATATCTTCATTAGACTGAATTTCCTGAATCAAAATCTGCATCCTTGGAACTCATATTATCTTCATATGAAAACCAAAGAAGAAGGGGAAAGCTATAATTATAATTATGTCTATCCACAAAGATGCTGATGATTTATGTGGGTTTACTTTATATACTGCAACTTTACTCCTGAATATACTGCATATATTTACTACTTATATCCTGCAACTTTACAAACTGTAAAATTCCCAAATAAGTTTCCATCTCTGAGAGTACCCAAACCCACAAGCACCTATGTAGAACTTTATGGGAATGAGAAATCCAGGGCAATGTCAGGCAGTTATTTCTCATTGGTATCCCCAAGTCACCTTGCAAGCAGTGACTTCTAAAGATAATGTGTTTACACTATCTAGTTATGATTTCCAAGGCATAGTTGTTTGACTATGCTCACAGTGTCTGTTTTAAGGTCCTGGAATATCTTGCTTCTTCTACATTTCCTTTGGGATGAAACAAATGTTGTTCCATCCTGCATTTGAGTATGTATGAGATCTTGAGCCCACATTTGGGGGATCGAATGAATAAATTCCATCTAAATTTTATTTTGAATTTTTCTTGGGAATAAATTCTGAGACTAGGGCATAGCAAATCAAAGAAAAAATGAACTTGAGGGTTCAACTCTAAGGAATGTATCAAGTAACTATCATTTTGTTGATTTGTGAGGTCTCTGGACTACATCATATAATTATAGTAATAATAACAAAAAAAATAGCAACAAAATATGTATATAGGGACTTAAGTTGTCAGTTCTGTTTATATTTATTATTTTACATGATCATCGCAAAAATTATGTAATATTGGTTTTACTATGAATTCAAGTAGATTAAGTGATATGCCCAGAGATGCAAAACCAGTAAGTATCAAAAGCTATATTCAAATTCAGATCATTCCAATTAAACCTCTATGTATAATACACTGTACTCCTCCTAATAATACCTTGGAATGACTAAAAAAATTATCGACACTTTATGAATTGAAATGATTTGGTTTAAATAGAGAAATCAAGTCAGTTTGATAAGTTGACTAAATTTCAGTGTTGAGATTTTCATGAAATGTTTAAATGATTGTTTTATTTTTTAAAATGTTGGAAAATTCTGAAAGACATGATGAAAAAAGCTATCCATTGCCTAAGAAAGAGCTGCTTTTGTATGAATTAAGATTAGAGAATACTTTTTAAACTTTATTTTCCTTGAAGTTTTTTGGGGGCATCTTGGTTTTTTAAATAATAAAATTAAAATTAAAATATATTTTACATAACTATATATTATATTGTATAACTTACCACCCTGCATGGCATGCCCTTATTAGAGAGGCTGCTGTGCTATATGAGTAAAGCAGAATTGAATTAGCCCAAAGAAAACAAGAAATATGCAAAATGAGAGAAGCTATCCCAAATGTTCATGTGGATGATTTGTATACAATAGCAGAGCATTACAAATTCTTATTGGCCTGATCAGCTATAGCTGGACATACTGTAACTCAATTCTAACATAAGTATATGATTTTGGTCCTCTTTGAAAACAAAAGACAACAACAACAACAGTACATGTATATTAAAAAAAAGATTTTTATCAGGTATAATACTGAGTCAAATCTAATTAGATGAAATTTAAGAAGAATGAATGTTCTGTCTTAAACTTGGATTGTGAAAGTATATGGTAAAGATAATATGTATAAGCAGCAATTAAATGAACTTAAAAAATTTGTCTTAGAAAAGAGAAGACATTAATTGGAAGTGACAGGTATCTTCATGGGTTTGAAATGATTTGACATGAAAGAGTGATTGGATTTTTCTTTTCTTTTTTTGTTTTAATAATTGTAACTTTTTATTGACAGGTGATTGGATTTTTCTGCTTGGCTCCAGAAGATGCAATGAGGAGCAATGAGATAAACCCACAGGGAGATTTGGGTTCAGAAGAAGCAAAAATTTTCTTGAAATTAAAATACCACATTTGTAGAATGTGATGCCCTGAAATAGAGTGGATTCCTTATTGGAAATACAGAAGATGATTCACCTTGAACTGAAGACTCTGAGATATTTCCTTGTTCCAGATCCCCAGGGTTTGATAATTTATTGTGATGCTGGACAATTCTCACTATTAGGAAAATTTCTGCTAAAGTTTCGTGCCTCATAGGGAATTCAGGTGTTTGGGGATAGGGAACACAATTATATGATTTTTTTCTAATAAAGAGTTTGAAGAGTTAGGCACTAGAAATTTCAAATATTCCTCCTTTTCCTCCACAACACCAGATACCAGCTAACTCAGGCCTGGATGGAGTCTGCTTGTACTTGCAAGAGATAGCAGCCCAACTGCCCAAAATCCCCCACTTTTTCTGGGACCCAAATTATCTGTCTTCTTTATCCTCCTTTCCAACAGACACAGTGAGGTAAATCTGTTACACTGATGATATTAAGTGAGTGATTGGAGATAGGATATATTGGAAAGGGAGAGAATAAAAGAAATGGGAAGTAAGGAAAAAGAGAAGCAATCTATCATTGTTCAGAAACTCAAGGAGATTTTAGCAAACTCAATATAGTTGAAATACTAACATGTCACTTTGATAGAGCAAGAAAACTCACCTAATCTAAACACTACTTAAAATCCCAGAGTTCAGCCCATGACCAAGGTTAAAGGAAAAGAAAAGAAAAGTAGAATAAGCCTTATAATCTTAGTCATATTCAGGTTTCACCGCTGCCCATAAAACCTTATTCTGATTATTTTTATTCTTGGTCTCTGAGCCATAAAATGGATATTAAGAATTCCTTACTGACTTCATGGTAAGGCTTTCTTATGAGAGTCAAATGAGATCCTTTTGGGGGAATTTTTGCTGACTTTTAAATTCTTTCAAAAAAAATTATTTTTATCACAATCACAGAGATATGATTCCATCGTGGCCCAACCCATCTAAGCCAAGTGTAATCCAAACACCAGAGACAATCTATAGCCAGAGGTAAGTCTCAGATACACCAATGGGAACTCTAGTAAAGGGGCAAAAGTTATGCCCTTAATCCTAGAATAAAGGTAGTAAGCTATATTTATTCTCTTCTTGTACAAATGACTCTGATTCTATAGATTTCTGAAAGGCATTGTAGAATGAGCTTGTCACTCATGGCTCATGCAATAGGACTAAAGAATGTGAATGAACACAGTGAAGGTAATGGACAGACTTCCTATTCAGATAACTACTGATGTGTAGATTAAAAACATTTCTTATGATCTGAAGATAGTCAGAAACATGAGTTTTCAGAGGATGGGTTAAAATTCCTAGGGATATTATCAGGAAAAAACTATATAGTGAGGATATTAACAAAAACTCTATATTATTTGGAGTATAATCCAATGTACCAACATTTCTGGTTATCCCTTTTTATAGGGGGATTCTTATTATAGGATTATGAAAAATGGTCACAAATATCTATGCATGTTCCTTAGATTTTCTTAAATTAAGAAGGAGCAATTGTCTCTGATTGATATGTCACTTTCTATTGTTTTCTTTCTGTAATGCTAATGAAATTTAATTAATGTTCTCACTTTTTGGCAGCTTGTTCACTTGGTCTTTTTTTTCTTTCTCACTTTCTGTTTCTGATAGGCATTAAAGTACATGATCGGAAATTCTGATTTATTATTATATCTATTTTATATTCCTCTCTCCTTCCTTTCTTCATTCTATTCTTGTCACCTTCCTCTACAAGTTCAGATTTTTGCTAAGTTTACAGCCACAAAAATGATCTTATGAAAAGTAATTAGTATTTCCTGAATTCTACTTTGGGGGAATTATGGCTATCTAGGAAGTATTTGGTGCCAGGTTGTTAATGGTATGTAGTGCAACTATATTGTGAAACAGAGATTTTGATCAATTGTCAGTTAGTTACTACATTTATTTGCCTTTTAGATTGAGAGAGACAGAAAAAGGAGTCCAAAAAGCATAAGATTTTAAGAATTGGAAAAGGCATCATCATATTGGGAGCAAATATTTTCAAGTATTTTCTAAAGGGCTTTAATGAGAAAAATTAGTTGTATTTTGCTTCATCTCAGAAATACTTTGAATAATGCATGGAGGCTTCAAAATAAAATTCAAATGAATAAAAGCAAAAAATTCCTGATAATTGCTGCATTGAGACACTCCAAGAAGCACAGCTAAATATTACAGCATGCTTAGGAGGTATTTCATGAGGTTTGAATGAAAGAAAGAAAAGTACCTTTAGGAAAAGAGAAACTTTCACAAACTGAGTTACCCTTTTGCAACTAATATGTCTAGTTTCATTTCTTTTTCCTCTTAACTATCTCTGTACTTTTCAGAAGATTACCATTTTTACTTTTAATGAGTGTGCTATTTTATACACATTGTTTGTACTATTAAACCTCAGGAGTAGCCCTCTTCTTGAAACCAATTAAATCTGTCTAAATCAACTCAAAATTAATAAAGAAATGGCATTTATGGAAGTTTATAAGTATTTCACTTCATAAGTATTTAAAAAAAATTTCCAAATGCCTCATAGCTGCCCCTAAAATCTTGAGGAGAAAGATGGTTGTTGTTTTCTATGGACCCAACATCTGGTCTGACTGTGGGTTAGGAGAGTAATCTCAGAGTATATCCTACATATGTGAAAGACTTTTCGTTCTTAGTATGAATCAACACAGAACTCCTTTGTTTTGAACACCACAATCCTTCTGGGTGATTCTTCATTGTTACTAGCTACCAACTCCTGCACATCTAATCTTGTTACTACGCCCAACAATACCACCAAAATGAGGAAGAAACTACTTTTCTTAAACTGTCCAAGTATTATATCCTTGAGATTCTAAGGTATGTGCCCACATAAGTATATGCTCTGCTCTCCTTCTGGAATGGTAGCTATATTTAAGTATTTGAAACACTAGCTATGGGAATGAGACCATATCCTAGTGAGGATATGGTGAAAAGACAAATTTGGATTTGATGTCAGAAAATGAACAAACCAGCAAACAAACTACTTAATAAGTGAAGCTTTCCAAGGGTGAAATGGGATCTATCAGGAGGGGGTGTCATGGAAAGATTTTAAGCAACAGCTGCATTATGACTTCTTTTCTGTAAAATGATCTTTCATCACTCTTTGTTCTGCTTCTGACTCTGTGAATTTCAATGTCTTGCAGTAGTGACTAGGGTCTTTTAACCCCTATGCTTCCCTCCTTTCTTCATTGTTGGGGTCCCTTGGGAAGTCCCCATTTTGGAAAAAAGGTCAGGTTTGTCTCCTAGCTCTGTCTCTGATTTTCTGGACTCTGTCAGCATGCCTTTGTACTGCTTTTGTACTATACATGCCTTCTTCCCTTTCCATGTTTCACCTCTCCTCCCACCCCACTTATTTTATGTTTTTGGATCACTAGCACTGAGCACACTATTTGGCATATAATAAATTTTTATTTACATATTTATTTTTAATAATAGCTTTTTATTTTCAAAAATACATGCAAAGATAGTTGTTTAACATTCACCCTTGCAGGAATTGAGTAATGAGGAAACCAAATTATCACTCTTTGCAGACAATATGGTGATATACTTAGAGAACCCTACAGAATCAACTAAAAATTATTAGAAATAATCCACAATTTTAGCAAAGTTGCAGGATACAAAATAAATCCATATAAATCATTAGCATTTTTATACATCACTAACAAAATCCAACAGCAAGAGATACAAAGAGAAATTCCATTTACAATAATTGTCAATACTATAAAATATTTCAGAATCTATCTGCCAAGGGAAAGTCAGGAACTATATGAGCAAAACTACAAAACACTTTTCCCAAAAATAAAGTCAGATCTAAACAACTGGAAAAATACCAAGTCTTGGATAGGTCAAGTGAATATAATAAAGATGATGATACTACCTATCTATTAGGTACTATGTTAATTAATTAATTAATAGAACTAATCAATTGATTTAGTGCTATACCAATCAAACTCCCAAGAGACTACTTTACTAACCAAAAAAACAAACAAGCAAACAAACAAACAAACAAACAAAATTCATCTGGAAGAACAAAAGGTGAAGAATTTCAAGGGAATTAATGAAAAAAAAATCAAATGAAGGTGACTTAGCTGTACCTGATCTAAAACTATATTATAAAGCAGTGGTCATCACAAACATTTGGGATTGGCTAAGAAATAGAGTAGTTGATCTGTGGAACAGATTAGGTTCACAGAACAAAATAACCAATAACTATAGTAATCAAGTATTTGACAAACCTAAAGACCCCAGCTTTTGGGATAAGAATTCACTATTTGACAAAAACTGTTGGGAAAATTGGAAACTAGTATGTCAGAAACTCGGTATTGGCTCACACATAACACTGTATATCAATATAAGGTCCAAATGAGTTCATGATCTAGACATAAAGAATGACAATATAAAAAAAAATTAAAAAAACTTAGGATAGTTTACTTCTCAGATCTGTGGAGGAAGAAGGAATTTGTGACCAAAGAAGAACTAGAGATCATTATTGATCACAAAATAGATAACTTTGATTATATTAAGTTTAAAACTTTTTGTATAAACAAAACTAATACAGACAAGATTAGAAGGGAAGCAATAAACTGGGAAAACATTTTTACATTTAATGGTTCTGATAAAAGTCTCATTTCTAAAATATATGGAGAATTGACTCAAATTTATAAGAATTCAGTCATTCTCCAATTGTTAAATGGTCAAAGAATTGTCTTAACTTAATCAATAGTGATTTAAAGCATTTTTTTTCTTATGCCTGGAAAAGGCTTTAATTTCTTCCTTTGAAAAAGTCCTGTTCATATTCTTTGACCATTTAACAAGTGAAGAATGTCTTACATTATAAATTTGAGTCAATTCTCTACATATTTTAGAAATTAGGCCTTAAAATTAGAGCACTTTGATGTAATAATTTTTCCCAGTTTTCTCCTTCCCTTCTAATCTTGGCTGCATTGGTTTTGTTTGTACAAAACCTTTTCAATTTATTATTATCAAAATTATCTATTTTGCATTTAATAATATTTTTAGTTATTCTTTGGCCATATATCACTTCCTTCTCCACAGTTCTGAGAGACAGACTATCCCTTGGATAATTCTCCTAATTTGCTAATAGTATCAACCTTTATGTTTAAACCATGAATCCATTTCAACCTTATCTTGGTAGAGGGTGTAAAGTGTTGGTCAGTGCCTAGTTTGTACTTTCCAATTTAGAAACAAGTTTTGTCAAATAGTGAATTCTTATCCTAGAAGCTGAAGTCTTTGGGTTTATCAAACATTAGATTAACACAGTAAATTTTTAGTAAATTCCTTCCTATTAATGTAGGAAGAGCTCAGTATGTGCTTTTTATAGCATTTTTCCATAGGTCATGTTGGGAGGAATCTTATTTAGTTTAAGTTGGATTAAATAGCATCTGGGGTCCATTTCAGTTCTGAGGTTTACTGCTTCTAGAATTCTCAGAAGGACTATTCTTTTAGACATTCTGTCTCTTTTACCCAGACTGTCATTCAATTTTCTAGTTAATATAAAAAATATACAAGATGGTTCAGTTCTTGTTCAAGGCTAACTCTACTCTCAAGTCAGGTGGAGAATTGACTGTTTTCTTAGAAACACCTTTCTAGACTAAATACTCTCATTTAATCCTGGATCCATACTCCATCCACAATGTTCTTAGCCAGAGCCACATGCTCCAGTGAATTTTTCCCCCTTTTCACAGCCACATGTATCATAGAAAAGGACATTAAAACACAAGATCAATGAGGATGATCTTTAGACTATAGAATTTCAGAGTTTTGAGGGATTATAGAAGTGTCAGAACTAAAAGGTGTTATTGTTTAGTGTCTGGACTAGCTACTGGAGACCTCAAGAACAGCCAGAGTCAGGATAAGCAAAAGTCCTTGGTCTTCAGGGGGAAAAGTGAAGGAGATGGACAAAACTGCCAGGAGTTTTGCCAAGGATCTAGAGTTCAGAATCTCCACACTTTTCTCCTCTCTGTCCTGCGGCCAGGTGAGTCTGGCTCCTCTCACTCCACCCTCTCATCCCTCCTACGATTATCTATATATACCAAAAGATGGAGCCAGCATGGAATAGTGAGAAGGGCCATTTTTCCAAACATATGCTAACAGAGTTATTGTCCAATAGGTAACTAGCTTAAGTGCTTGGTTGTCTGATTCAAGCACACCTTTTAAGAGTTTCAAAGAGTTTCAACCCTTTACAGTTATCCTTCGAGTTTGATGGAACAGATTCTCAGGGAGGAGCCATTTCTTATATATGGTCCTTGAGTATGTCAGGGGAATCTTAGTAATAAAGGCTCACCAAATACTGGAACATTGATTCGTCTACAACTAACTATATGTAACTATAGTTTATTAAAAATGGGGGAATCAAACAATTTTATAGACCCTCCTTTCATACAAGACTGCAATTCAGTCATGTCATATGAAAGACAAAAAAAGCTTTAAAAAAAGAACAAGAAGAGTCCTAGCTTTCTATAAGGAGGAGATCAGATGATCTTATCCATAGTAAGACCTTATTTGAAATTTCTATTTAGTTCTGGGTACCAGAATTTAGAAAGGACATTGATAATATGAACAGGATGCCAGGAAGAGCCACCAGGATGATGAAAGACCTATGTAGATGAGCTGAATAAACTGGAGCTACTTGGCTTAAAAGAGAGAAAACATATGCATTGGCTTCACATATTTTAAGAGCTGTTATATGGGAAAGAAATGGGATTTGTTCTACAAGGGTCAAGAAGCTAGACACGGAGCATTAGGTAAAACTTGAGACTCAATAAGAAGGAAAGTAAGAGCAAACCCCAAGTACATTTCCTCAGGAAATGGGGAACTTTTCCTTCATGGAGATTTTCAAGGAAAGGTGTGATGTCCATTTGTTAGGCATAATTGAGAATAGGTTGTTTTTATTGTGGGTTTTATAACTATGTGTCCTATTAGGTCCTTTCCATTTCAATGTAATTTTATGATTCCATTTAAAAAGTGGACAGCCCAAACTCTTCTGCCATAGAAGTTTATCTGCTGTTGACTGTAGAAGTGGAAATGCTCTGCCCTGTCCATAGTGTCTCTTTTATTATGTTCAATCGAAGTCATGTGTGCTGTTAAAGAATTATATTTATTTTATTCTGAAGTTAAGAAACAAACAAGTATTTCCACAACAGAGTAGGGTAAAAAAGATTACTATCTATAAAATTGCCCATCTGTTGAATAAAACTTTTAAATATATAATAGTTATTATATAACTCATTGTTCTTGTCCTCCCTCTTTCATGCTAGAAACAGCTACCATTAGAACCAAATATGTATGAATGTGTGTGTATATGTATATATAACTATATAGACATATATCTGTAAAATCATTCTATGCATGCTTCTATTTATCACTTCTTTCTCTGGAAGCAGATAGAATGTTTTATATATATAAATATATCTTTTATAGTTAATCTAAATACTTAAAATAAACAAAATGACTTTGTTGCTCAAAGTTGTTCTTAAAACATCATGGCTCTTAATGTATACAATATTCTCTTGGCTCCCATGTCATTCATTTCATGCAGGTTTAGTTTGAAGATGGAAATGGTGATTTATCCAAGATCAGAAAGTCATTAAGTGGCAGAGACAGGGAAAGAACCTGGAACAGAGACAGAGAAAGTACCTAGAAATTATAAGTGTTATTTCTTTACATGAATAAAGATAACTGCATTTTCATGTAATGCTCTTCTCACATCTCTTTTCTAACAGAAAAATCAACCCCATAGTACCAGGAAACCAAACACAATTCACTGAATTCATTCTTCTGCGATTTTCTGAGAAGCCAGAGCAGCAAGGGCCTCTCTTTGGGCTGTTCTTGGGCATATACTTGGTCACAGTGGTTGGAAACCTGCTCATAATGTTGGCCATTGGATCTGACTCTCATCTCCACACCCCCATGTACTTCTTCCTTTCCAACTTATCCTTTGTGGATCTCTGTGTAATATCTACCACAGTTCCCAATATGTTGATGAGCATCTTGACCCAAAACAAAACCATTTCTTATGCTAACTGTCTTGTTCAGATGTACTTCTTTATGGTTTTTGTTGGTTTGGACAATTTCCTCCTCACTGCAATGGCCTATGACCGTTTTGTGGCTATCTGTCATCCTTTACGCTATACAGCCATCATGAACCCTAGGTTGTGTGGCTTGCTGGTGTTGCTTTCCTGGATAATAAGCTTTCTAAATGCCCTTCTTCACAGTCTGATGGTAACAAGGCTCTCCTTCTGTAAAGACCATGAAATTCCACACTTTTTTTGTGATTTTGATGAGGTCCTGAAGCTTTCTTGTTCTGACACCCTTATCAATTATATCATGTTATATATTATAGCTGGGTTGCTAGGTATTCTCCCCTTCATAGGAATTCTTTTCTCTTATATTTGGATCTGTTCTTCCATTTTGAAAGTCCCATCTACTGAGGGTAAGTATAAAGCCTTTTCTACTTGTGGATCTCACATCTCTGTTGTTTCCTTATTCTATGGCACAGAGCTTGGAGTGTATTTAAGTTCTTCAGTTACTCACCGTTCCTGGAATAGCACAGTTGCTTCAGCAATGTATGTTGTAATCACCCCCATGTTGAACCCCTTCATCTATACACTAAGGAATAAGGACATAAAAAATGTCCTTAGAAAACTCATTAGCAGAATCACCTCTTCTCAGTGATGGGACTGGCTCCTGGTCTTTGGAATGACACTGGTACTTATGGGGAAAACACTGAGAGGTAGAAATTTGAATTCTTTAGTTCTCCCTAATCAAATCCATCCTTCATTTAGTCATCAGAGTGATTTTCCTGAACGTTAGGTGTCATTCTGTCACCCTTATCCCACTGAATACCAATAACTCCAAGTTGCATTTAGGATTAAATACAAAATCTTTCATTTGACCTTCAAATCCCTTCATAATGGAATATTGTTTTGCATTTCCAGTCTTCTAATACCTCACTCCCTATCATGAACTCTTGTCTCCATAATCACTGGCTTCTTTGCTATTCTATGAACAAGAAATTCCATTTCTTGTCTCTGGGCATTTTCTCATGTCTGGAATGCTCCCTCTGTTCAACTCCAACTACTGGCTTCTTTTGCTTCTTTTAAGTCACTATTTAAGAAAAAAATCTCATTATTTACTGAAAACTTTCCCAACCTCTTTTATTTCTTGTGCCTTTCTTTTGTTAATTATTTACAAATCATCATTAATTTAATTTATTATTTATTAATATATTAATCATTATTAGTTTTGTGTATTGTTTGTTTGTATAGATTTGTTTGCATGTTACCTCCCTCATTAGATTGTGAGATCACTGAAGTAAAGGATTGTATTTTGCCTCGTCTTGTATCTCCAATACTTAGTACAATGACTGACACATAGTAGATCCTTAATAAATGTTTATACTTTGCTCTTACTGATTACATTGGTCTTTTTCCTCATGGCTTTTATTTTTTTACCATAATAAAATCTGGCAAAACATGTTTTTCCTCAGGATATTTTATACTTTAATGAAATACTGCATATAGAGTCACAAGGCCAGGATTTTATAACTCATTTTACCACTTAGGAACTGTGGGCTTTTGACCAAATCATTTAATATATTTGTTTCTTGATTTTTCATTTCTAAACTGGGAATTGAAAGACATGTTCTGACTACCTAACATTGTTTTTTGTACATCAAATCAAATATGGTATATATGTAAATACTTTCTAAAATATGTAATAGTATTAAACTACAGAAAAAAAAGAAGTTAGAGAAAATGAAATGGAATTTCATCAATGGGGGTCTAGATGCCATCTCCTTCATGTCTAAGCTGATGGCCACTATGAGTTGTTATGGTAAAAAAAAAAATCATCACATGGAGGCCAATGCTCCCAGCATAAGCCTCTTGGTGCTTTGCCTGAGTCTTCTTTATTTGAGAAAGGAAAAACTGGAGCTCTCTTGACCTAGTCTTTGAGAAGCTAAGGTCAATTCTATGTGACAATGGGACATTGAATATCTACATTTGTGGGAAGTCTATTTTCTTTCATGATATTTGTTTTCATCACACTCAAACATTGGTTTGACCACGTCATAAATTTATTTAAGATGATTTACTGGCTCCCTATTATATTTATGATAAAATTTCATTGTCTAAGATTTTTAAAAACCTTCATAATCCAATTCCAATATATGTTCCTAAGCTCATTTCACATTAGTGTCCTAACATACTCTTTATTTCAGTCAAACTCACCTACTTGTAATAATATTGCAAACTCTCTTCAGAACTATTCATTACACAGGATGTTTCTAATATAAGGAACAGAGGGGAATTCATATTCACTTGTGTATCTAGAATTCCTTAGCTCGCTTCATTGCTGATTTTGAGTGCCACCTGAAACAAGAATGCCCAGTTTTCCCAATTATTAATATTACTCTCACATCCACCAAATTTCCTGCATATATTTCATCTGTGTACATCTTTTCACTCCAAAATGGAATTTATATAGCCTTAGAGAATAGATATCATTTCATATTTAATTTTTGATAAACAGTACATAACCCAAAACTTGACACATTTTAGGCATTTAAAGAAAGATTGATATGAATTGACTTAACTTTGACTCTCTGTCTCTCTCTTATGAATCCCAAAAGCATAGAAGAGACTTTCGATGTCCTCTACTTCTGCTTCTTAAATCAAGAAATGATCATCTCTAGATCTAAACTGTGCCTGAAAAAAGTGACCATTCATTTTTGATTTGAGCTCTTTCATTTACAGGGAACATCTGACCTTATAAAATGCCCATTCCCATTGTTTGACTGATAGCTTTAGTTGTGGAAAAAGTGTTCAATAGTCTAAATCTCCTGAATCAAAATCTGCATTCCTGGGACTGAAAGGCACTAATATTATCCTCAGAAGACTATCAAATAGAAGTGAATAAAAGGAGACAAGTTTGACCTATGACTTCATGAGACTTGTTAGTGTAATTTTCATGACTATAATATGGCTCTGAAAAGATATAGTCAATTAAAAAAGAGTGTATTTAAAATTTGGGGTTGGCTATCAACATGGATTTATTGTAGTGAGGAAATCCAATTACCAGAAAGAAAAAGGAAAGTGAAAATGGTTGCCATAAAGATCAATGGACTCATAAATGAAAGGGACTTTTCCATTATATACATGAAAGGCTGATTGGACAGAAAGATGAATTAGATGAGTTAAGGAAATAGACCATAATAGAAGGTTGTGGGTATATTAGTAAGGACATAGTTTAATTTTTTGCACTTTTGCTTAAACCTTTTATTTTCTGAAAGAAAATCAACTAATCTCTCTCTCTCTCTCTCTGTCTCTCTCTCTGTCTCTCTCTGTCTCTCTCTCTCTCTCTCTCTCTCTCTCTCTCTCTCTTGCTGATGCAATTGGGATTACTTTACTTGCCCAGCATCACACAGCTAGAAAGTATTAAGTGTCTTGAGGCCATATTTGAATTCGGGTGCAACTGACCTGAGAGCTGGTGCTCTATCCACTGCACCACCTAGCTGCCCCCACTAGTCTCTTTTTTTTGTCCTAGCCATTAATTTATTTTTCAAAAGGTAGATGAAATACTCAGAGATTTTTTCCCTCACAATTTCTCAGTTCTGATAGAATATCCCTTCCTGTTATGAAATACTATGATTCTTTGAAGTCATACCCCTCATTTGGCTAAAAATATTTAAAAGGTAAGACAATTGTCATGGCCCCCTTTGCTTTTTTAATCTGGAAAAACATCACTATTTCCACCATTAATTTCTTTTGGAATATGATTTTGCACCTCCTCAATTTCCCAGTTTCTTTTTTACATGGTCATATTCTTTTTCTGAATTTCCTTCCTAAGGTCTGAACATGTCAAGCTAATTGCATCCAGCACCATGTTACCTCTCTAGGTGCTACATATCTCAGTGTAGAACAATCCCAGACTATTCCACTATCAATGGGGTTCTAGTTGTAAAGGGCACAAATGTGTTGTTTTTTATTCTGAATTAGAATCAATGCATAACCTTATCTAGGACCTCAAAAATGGCCAGTAAAATTTTTCTGGTTACCCTATGACATTCCAGACGGCATTAGCTACATAACTTTATTATTCTTCTCAATTTCTGACCTCTACTCTCTGATGTCCTCACTCTGGAAAGGAAACTGGATTTAGAATCCAAGGATCTGAGTTCAAAACCTAGTTCTTCCACCTGTGTGACATTAATCAAGTCACTGAATTTCATGTAGCATCAATTTCTTCATCTGCAAAATAAAGGTTTTGGACAATATCATTTCCAAGTTTTCGTCTCTCTACTGATTTTATCACTTTGCTTGTTCTTTGAAAAGATTGAGATTATAATGTCTGGACTAGCTCTCTGGAGAGCCTCAGGATCAGTCAAAGTCCTTGGTCTTTAGGAGGAGAATGAAGGAGGCAGGCAAGCTGCCACACAGCTTGCCAAAGATAAATCCTGGACTCTGGAGTCTGGAGCCTGAAGTCCTCTTTCCTCAGTGTGCCATATCAGAGAGGCTCTGACCCTTTCCCTTAGTCCTCCAATCCTTGTCTTTGATTACCTCATCACAACACATTCAGCAAGCACTAGTCATGAGGAGAGCCATTAAATGACTATATGTTTATAGAACCATTATCACACCTTGAATAGGTAATTAGTTTTAAGTGTACTGCTGTCTTAGATTCAAATACACCTTTTCAGAGTTCCAGCCTACTACAAAGACCATCTGAAGTGACCACCCTCAATTTCTGTCCAGCACATTTCAAAAGTGCTGCACATTGACCTTTTTCTTCTTGCATTCCATTTCCAGAAAAAATGTTCTTTCATTTTTTTCCCCCAAAACTAGTCCTTCCATTTTGGCTATTGATCTAATTCTTTCACTTCTCCTCTTAATCCTTGCTTAGTTGACTGGACTTTTGCCTGAGGTTTTTATTTCCTGATCTCATCTTCTCTCTTTTTGCATGTTTAGTCTTTACTTTTTTACTAGCTGTTTTGCCTCTGTCTAAAAACCTGCTCAGGTCTCCAGTACTCAATAAAAACCACTCCTGGTAATAAAAATACATATACCATTTTATCCAGCAATAAAATTATTAGGTCTATTTCCTAAGGTTATTAGGGGAAAAGGAAAAGAACCTAATTCACACATTTTCATAAACAATCTGGAATTATGCAAAAAAGAGTTATTAAATTATTTATACTCTTTGACCCAGCAATACTACTACTAGGTCTGTTTCTAAAGATGATTAAGGAAAAAGGAAAAAAAAACCTAAATATTTTACATTTTTATAGCAATTGTCTTTGTGGTAGCAAAAACCTGGAAATTCAGGGATGCCTATCAATTTGAGAGTGGCTGAACAAGTTGTGGCATATGATAATGTTGGAATATTACTGTACTATAAAAAATGGTGAATTCAAAGATCTTAGGCACCTATGAAATAATGAAGATTGAAATGAGCAGAACCAAGAGAACATTGTGTACAATTTTGTTAATATTATTTTAAGATGGTATTTTGACTATTATAAATAGCTAAATTAACTATAGAAGATATTCTAAGAATGATGCTATCTATATCTAGGGAAAAACTGATAAATAGAAGTTTTTACAGAATAACTTTGCACATTCATATGTGTTTATACCTATTTTTGTCTCATGGGAACCATCTTTAGGGCAGGGTCGAAGGAGGATAGAAAAAAGTCTTCTTTTCCACAATAATTTTGCTGTATAATTGAAAGGAATAGCAAATTCTGTATAATAGATTTGCAGTTTTATGTACAATGATTTTTATTGCACTATGATATCAAAATGTTTATCCTATTTCATAAATACATACTAATATAATAAAAGGGAGATTTTTAAAGTGATAAGAAAAAATTAAGGAATACAATATTTCTGCCTCCCAATATTTCCCCAAAACATAGGCGCATACTGTTCCAGGTACCAAGAACCATTGCTAACAGTGAGAGAATGCTATTCTACTAAAGAGGCTCCTAAGGACATTTTTAATGTCCTTATTCTTCAAAGTATAGGTGAAGGGGATCACTATGGGGGTGACCACAGAATACATTGTTGAGGCAACTGTGCTCCTCCTGGTATTGCTGGTAGCTGGGGATCTCAAATATATTGCTAAAACTGTGCCATAGAATAAGGCAACAACAGCAAGGTGAGGTCCACAGGGATAAAAAGCTTTATAGTAATCCTGAACAGATGTGATTTTCAAAATTAAAGAATATGTCTTAATATAAAAGTATTCTTGTGAAGGGGAGAATATCTAGTAGTCCAACTACAATACGTACAGGGTCAGAACAAAAGTTTTAGAACCTCAGAAAGATCAAAAAAGAAGTGTGGAATTTCATAAGCTGTATAGTAGAACCATGATATCATCACAGTTTATAGAAGAGAATATAGAAGGCTGATTAACCAGGAGAGTAGTATCAGTAGTCTATACAGTATAGAAAATGAAAGAATCATAAAATGATCACAGACCATTTGCAGTAAGGAGAAGATTGTCCACACCAGCAAAAACCATAAAAAGAACACCTGAGACAGATAGTCAGCATAGGGGAGGCCCTTTTATTATGTCAACATATTTACCTACAACTTGAGAATTGTGGTGGATGCCATACAGAGATCTATAAGTGACACATTGGAAAGGAAGAAATACATGTATTGTGAAGGTGAGAAAGTCAAATTATGTGTAGTTTTCCAACAATGGTGACCAAGAACATATTAAAGAAGAGCCCAAAGACAGATCCTTACAAATCTGATATATCAGAAAATTGTAGGAGGATTAATTGAGTGAGCTGTGGTGTTTCTTGGTACTATGAGGGTGATTTTTCTCCTGGGAAAGATAAGTAGTGCAGTTTTGAGGAAAGAGTCAGAAATTTAAACTTAAGAACAATCAATTTAAGTCTCTATTTTGCTACTAACTACCTATATAATTTCTAACAATTCTATTGCCTTCTTTTTATTTATTCATTTTTTTTCATCTGAGGCAAGTGGGGTTATGTCACTTGCTCAAGGTCTCAAAGTTAGTAAATGACTGAAGACAGATTTGAACTCAAATATTCCTGGCTCTAAGGTAGATCCTCTATCTACTGCACCACTTATCCACTTCAATTCAATTCTTTGCATTAATATCATGAAATAAATGGGCCCCTGACCTATGAATTACACAGTTTTTCTGTGAATTAATAAATATTTGTGGAAAGGACTCATAAACATAAATCACCAGAGAAGATCACTGAGAAGGCAAGCAGTACAATATCAATTATACTTGTGAAATCACATCTCATATTAGCCATATTTTCAAAAATAGCAAGAAAAATAATGGGAGAAAATTATACTTCTATTTGTATAAGGGTTAAAAAGCTTCCAGGAGCAAGAAATGCAGTTCAAGGTATGTGGGAGGACCTGAGGCATGAGAAGTACCTAGGCACATGCAAGTTCTATGTGGAGGTGGGGCATAGCCTCAAGAGGCGGTGTCTGACCCTAAGTATCACATCTCCCTTCTTAAGTGCTCTCAAAACCTAGAACGCCTCCCTCCTTCTTCTTGGGCCAATCCTATTATGACCTGCCTGTCCAGGTTCCTAGAGGACCTCCCTTTCCCCCCAGTTCCTCAGGGGGCTATAAATATGTGCTACCTAAGAATAAAGTTCTCTTTCACTTCATCCCTACCTCCTGGTCAGTCTGTCTCTGTTTAGCTCATAGAACATTTTTAATTTTGGTAAGTATTGTTATTCAGAAGAGATTTTTCATTTCATTCATAATTTCTTAAATTCCAATTATGTTATAGTGGTATCTCCTGAGATGTGAAATCTGGAAATAAACTGAGCTCACCTAGTCCAACTTTATTTTATATGAGAATATTGAGTCCAATAACTTAGGAATGAATCGCCTAAAATCATATAGGCATTAAGTAACAGATCTGGAATTTAAACAGGTCTTCTGAGTACCAATCTAATGTTCTCTCCATCACAAAATGTGAAGTATATATTTCCATTTTAGTCTCTTGCTGCATGTTTTCCTTTGTATATACACCAAAGGCATGGGACCAGAAAACCAAGTATCAGAATTCCTCCTCCTGAGACTTTCTGAGGAGCCAGACCAGCAATTGCCCTTCTTTGTGCCATTCTTAGGCATGTATATGATAACTATAGTTGTGAACCAAAAACAATGAAAAAGTAAAAGAAAATATGAAATACCTCCTAGGAAAAACAACTAACCAGAAAATAGATCTAGGAAAGACAATCTAAGGATTATTGGACTTCCTGGAAGCCATGATGAAAAAAAGAAACTAGACATTATCTCATAGGAAATCATAAAGGAAAACTGCCCTAATGTCCTAGAACCCTAAGATAAAATACCATTGAAAGAATTCACCGACTTACATGAACCAATGTTGAGTGAAATGAGCAGGACCAGGAGATCATTATATACTTCAACAACAATACTATATGATGATCAATTCTAATGGTCATGGCTCTCTTCAACAATGATATGAACCAAATCAGTTTCATTTGTTCAATAATGAGTAGAACCAGCTACACCCAGCAAAAGGATGCAGGGAAATGAGTGTGAACCACTACACTGCATTTCCAATTCCTCTGTTTTTGTCTGCCTTCATTTTTTTATTTCCTTCTCAGGTTAATTTTACATAATTTCAAAGTCTGATTTTTCTTGTGCAGCAAAATAATGGTATGAATATGTATACATATATTGTATTTAACATATACTTAAACATATTTAACATGTATTGGTCTACCTGCCATCTTGGGGAGGGGGTGGAGGGAAGAAGGGCAAAAGTTGGAACAGAAAGTTTTGCAAGGGTGTAATGCTAAAAAGTGTAATCTCCTGTGAGAGATCCCAAAATGAAAACTCCAAGGAATATAGTGGCTAAATTTCAGAACTATCAGACCAAGGAAAAAATTTTGCAAGGAGCCCGAAAGAAACAATTTAAATACTGAGGAGTCACAATGAGTATTATCCAGGACCTACCAGCTTTCACTTTAAAGGATCGAAGGGCCTGGAATCTGATATTCCAAAAGGCAAAGGAACTTGGATTAAAGCCAACAATAAGTTATCCACCTAAATCAAACATTTTCTTTTATTTAATAATTATATCATTTTATTGACAGAGCCCATACCTGGGTAATTATTTACAACATTATCCCTTGCACTCACTTCTGTCTCGACTTTTCCCTGCCCTCCATCCACCCCCTCCCCTAGATGGCAAGCAGTCCTATGCATGTTAAATAGGTCACAGTATATCCAGTATATGTTTTCCCAGTTTGTGGCTTCCTTTCTAATCTTATTTGCATTAGTTTTGTTTGTACAAAGTCTTTTTAATTTGATGTAATCAAAATTTTCTATTTGTGATCAATAATGATCTCTAATTCATCTTTGGTCACAAATTTGTTCCTCCTCTACAAGTCTGAGAGATAAACTATCCTATGTTCCTCTAATTTATTTATAATGTTGTTCTTTATGCCTAAATCATGGACCCATTTTGATCTTATCTTGGTATACAGTGTTAAGTGTGGGTCCATGCTTAATTTCTGCCATACTAACGTCCAGTTATCCCAGCAGTTTTTGTCAAATGATGAATTCTTATCCCAAAAGTTAGGGTTTTGGGGCTTGCCAAACACTAGATTGTTATAGTTGATTATTTTGTCTTCTGAACCTAACCTATTCCACTAATCAACTAATCTATTTCTTAGCCAATACCAAATGGTTTGGTGACTGCTGCTTTATAATATAGTTTTAGATCTGGTATAGCTAAGCCACCTTCATTTGATTTTTTTTCATTAATTCCCTTGAGATTCTCAAACTTTTGTTCTTCCATATAAAATTTTATTTTTGTTTTTTCTAGATCATTAAAATATTTTCTTGGGTGTCTGATTGGTATAGCACTAAATAAATAGATTAGTTTAGGGAGTGTTGTCGTCTTTATTATATTCACTTGGCCTATCCAAGAGCACTTAATATTTTTCCAAATATTTAAGTATGACTTTATTTGTGTGTAAAGTTTTTTTTTTTATAATTTTGCTCATATAATTCCTGACTTTCCTTTGGTAGATAGATTCCCAAATATTTTATACTATTGACAATTATTTTGAATGGAATTTCTCTTTGTATCTCTTGCTGTTGGATTTTGTTGGTGCTGTATAAAAGTGCTGAGGATTTATGTGGATTTATTTTGTATCCTGCAACTTTGCTAAAGTTATGAATTATTTCTAATAGCTTTTTAATAGAATCGCTGGGATTCTCTATGTATACCATCATATCATCAGCAAAGAGTGATAATTTGGTTTCCTCATTACCTACTCTAATTCTTTTAATTTCTTTCTCAGTTCTTATTGCTGAGGCTAGCATTTCTAATACAATATTGAATAATAATGGTGGTAGTGGGCAACCTTGCTTCACACCTGATCCTACTGGGAAAGGTTCCAGTTTTTCCCCATTGCATATGATGCTTACTGACAGTTTTAAATATATGCTCCTGACTATTTTAAGGAAAAGTCCATTTATTCCTATCCTCTCAAGTGTTTTTATTAGGAATGGATTTTGGATTTTATCAAATGCTTTTTCTGCATCTCTTGAGATGATCATATGTTTTTGTTAATTTGGTTATTGATATAGTCAATTATGCTAATAGTTTTCCTAATATTGAACCAGCCCTGCATCCCTGGTATAAATCTCACTTAGTCATAGTGTATTATCCTGGGAATGATTTTATGTAATCTTTTTGGTAATATTTTATTTAAGATTTTAGCATCAATATTCATTAGGGAGATTAGTTTATAATTTTCTTACTCTGTGTTCAATCTACCTGGTTTAGGTATCAGTATCATGTCTGTGTCATAAAAGGAATTTGGTAGGACTCCTGAAATCCCTTTTTTTTTTCAAATAGTTTATATAGCATTGGAGTTAATTGTTCTTTAAATGTTTGGTAGAATTCACATGTAAAGCCATCTGGTCCTGATGATTTTTTCTTAGGGAGCTGATTAATAGCTTGTTCTATTTCTTTTTCTAAAATGGGACTCTTTAGTCTATTTACTTCTTCCTCTGTTAATCTGGGCAAGCTATATTTTTGAGGGTATTCTTCCATTTCATTTAAGTTGTTGAATTTATTGGCATAAAGTTGGGCAAAGTAACTCATCATTATTGCTCTAATTTCCTCTTCGTTAGTGTCTACTTCTCTCTTTTCATTTTTAAGACTAACAATTTGATTTTCCTCTTTACTTTTTAAATCAGATTTATTAAGGGTTTGTCTATTTTGTTGGTTTTTTCATAGAACCAACTCTTAGTTTTATTAATTCAATAGGTTTTTTTTTTACTTTCATTTTTATTGTTCTCTCCTTTTATTTTTAGAATTTCAAGTTTAGTGTTTGACTAGGTTTTTAATTTGTTCCTTTTCTAGCATTCTTAGTTGCAAGCACAAGTCATTGAACTTCTCTTTCTCTATTTTATGCAAGTAGTCCTCTAGAGATATGAAATTTCCCCTTTATTACTGCTTTAGCTGCATCCCACACATTTTGATATGACATCTCATTATTGTCATTTTCTTGGGTGATGTTATTACGTCTATGATTTGCTGTTTCACCCAATCATTCTTTAGTATGAAATTATTTAGTTTCCATTTATTTTTTAGTCTATTTTTCCCTGGATTTTTGTTGAATGTAATTTTCATTGCATCGTGGTCTGAAAAGGATGCATTTACTATTTCTGACTTACGCTGCATTTGAGTTTGAAGTTTTTATGTCCTAATATATGATCAATATTTTGTATAGGTTCCATGAACTGTTGAGAAGAAAGTGTACTCCTTTCTGTCTCCATTTAGTTTTCTCCAGAGATCTATCATATCTAATTTTTCTAGTATCCTATTTACCTCTTTGACTTCTTTCTTATTTATTTTGTGATTTGATTTATCTAATTCTGAGAGTGCAAAGTTGAGATCTCCCACTATTATAGTTTTGCTGTCTATTTCTTCTTGCAGCTCTCTTAATTTCTCTTTTGAAAATTTAGATGCTACACCACTTGGTGCATATAGGTTTAATACTGATATTGTTTCATTATTTATGCTACCCTTTAGCAAGATATAGTGTCCTTCCTTATCTCTTTTAATTAGATCAATTTTTGCTTTTGCTTAATCTGAGATCAGGATGGCTACCCCTGCTTTTTTTACTTCAATTGAAGCATAGTAGATTCTGCTCCACCCTTTTACCTTTACTCTGTATGTATCTCCCTGCTCCAGGTATTTCCTGTAAACAACATATTGTAGGATTTTAGCTTTTAATCCATTCTGCTAACCACTTCCTCTTTATGGGGGAGTTTACTCCATTCACATTTATGGTTAAAATTATCAAATCTGTATTACTTGTCATCTTGTTAATTCCTGTTTATGTTTTTCTCCCTTCCTTCCCTCTTATCCCCTTTCCCAGTATTAAACTTGTGAACACCACTTGCTTCTCTTAGCCCTCCCTTTTTAGTATCCCTCCCCCTGCCTTGGAATTCCAACCCCTATCTTACTCCTTTTCCTCACAGTTTCTATATTCCCTTCCACTTAGCTTATTCCTTCCCTTTTCACTTTTCCCTCCCTACTTTTCAATGAGTTGGAAGAAGTTTCACCATAAATCGAATATGTCTAAAATTTTTCTCTTTAAGCCAATTCTGATGGCAGTAAGATACAAACTATATTCATCCCCTTCCATTCTTTCTCTCAGATATAATAGGTTTCCTTTGACTCTTCATGAGATGTAGTACCCCCACTTTACCCTTTTTCTGATACAATTTCCTTTCCACCCCTAGTTTCTAGAACAAGGCATACAGGTATTCTTTATATATGTTTATAGCATAAATATAGTTTCCAAGATTTCTTTTTACCTTTTTAGGTTTCTCTTGAGTTCTATATTTGTAGATCAAATTTTTTGTTAAGTTCTGGTTTTTTCATCAAAAATAGGTGAAATTCGCTTATTTCATCGAATATCCATCTTCTTCCCTGGAAAAAGATGCTCATTCTGGCTGGGTAAGTTATTTTTGGTTGCACACCAAGTTCCTTAGCCTTTTGGAATATCATATTTCAGGTCCTTCTATCCTTTAATGTGGACACTTCTAGATCTTGGGTAATCCTTATTGTGGCTCCTCTATATTTGAATTGTTTTTTTCTAACTGCTTGCAGTATTTTTTCCTTCATCTGATAGTTCTGGCATTTGACTACTATATTCTTGGTGTTGTGATTTTAAGATCCCTTTCAGTAGGTGAATGATGAATTATTTCAATGTCTATTTTACCTTCTGTTTTTATGACTTCTGGGTAGTTCTCTTTGATAATTCCCTGGAAAATAGTGTCCAGGCTTTTTTTTTCATTATATTTTTTCGGGAGTCCAATATTTCTCAGATTGTCAATCCTAGATCTATTTTCCAGGTCTGTTGTTTTCCCAAGAAAGTATCTGACATTTTTCCCATTGTTTCATTTTTTTGGTTTTGCTTGACTGAGTCTTGTTGTCTCCTCCAGTAATTCAATTCCATTTGTTCGATTCTGATTTTCAGTGAAGTATTTTCTTTACTCACTTTTTTATATCTTTTTCTAATTGTCCAATTGAGTTTTTAAATGAGTTGTTTTGTTGGAAATTTTTTTTGTTTTGCCTATTTTATTTTTTAGAGAGCTATTTTCTGTTTCCAGTTCACTAATTCTATTTTTCAATGATTTGATTTCTTCATCCACTTTGTCTTTAAATGAGTGGGATGACTTCTCCAGACTCTCTTGCCAAGACAAACATTTTCTATAAAGCCACAAACAGGAGCTTTAAAGAGGATGACTGTTTGAGGAAGGTGGTGATCAGAAGCAAAATACTGGGGAGGAGGGAAGGGAGAAAGGAAAGAGAAAATCAAAACTTAGGGTAAATAAGATGGCAAAAAATACAAAATTAGTCATTTTAACTGTGAGTGTGAATGGGATGAACTCTCCCATAAAATGGAAGCAGATAGCAGACTGGATTAAAAGCTAGAATCCTACAATATGTTGTTTACAAACTACAAAACCCTTTTCACACAAATTAAGTCTGATCTAACCAATTGGAAAAATATTAAATGCTCTTGGATAGGGTGAGCAAATATAATAAAGATGACAATACTACCTAAACTAATCTATTTATTTAGCGCTATACCAATCAGACTCTCAAAAAACTTTTTGATGACCTAGAAAAAATAACAACAAAGTTCATATGGAAAAACAAAAGGTCAAGAATTTCAAGGGAATTAATGAAAAAAAAAATCAAATGAAGGTGGCTTAGCTGTACCAGATCTAAAATTATATTATAGAGCAGCAGTTACCAAAACCATTTGGTATTGGCTAAGGAACAGATTAGTTGATCAGTGGAATAGGTTAATTTCAAAGGACAAAATAGTCAATAACTATAGTAACCTAATGTTTGACAAACCCAAAGACCCCAGCTTTTGGGATAAGAACTTACTGTTTGACAAAAATTGCTGGGAAAATTGGAAACTAGTTTGGCAGAAACTAGGCATTGACCCACACTTAACATCGTACACCAAGATAAAGTCAAAATGAGTTCATGACCTAGGCATAAAGAATGAGATTATAAATAAATTAGAGGAACACAGGATAGTTTACCTCTCAGACTTGTGGAAGAGGAAGGAATTTATGACCAAAGAAGAATTAGGGATCATTACTGATCACAAAATAGAAAATTTTGATTATACCAAACTGAAAAGTTTTTGTACAAACAAAACTAATGCAGACAAGATTAGAAGGGAAGCAATAAACTGGGATAATATTTTTACAGTCAAAGGTTCTGATAAAGGAATCATTTCCAAAATATATAGAGAATTGACTCTAATTTATAAGAAATCAAGCCATTCTCCAATTGATAAATGGTCAAAGGATATGAACAGACAATTCTCAGATGAAGAAATTGAAACTATTTCTAGCCATATGAAAAGATGCTCCAAGCCATTATTAATCAGAGAAATGCAAATTAAGACAACTCTGAGATACCACTACATACCTGTCAGACTGGCTAGAATGACAGGGAAAGATAATGCAGAATGTTGGAGGGGATGTGGGAAAACAGGGACACTAATACATTGTTGGTGGAATTGCGAATACATCCAACCATTCTGGAGAGCAATTTGGAAGTAGGCTCAAAAAGTTATCAAACTGTGCATACCCTTTTATCCAGCAGTGTTACTACTAGGCTTATATCCCAAAGAGATCATAAAGAAGGGAAAGAGACCTGCATGTGCATGAATGTTTGTGGCAGCCCTCTTTGAGTGGCCAGAAACTGGAAAGTGAGTGGATGCCCATCAATAGGAGAATGACTGAATAAATTGTGATACATGAATATTATGGAATATTATTGTTCGGGAAGAAATGACCAACAGGATGATTTCAGAAAGGCCTGGAGAGACTTACATGAACGGATGCTGAGTGAAATGAGCAGGGCCAGGAAATCATTATATACTTCAACAACAATACTATATGATGATCAATTCAGATGGATCTGGCCATCCTCAGCAATGAGATGAACCAAATCAGTTCCAATGGAGCAGTAATAAACTCAACTAGCTACGCTCAGTAAAAGAACTCTGGGAGATGACTAAAAACTATTACATTGAATTCCCAATCCCTATATTTTTGCCCACTATCATTTTTGGTTTCCTTCACAGGCTAATTGTACAATATTTCAGATTCTTTTTGTACAGCAAAATAACAGTTTGGTTATGTATACTTATTGTGCATCTAATTTATATTTTAATATATTTAACATCTACTGATCATCTTGCCATCTGGGGAGTGGGTGGGGGAAGGAGGGGAAAAATTGGAACAAAAGGTTTGGCAGTTGTCAATGCTGTAAAGTTATCCATACATATAATCTGTAAATAAAAGGCTATTAAATTTTTAAAAAAAAATATGTTGCTTACAAGAAACACATTTAAAACAGAGTGATACACATGGAGTAAAGGTAAAGGGCTTGATCAGAATTTATTATATACTTCAGATGAAGTAAAAAAAAAAAACACACAGAGATGGTGATCCTGATCTCAGATCAAGTAAAAGTAAAGGTATATCTAATTAAAAAAGATAGGGAAGTAAACTGTATCTTGCTAAAGGGTACCATAGATAATGAAGCAATATCAATATAAAACATATATGCACCAAATGATATAACATTCAAATTCCTAGAGAAGAAAGTAACAGAGATGCAAGAAAAAATAGACATCAAAACTATACTAGTGGGAGATCTCAACCTTGCTCTCTCAGAACTAGATAAATAAATAAGAAAGAAGTTAAGGAGGTAAATAGACTGTTAGAAAAGTTAGGGATGATAGATCTTTGGAGAAAATTGAATAGAGACAGAAAAGAGTTTATGTTTTTCTCAGAGTTTCATGGAACCTATAGAAAAATTGACAATATATTAGGCCATAAAAACCTCAAAATCAAATGCAGAAAGGCAGAAATGGTGAATGCGTTTTTTTCATATCATGATGCAATAAAAATCACATGCAATAAAAGATTATGGGAAAATAGACTAAAATGTAATTGGAAACTAAACAATCTAATCCTAAAGAATGAATGGATGGATCAGCAAATCATAGACACAAATAATAATTTCATCCAAGATAATGACAATAATGAGACAACATACCAAAATTTGTGGGATGCAGCCAAAGCAGTTATTAGGAAAATCTCTAGATGCTTACTTCCATGAAATAGAGAAAGAGAAGATCAATGAATTGGGCTTACAACTAAAAAATCTAGAAAAAGAGCAAATTAAAAACCCTCAATTAAATGCCAAATTTGAAATTCTGAAAATAAAAGGGGAGATTAATATAATTGAAAGTAATAAAACTATTGAATTAATAAATAAAATTAAGAGTTTATTTTATGAAAACAACAGCAAAATACATAAACCTTTAACTAATTTGATTAGAAAAAGGAAAGAAGGAAATCAAATTGTTAGTCTCAAAAATGAAAAGGGAAAAGTTTCCATCAATGAAGAGGAAATTAGAGCAATAATTAGGAGTTATTTTGCCAATGTATGTGTCAAAAATTTAATAATCTAAGTGAAATGGAGGAATATCTACAAAAAAATAGATTGCCCAGGTTAACAGAAGAGGAACTAATTTGTTTAAAATAGTCCCATTATAGAAAAAGAAATAAAACAAGCTATTAATGAAGTCCCTAAGAAAAAATCTCCAGAAGCAGATGGATTTACATGTGAATTCTACCAAACATTTAAAGAACAATTGATTCTAATACTATGCAAATTATTTGAAAAAAATAGGAAAAGAAGGACACCACCAAATTCCTTTTATGACACAGACATGGTGTTAATACCTAAACCAGATAGGATGAAAACAGAATAAGAAAATTATAGACCAATTTCCTCAATGAATATTGATGCAAAAATCTTAAATAAAATATTAGCAAAGAGATACCAGAAAGTCATCCCCAGGATAATAAACTATGACCAAGTAGGATTTATATGAGGAATGCAAGGCTGGTACACTATTAGGAAACCTATTAGTATAATTAACTATATCAATAAACAAACTAACAAAAATCATATGATTGTCTCAATAGATGCAGAAAAAGCATTTGATAAAATTTAATACCCATTCCTATTAAAAACACAAGATAGTATAGGAGTAAATGGACTTTTCCTTAAAATGATCTGTAACATCTATTTAAAACCATCAGCAAGCATCATATGTAATGGAGACAAACTAGAACCATTCCCAATAAGATTGTCCAGTATCACCAAGGTGAAACAAGGTTGACCACTATCACCATTACTATTCAATATTGTATTAGAAATGTTAGTTTTGGCCATAAGAGAAGAAAAAGAGATTAAAGGAATTGAAGTAGGTAATGAGGAAACCAAATTATCACTTTTTGTGCTGATATGATGGTATTCTTAGAGAACCCTAGAAAATCAACTAAAGACTACTTGAAACAATTCACAACTTTAGCAAAGTTGCAGAATACAAAATAAATCCACATCATCAGCATTTTATATATTATCAACAAACTCCAGCAGCAAGAGATACAAAGAGAGATCCCATTCAAAATAACTGTCAATAGTATGAAATATTTGGGAATCTATCTGCCAAGGGAAAGTCAGGAACTACATGAACACAACAACAAAACACTTTCCACACAAATAAAGCCAGATCTTATCAGTTGGAAAAAATATCAAGTGCTCATGGGTAGGTGAGTGAATATAATAAAAATGACAATACTACCTAAAAGTAATCTATTTATTAGTGACATTCCAATCAAACACCCTAGACATTATTTTATAGAACAAGAAAAAATAATAACAAAGTTCATTTGTGGAACAATAAAAGGTCAAAAATTTCAAGGGAATTAATTTTTAAAAATGCCAATGAAGGTGACCTAGATGTCCCAGAACTAATTCTATATTATAAAGCTTCAGTCATCAAAACTATTTGGTACTGAATAAGAAATAGAGTAGTCTATCATTGGAATAGGTTAGATTCAAAGGACAAAATAGTCAATAACTATAGTAATCTAGTGTTTGACAAACCCAAAGACCCCAGCTTTTGGGATAAGAACTATTTGACAAAAACTGCTGGGAAAATTGGAAAATAGTGTGGCAGAAACTAGGCATTGACCTGCACCTAACACCATATACTAAAATAAGGTCAAAATTGATTCATAATTTAGACATAAAGAATGATATTATAAGCAAACTAGAAGAATATAGGATAGTTTACTTCTGGAGAAGGAAGGAATTTGTGACCAAAGAACAGCTGGAATGCATTATTGAACACTAAATAGATAATTTTGATTATGTTAAGTTAAAAAGATTTTGTGCAAACAAAACTAATGCAGACAAGATTAGAAGGGAAGCAATAAATTGGGAAAACATTTTTTACATTTAAGGGTTCTGATAAAGGCCTCATTTCTTAAATACATAGAGAACTGACTCAAATTTATAACAATGCAAGCCATTCTCCAATGGATAAATGGTCAAAGGATATGAAGACAATTTTCAGATGAAGAAATTGAAACTATTTCTAGTGATATAAAAGGTGCTCTAAATCACTATCAATCAGAGAAATGCAAATTAAGACAACTCTGAGATACCACTACACACTTCTCAGATTAGCTAAGATGACAGGAAAAGATAATGATGAATGTTGAAGGAGTTTTGGGAAAATTGGGACACTGCTATATTGTTGGTGGAGTTGTGAATGGATCCAGCCATTCTGGGGAGCAATTTGGAACTATGTTCAAAAAGTTATCAAACTGTGCATACCTTTTGATCTAGCAGTGTTACTACTGGGCTTATATCCCAAAGAGATCTTAAAGGAGGGAAAGGGACCCACATGTGCAAAAATGTTTATGGCAGCCCTCTTTGTAGTGGCAGGAAACTGGAAACTGAGTGGATGCCCATCAGTTGCTGAATGGGTGAATAAGTTATGGTATATGAATGTTATGAGATATTATTGTTCTATAAGAACTGATCAGCAAGGGCAGCTAGGTGGTATAGTGGATAGAGCACCAGTCCTGGAGTCAAGAGAACCTGAGTTTAAATCTTGCCTCAGACACTTAATACTTCCTAACTGTGTAATTCCAATTGTCTCAGCAAAAAAAAATAAAAAAAGAAGAAGAAGAAGAAGAAGAAGAAGAAGAAAAGAAAAGAAAAGAATCAATCAACAGGGTGATTTTAGAGAAGCCTGGAGAGACTTACATGAACTGATATTAAGTGAAATGACCAGAACCAGGGATCATTGTACATGTCAACAGCAATATTGTGCAATGATCAATTCTGATAATGTGACTCTTTCCAATAATGAGATGATTAAGGTCAGGTCCAATGATCTTGTGATTTAGAAAGCCATCTGCACCAAGAGACAAAACTATGGGAATTCAGTCTGGATCACAATATAACATTCTCATTCTTTTTATTGTTGTACATTTGCATTTTGTTTTCTTACTCATTTTCTTTCTTTTTTGATCTAATTTTTCTTGTGCCACAAGATAATTGTATAAATATGCTGATATATTGGATTTAACATATATATTTAACATGTATATGATATATTGATGTCCTGGCACACTGCCTGATCTATATGCCTCTCTGATGGCTGTGACTAAGCCAGCTCACCTGCCCACAACCCAGATCACACAAAGACAGACTGACCAGGAGTTGCAAACATTCTGTCTTTATTCAGTTATCCTCTCAGTGGGAGTAGCAGGAAGCAAGAGTACAAGAGAGTGAGCTCTACTCAGGACTGTCTATATATCCTATCACTCCTTCAGGATTACCCATGCCCAGACCACTCAGAACTGAGTAGGCAGAGCCCTCAGAAGGAAGGCTTCTGGAATTATTGTTGCATCATAGGAGAAGATATAGCAAGAGGACACGCCCCTGGCCATCTATTAGTTCCTTTAACTCCTGCCAGTACAACCTCCTTCCTCGGAGGCCAAGCCCCTTTTTACCTCCTGGGCCCTACCAACTGACCTTGCTAGTGGTGTACAGGCTCCATGGCACATCTCAAAGAGAGAACAGGGCCTCATTGCTCCTATCAACTCCCGCCTCCTTTTTTTTTTTTTTTATCAATAAGACTGAATGTTCTCATGTTGAAGAATGAGAAGCTCTTTCGTAAGTACCTCTATAGAATTTTTTAAGAATATGTATAAAGCATCCTAGCAAAGTAGGCAAAAGCAAAAGAAACAACAATACAAAACTGGCTACATAGAGACCCATGGGATACAGTAGAAGGGAATGGGAAAGGAAGTATGTTAGATCCAATCACTAAGCCAGTCTGGCAAGGGTAGTCATTACTCCACTATGACACTGTTTCAGGCGTTTCTTGGGTCGTCTCCTTTTCTTCTTCTTCAGCCCCTGTTTCAATAGGGGCAACTTTCCTTGTCCTTTCTGGAATCCAGCGGCCTTCCCCATCAGGACCTTCAAGACAATAGCCTGGACCTCTCCAAAGGACAAAGGATGGACCTTGCCAATGTCCTTCCTCGTCCTTCCAAAGGACTTTTTGAGTGTTCTTCAATGCTTGAAACATTGTTTTCATGGAGCCTAGTTTTCTGTCCTGTCCTGTGTATAAGATTGTGCCAAATGTATCATTCCTGGACAAGGGCCAGTAACCCTGTCTAGACAAAATATTTTAAGTATATAAGATCTTATTGACGTCCACCTGTGTGGGCCATCGGGGGTTCTGTCTACTTCCTACCCTTTTCTGTTTAATAAGGATGGCCTTCAGAGTACAATGGGCCCATTTCACTAGGGTCTGACCCTGTGGATTATAGGGAATCCCTGTAACATGTTTAATGGTGAATGTGGACAAGAAGGTGGCCATCTGCTTAGAGGTATAAGCTGGGCCATTGTCGATCTTTATGATATTAGGAACTCTGTGAGAAGAGAAGCAAGTGTACAAATGTTTAATGGAGTGTTCTCACGGGAGGTCACCGTGGCCCAAAGGAATCTAGAAAAGGTTTCAATACAGACAAGGATGGCCACACAGCCCATATGTGTCACATCCATTTGCCACAAATCATTGGGGAATAAACCCTGGGGATTGACTCCTTTACTAAGTGGAGGAGAAGAAACAGAAAACACTGAACACACTGCTTCACTATCTGTAAGGCTTGTTCCCAGGTGAGGCCATAAAGGTGATGTAGAGAATTAGCGGGTGCGTAGAGAAATTCATGGGCACATTTAGGGGCTATGGCAACCGTGAGAAGGGAGCAGTGCAAGTCACAGTCTGCTACCTCATTGCCAGCAAATATGCCTCCTGCACAGCATTGGTGAAAATATACATACAGGACATAAGTGGGATGTTTCCTAGTCTGTAAAATCAGCTGCAGTTCAGCAAGAAGATTAGCAATTGAAGAATTCTGAGGTTGTAGGAGAGCATCCTCAGTGTCCCTGAGCACTGGGACAGCATATAAGCTGCCTGATATGATGTTAATGGGCTTAAGGTATCCCTTACAGACATGAAAAATAGAAAAAAAGCTCATTTTTCTGGGTGGAATCATAAGGAGTCTCTAACACCAGAATCTCTTCTGAGAACTCATGATAAATTGAGGCTTTGTGGTTCTTAGTGGTGTCAGTAAAGACATTTGCACCTTGCACAGGCTCATCAACAGTTGTCTTATGAGGGGGCTTTACTATATGTGGGACAGCATGAGAAGGAGTAAGCATGTAGAATGAAGGTTTAATGTAGCCCATTGAGCACAATACTCCCATGGCCAATAAGTTTGCATCATTACTTCTCTAGCTCCTGATTCAAAGGGTAAATACAGTGTCTTTTCCCTGTTAGATGAGATCTTTTTATTGTCCCAAGGGCAAGTTCTTAGAGCATTTCAACATGGTTTGGTAATATCTTCTGTGGTCTTTTCACGTATGCATATTCCAAAATTTTACTACCTTGATTTAATACCACGAAAGGACTTTTTTGATCTATTAAAGAGACCTCTACAGGACACGTGGAGTCTCATCTCACCATTCCAGATTTAAAAGTGAGAGCAATGATCTTATAAATTGCATCCTTCATGGAGGAGGTCCATTTACGAGGGGAGTTTAGATCAGACTCTCCTTTTAAGATGTCATATAAAGGCTGCATCAAAGAAACTAGAATAGGGGCATGAGCTCTTATCCATTAAATTTGTCCAATTAGTTTCTGAAATAAGTTCAGAGTATTCACCTTGTCTAATTGTAAGTTAGGTATCTGATTAGAAATCCCCATGCAGAGCCCCAGGTAAATGATGGGATAGTTGTGTTTGGATCTTTTCTGGGGCTACCACCAGTCCATGCTGAGCGAGAATACTTATGGTCTCTTTTAGCAGCAGAGAGAGATCTGCTCGTTGATAACAATATGTCATCCATATAATGCAGTATCATGGCATGAAGCCATGCCTTCCTAGTTGGTCCTAGCACTTTCTCTATGTACCCCCAACACAAGGTGGGGCTGCAGCCGCAAGATCATCCATTTGAAAGGCACTAGAGTCGACATCCTCACATCTCTATCATCTCTTCCAGGCCAGCCTCCCCATCTAAAGTAAACATGGCCTTCTGGCAGTTACTATTAGTATTCTCCCCTGCCAATTTCTGTATAAGGAGGTTGGAGGCTTCTCTGCCCACTGACCTCTCAACAACTGCCTTTAGGCAGGCCACAAAATCAGGAAAAGGCTCATCTGGGCCCTGTGTAATTTTAGTCATTGAGTGCATCTGTTTTATAGAATCTTGAATTTTGCTAAATGCTCATTGGGCACATTGGGACACAGCTGCATATACTGCTGCATCATATTGCATTTGATCCTCCCTTCTTTCATACCTTACAGCATCTACTATTTTTTGGAAATCATCTGGAGGAGTGTGGTTCTACATATCTCTCGCAAAGATTTTTTGCCAAGTCTGAGAGTCACCCACTGCAGAGGCCCAGGTTTAAGGTAGACTTTAGCAATAGTCTTCCAATCATTCGGAGTCAGTATACTGCTAGAGCCAACAGCTCCTTAACATATGGAGGGTCAACCCTTAAGTATCCACTGCCTCTTTCAGGTCCTTAAATTTCATCCACTCTAAAAGGACCCAAGTCCTTCCCTGTGGGCCTTCAAAGCATCTAGCCAAGTTTTTGCTTTCTCCATCTCCTTCCTCCACTGCTTTCTATATTATTTGTCCTAAACTTGTCTAGGAACCTCCAAAGCTTCCCCAAGGGGGTACAGAGGGAGCATTTGAGAAACATACCTCCTTAAGAAAGGTGGGAAATGGGAAAGAAGGCCATGCTTTGGAGATGGAGATGACCTTCCTTCTGTTCACTTTCTCCTCCCTCATCTTATCTTTTTTCTCAAGGTCATATGTCCCTCTGTTTACTTCCTCATTCCTCATCTTATCCACTTCCTGCTTCTTCCTTACTATCTTTTTCTTTTCCATCACATCCACCTCCATCATCTTCTTATTTACTTCCTAATTCTTTCCCACAGCTATCTTTTGCATGCTCCATTTTATGGGAGCAGCTGGTTCTGGTGAGTTCAGGTTTACAATCCTCACTTGTCTTATGACTCTCCATTTGCACTTCATTATTTACTTACTTTGAATGGATTGTGGCTTGTACCCCTTAAAGTGCTTCTAATCACTTGATAAATGAGGTGATGCCATTCTGGGATGACTCCCTCAGTTTCCTTATCATAGGAAGGCATCTGATTACCTACTACCTCCCACTTACTTAAATCTAGTCCATTATATTGCACCATTGGACAGCAAAGTTGTATAGTGTCCACAAATGCTTGGGCTGTTTTTAAATCAATTTCCAATACTGCTTCTTTTATTATTGTATAAATTTCTTTTCCTAGCACCTCCGGGCATAGGACCTTCACTGTAATTTTCCCATACCAAACGTTCCACTCGCTAGAGCAGAGTTCTGTCTCTGTTCTCACCCTGTAGACCTGCTACATGGTGAGGTCCTAGTTGTGTGGTCCCTATAAAGTGCACCACTTGTCCCTGCCCACTGCCTGATCTATATGCTCATCATTTGGTGGCCTTCACTTGGCCAGTTCACCTGCCTTTGGGCTCCAACCCAAAATCACACAGAGACAGACTGACAGGAGGTGCAAACATTCTGTCTTTATTCAGTCATCCTCTCAGTGAGGTTAGCAGGAAGCAAAAGTGCAAGAGAATGAGTTCTGCTCAGGGCTGTCTATTTATCCTTCCTCTCCTCCAGGATTTCCCATGCCCAGACCACTCAGAACTGTGTAGGCAGAGCCCCAGAAAGGAGGCTTCTGGAGTTACTGTTACATCACAGGAGGAGATATAGCAAGAGGACATGCCTCTCGCCATCTCAAGAAACCTATTTGTTTCTTTAACTCCTGTCAGACACAAACTCCTGTCTCAGAGGCTCAACCCCTTTTTACCTCCTGGGCCCTCCCTACCAGCTGACATGGTATACAGGCTCCATGGCACATTTCAAAGAGAGAGCAATGCCTCATTGCCCCCAATAATTGGATTGCTTGTCTTGTAGGAAAGGAAATGGGAGGAAGGAGAGGAAAATTTGGAACACAAGGCTATGCAAGGATCAATGTTGAAAAATTATCCATGCATATGTTTTTTATTATTATAGCTTTTTATTGACAAAACATATGCATGGATAATTTTTCAACATTCACTTCACTGGGTGTAGCTGGTTCTGTTCATTACTGATCATTTGGAACTGATTTGGATCCTTTCACTGCTGAAGAGAGCCACATCCATCAGAATTGATCATCATGTAGTATTGTTGTTGAAGTGTATAATGATCTCCTGGTTCTGCTCATTTCACTTAGCATCAGTTTATGTAAGTCTTTCCAAGCCTCTCTGTATTCATCATCCTGATCATTTCTTATAGAACAGTTATATTCCATAACATTCATATACCACAATTTATTCAGTCATTCTCCAATTGATGAGCATCCATTCAATTTCCAGTTTCTAGCCTCTATGAAAAGGGTTGCTACAAACATCTTTGCACATTCGGATCCTTTTCCCTTCTTTCAGTAGTAACACTGCTGGGTCAAAGGGTATGCCCAGTTTGATAGCTTTTTGAGCATATTTCAAATTACTCTCCAGAATGGCTGGATGTATTCACAATCCACCAACAATGTATCAGTTTTCCTCCATCCCCTCCAACATTCATCATTATCTTTTCTTGTTATCTTAGCCAATCTGAGAAGTGTGTAGTGGTATCTCAGAGTTGTTTTAATTTGCATTTCTCTGATCAATAGTCTTTTGGAACACCTTTTCGTATGACTAGAAATAGTTTCAATTTCTTCATCTGAAAATTGTCTGTTCATATCCTTTGACCATTTATCATTTGGGGAATGGCTTGATTTCTTATAAATTAGAGTTAATTCTTTATATATTTTGGAAATGAGGCCTTTATCAGAACCTTTAACTGTAAAAATGTTTTCCCAGTTTATTTTGCATAAGTTTTGAAAATAAAAAGCTTTAATAAAAAAAGGAAAATATCTTTGCATATATTTTGAAAATAAGCTAATATTTAAAAAAAAAAAAAAGAAAAAAGACATTCTCCTCATTGACTTTTTGTACTTTTTTGCCTCACTTTCATTTTTCTTCCCATTTTTTTCTCAACCTCTCTTACTTTATTTTCAAAATCCCTTTTGAGCTCTTCTATGGCCTGAGACCATTTTTTTTTTAGAAAAAAAGTAGATGTAGGCATTTTGATTTTGTTATTCTCTTCTGAATGTGTATTTTGATATTCCTAATTACCATAGAGTTTTTTTCTGATCAGATTTTTTTTTAATTTTGTTTACTCATTTCACCAATCTATTGCTTAGTTTTTAACTCTTTGTTAAACTGGGGCTCTATGGAGGGTGCAGTGTCCCAATCTTCAGGGGGTTTATATAAGGGGTTTGTGTTTTCAGAGCTACTTCTAGGGAACTGTACTGTGGCCCAGCACTGCTACCCAGATCTGAGTCTGTGCAAAGCAAGAGACTCCTGTCTGTATCAAGAAAGAAGACTCCTCTAATCCATCTGACCAGCTATTTGGCCACCCTAACTGTGTGTTGAGATCTCTGAAAGCTACTTCTATCATCACTTTTGCCTCTGCTCTTGCTACAATGCTGCTTCCACCATTGTTAATTCAGTGACTCCTAAAGCCCACTCCTCCTTTGCTTAGGCTCTTCACACTCTTATATACTAAATCTTTTTTGTCAAGTTGTTCTTGGCATCTGTAAGGTGAGCGATCTGGAGACTGCTGCCACTGCCACCAATTCAGAAGCCTTTCCTCATTATTTAAATGTATATTTAGATATATCTGAGAGAGCACTTTTGTGAGTTCCAGCCTTGACTCCATCATCTGGGCTCCACCTCTCCATTTAAATAACTTTTTTTTGTTTTATACTGAGCCAAATATGACTCTTTTCAATTAGTAAGTGGCCTATTTCCTAACTCTGAATCCATGCAGAAAAATAACACATTTCTTCTCACACACATCTCTGTAAATATGTAAAGATTGTTATGCCACCCCACACAGTCTCTTTTCTAGGCTAAGAAATCTTAGTTTCTTCATCTAATGTTCATAGGCCCTTCACCATCCTGACTTTTCTCTCTTGACATTAATAAATAGAAAAGGAATAGATTGTCCTGTGACAATCACAAGAGGGCCTCTGTCTTAGTCATTGCTTGCAAGTTTCTTGACAGAGTTCACTTTAATAGACTGACCTCACACTTAGAAAGTGCTTATCTACCTGAGAGTCAGTGTGGCTTTACAAGTGGCTGAGGAATAGTCGATATGCTTACTGCCCCAAAACTCCAAGAAAAATTCCCAGAGCAGAACAAACTTCTAGTTACAATTGTAAATCTGACCTAGGTCTCTGATATAAATTAAGTCAAAGTTTGGTTTCCCAGAGAAGTTACCATCATCAGCATAATACATCAATTTCATGATAGTATGCTTGCCCAGGTTCTGAATTATGGACAATGCTCTTGAACTTTCCCAATCACAAATGGAGTGAAACAAGATTGTGTGCTTGCTCAGATGCTTTATAGCATGATGTTTTTAACCATGTTGTCACATGCCTTCAATGAGGACAAACATGGAATCAAAGTCAGCTACTGCACTGATGGTAAATTATTCAACTTGAAAAGGGTATGGCAAAACTAAAGTGAAGTGAATGTTGGTGCATGATTTTTTTGTATGCAGATGATTGGGCATTCAATGTAGCCTCCAAAACAAAGATACAACAAAGTATGGATCAATTCTCTGCTGTTTGTGCTAATGTCGGTCTAATGATTAGCACCAAGAAAACACAGCTCCTCTATCAGTCAACACCATACCATCCATAAGTGGAACCATCAGTTACAATAAATGATGATGTTATGTTTGTTGTGAGTAAGTTCACTTACCTTAGCATTATACTTTCCAGGGATGGCAATCCCTGGCAATAACATTGACACACACACATTGCCAGAACTAGCTCAGTGTTTGAGAGGCTCCAAAGGAAAGTGTGGAAGAGCAGAGTTATTAGGCTGACTTCCAAAATGAAGGTCTACAGAGCCGTTGTGTTGACCTCATTGTTGTATGCTTGTGATACCTGGACAGTACCAGTAGCATGACAGGAAACTTAATCACTTCCATTTGAATTGCCTTTGTAAGATTCTTTTTTTTTTATAGCAACTTTTTATTGACAGAACCCATGCCAGGGTAATTTTTTTTACATTATCCCTTGCACTCACTTCTGTTCCGATTTTTCCCTCCCACCCTCCACCCCCTCCCCTAGATGGCAAGCAGTCCTATATATGTTGAATATGTCGTAGTATATCCTAGATACAATGTTTGTGTGCAGATCCAAACAGTTTTCTTGTTGCACAGGGAGAGTTGGATTCAAAAGGTAAAAATAACCCGGGAGCCTTTGTAAGATTCTAAAGATCACCTGGCAGGTTAAGATGCCAGACACTTAGTCATTTATTGAACTAAACTGCCAGGCATTCCAACTGTACTGGAAAGATTATTGGGCTGGTCACATTGTTCGAATGCCAAATGTACACTTGCCAAAAAAAATTATCTTAGGGAGAACTCATACAGGGCAAGTGCTCACAAGGTGGTCCAAAAAAGTGATGCAAGAACACTCTTAAGGTATCTCTCATGAGTCTTGGAATTGATTGTATGACATGGAAAACACTAGTACAAAACTGCTCAGCAGAGCATGCCTTCATGAACAAAGCAGAATTGAATCAGCCCAAAAGAAAACACAAGATGCACAAAATTAGAGAAGCTACCCCAAATGTCCTAAATAGGCACTATCAGTGTCCAAACTGTGGCAAAGCATTCCAAGCTAATATTGGTCTGATTAGCCATCATCGGCTATATACACTGTAACAACTTACCATAATAATGTCATGTTGATACTCTCTGACAACCATATGAATATGGCCTGATTCTGTTAGGGCATTTACAATAAGGGTGTCTCATTACTTTAAAAAGAAACCCTTTTATAGATTTGTAGATACTTCATAGTGGGATCCTAAAGGGCCTGCAGAGTCTATCTAATTTAGGTCCCATTCAAATCATGATCATCTACACTAATCCATATAAACAATACCCTAATGTACTCTTGAAGATCACTAGCTTTGAGTAACTTTATTATGCCATGAGTCAATCAATTTCATTATTAGATAGCTCTCATTGGTAGAAAACTTTCTGCCAGGGCTCTCTATTGAACTGTAGGGAGCTGAAGTATTCCAGGATTGAAAATACAATTGTATGATTTGCCTAATGAATAGCTATGGGGACTTTAGAAATCACAAATATTCCCCTATTTGCCACTACCCCCAGGGAAAACCTCAGTTCTAGGAGGACCTCTTACTTCAGGTCACCTCTCTACCATTTCTCTAGGGAAACTTAATGATCAATCAGAAGCAAGAGTCATCAAATGTGGCTTTTTGGTGATAGCCTATAAGTGCTTTGAAGGAAGGGAAGACAATGTGAAAGGAGAGGAAGGCAAGAATAATAGGTACTTCTTTTATTCCTTCCTTCCCTTTTTCTTTCCCCTCCTTACTTCTCTCTTTTTTCTTTCTTTCTTCCTTCCTTTGTTTCTTCTTTCCTTTCTTCCTTCCTTTTCTCCTTCCTTCCTGCTTTCCTTCCCTTTTTTCTTTTTTCTTTCCTTCCTTCCTTTTTCTTCTTTCCATCCTTCTTTTCTTACCCTTACTTTCTCCTTTACTTACTCCCTTCTCTCTTTTTCTTCCTTCCTTTCTCCCTCCCTTCCCTTCCTTCTTCCCTTCAATTGGACCCAAACTGAACCCAACCCTTTCTATAATTGATCTTAGCCCCTGCTTGCTTTTCCCCTTGTGGTAGTATTGCTTGATATTTTATTCACAGTCTGGGAATGATCTCATTGCCAAATTAATTCCATATATGTCATTATTCTATCCCAAACTTGCCCTCGATCACTATAGAGGACTCTAGCAGTTGAGGCAGAACTGACTCTCACTATACATTTGTAGGCTGAAAGGCTGCTGATCCCGAGAACAGTTTTTGCATTTTAATACATGCCACCCTAAATTCCAAATATATTTAGTAGTTGTCTTTATAGAAATCAGAACATAAATAAGAGATATTAGTTGGTCATAGTAATACAGGTAATAAAAGTACAGATTTCATTGGTCTTGTTTGGTCCTATAGGAAAGGAATCATTTTAGTCTTGATGAGATTAAATGATTCCAACAAGAATTGCTGTCCAGAAGAGTAAAGAGCTGCTTAAAAAGGTGGTGGATATTTGTTCTTAGATTTCTTTAGGCAGAAGGTAGACAGCTTCTTTTTGCATATGTTATAGTCAAATCAATATTTAATATATGCCTGAAACTCAAAACAAAAATGTAAGCAGAAATAAAGACAATCTCTGCTGTCAAGGAATTTATATTACAGTAGTGGAAGACAATACACAAAAGAGTACTGGAAAGTATTGAGAGTGGTGGTAAAGATGTTATCTTTTGTCCTCCTTTTAATGATTTCTTGATCTTTATTGTTCTTCCTAAAAATGTTATCATTATACATTAAACAGGTAAAGAATATAGAACCTGGAGCTTATCTGAGTTTCAAAAGTTTTTAGTCAGCAAGGGAAAAGAATCAGGATGAAAGGAGAAACAAGATATTGTGGTCAGAATGAATAGATTTGTGAGCCTCTAATACTGTATTCTTTTGCTAAGATTTTATTGAAACTTTTACATCAATATTTATTAATGACATTGGTCTATAGTTCTCTTTCTCTACATTATCTCTCACTAGTTTAGGTATTAAGATAATAACTATCTGTTAGAAGAGTTTGATTAGGTGTTTCTTTTTCAGTTCTTTAAATAATTTATGGGGGCAGCTAGGTGATGCAGTGGATAGAGCACCAGTCCTGAAATCAAAAGGACCCGAGTTCAAATCTGGCCTCAGACACTTAACACTTCCTAGCTGTGTGACCCTGGGCAAGTCACTTAACTCCAATTGCCTCAACAAAAATAAAATAAAACAAAATAATTTGTGTAATATCGGTATTCATTTTTCCTTAAATGTTTAATACAATTTACTTCTACATCCATCTAGATCACTTTTCCCTCAACACCCTTAGCACTGCCTTTATGGCATACTTTTTCTCTCTGAGTTTGAATCACTTATGATGTCTGTCTCATGTGCTATTAATTTGGGGGTTTTTGTCTTTTGGGGGAAGATAACTGTATTTTCTTTAATTTATGACTTTTTCTGTCATATAAATACACATAGTAAATTCCCCTTAAGTCTTTTTATCAGAAAAGAAGTCTATGGTGAATTTACCTTCTTTTATGTGACTTCACCTTGTTCATTTTTAGTTTGGTAATTTTCTTTTCTTCTTTCTCTTTTAAAAATCAAGTTAGCTGGAGGGTTTTTTTTAAATTTAATAGTATTTTCAAAAAGCTTTGTTTTAACTCTATCCCCTTTGACATTTCATCATAATAATCCCATTTCATAGTCATTAATTGTTTCTGGATTCCTTTTTTGATATACCAACTAGTAGAAAAACATTATTAAGTCACCAATTCAGTTAATCAGTCTCTTTTGCTGGTTTTCCTCTAAGGGTTTTCTAAAATTAGACCAGAGTACTAAGCCTAGTAGTTAGGAAGACCACAGTTCATATTTTCACTCAGAAATTTACTAGCTGTTTGTACAAATCACTTAAACTTTTTTATCCTTATTTTCTTCTATTGCAAAATGGGGATAATAGCATAAGACTCAAAAGTTTTGTGAGGATCAAAGAAGATAATATGTGAAGTGCTTTGTAATCAACAAAACACAATATAAATACAACCTCTTACTATGGTTACTTACTTACTATGGTTACTTACTATCTTTACTAAGTAGGTAATAGAAAAAAGCACAAAGTGAACCATTATAAACCTAATGGGAACTGGTTAAATTTTATAATTTAAAAGGGGGATACAAATATTCCTTTTTTAAAGGTCAAACCTGCCTCCTTTTGTTAGTATCTCTAATTTATTTATATGGTTGTGCATTTCTGAATTGACATCTGAGAAAATGAGTCTTACTTTCTTTTTTTAAAATATTTTTTATTTTCCTCAATTACATATTTAAAAGTATGGCACAACAATTTGCTGCATTAAAAAAACACACACACATACACATCTAAAGTACTTAGACCTACTAAGTGGAAATGAAGCGATTGAATGAAAATGTATTTTATTTCAAGCGATTCCAAAGGCATAGGACTTGACGTCATGATCTAAAATAAAACAATGAAGTTAGTAAAGCCCAGAACAATAATCAAAATAACTACATTTTGCTTAAACTTGCCAATTATCATTCTACGGAAATGACTCAGATCAATATTTATCTAGTTCTTTGTCCTGAAATCCAGACTCACATCATCTGACTCTATTAAATACTTCAAGTATATACACACATACACATATATATATATAACACAGATACTGTAAACTCCACATTTCCAAAATGGTATTCATAAAGCTATCATTTCCTCCTTTTTTAAATTTTCCTATTTTTCTTGAATGCATTATCTTCCTTACAGTATCAGAAGTTCACAACTATAGCATATCCAACTTTTACATGAAACTTTTTCTGATTCCTCCTAAATTCTACTGCCCTCCCTCCAAACTACCTTGTATTTATTCCACATATTCTCAAATATGTACATGTTTTTAGTAAGAATGTACATGTTTCTTGAGAGCAGGTACTGATTCAATTTTGGTTTTGTATCCTATCATACTGCCTAGGATGCAGTGTGTGTGTGTGTGTGTGTGTGTGTGTGTGTGTGTGTGTGTGTGTGTAATGTTTTTTTGGCTATCTTAATGTCTTTGTAATATTTCCATAAAAAAGCTACTGAAACTGGGTCTATGATTTTTTATATATAACCCCACTTCCTCAAGTTCATTTCATTTCATATTAACTTAAAATGTTTGCTTATGTTATCTATATTTTATTGCATTCTTATTGTGTTAAATATTTCCCAATTACACTTAAATTTAATTCACATCATATTTCAGAGTACTATGGGATACATGTGTTCTATAGGCCCCATGTTTGATACTTCAGGTCTATATATACTTGAAGAACTCTATGCATCACTAGCAATAAAATTAGATCTAATTTTGGCAGAATAGGCTATATTTGTACATTCAGACCTGGAAGGGACATCAAAAGTTTTCTATTCCAACTTACACTTAAGTAGCAATCCCTTACAGATTATATGGGACATAACTCTGGGAAGGGAATTTAAAGTTCATATAAATACCCATCTCATTATTCTAATAAGGAAACTGAGGCTCAAAATATAGAAGTGACCGGACTAAGGTCAATAAGCAATAGAACTGGAATAGGAACCAAGCTCATCTTTCAACAAATCCAAGTCAGTTCCCACAATAAGAATTTTGTCTTCCCCCTAAGTTTGAAAATGCCCAGTAGAAGGGAAGTCATTGCCTGATGAAGCACACCATTCTAACATGGAAAGAATCTCAGACAGCAACCACTTTCCTAAAGAAAGTATCTGCTTATACTGTCCCATATGAATATTCCTTCATTCTTTTCAGGCACTTAAGTAACAGTTTCTCATTACTTTACAAAGAAATTCATTTATAGATCTGTAGATTCTTCATAATGAGAGTTCCAAGGGACTTCAGAATCTATTTAGTTCAATTCTCCTTCAAATCATGAAAATTGTCTATAATAATCCAGATAAACAGTCCCCTAACATTCTCTTGAAAATCACTATCTTTGGACAACTTATTACTCCATAAGATAGCCAATTCCATCATTGCATTGTTTGGAAGTTTTCTGCCAGGTTACTCTATTGACCTATAAGGAGCTGAGATATTCCAGGAATGGAAAGACAAATATGTAATTTGTCTAATGAAGAGCTATGGGAACTTTAGAAATCACAAATATTCCCCTACCTGCCACTGCCCCCAGGGAAACTCTCAGTTCTGGGATGGGAGGTAGTCTACTTGTACTGCACTGATGCATCACTCCTTTTACTTGAGGTCATCTCTCTCCAATAATCTAGGACAGAAGCACAATCAGTTAGTCGTGGGTTTCTTGGTGGCGCCCAGTAAGTACTATGAGGATAGAGGATGCAATGTGAAAAAAGAGGAGGCAAGGGAAATAGGTATTCCTTTCTTCCTCAGAAATCCAGAAAGATCATGGCAAACTCAACATAATGCACATCATGATCCAATCTAATTTAGAGTCCAATCCAGTTTGATCCAGCTGTGAGTCTAGGTAAAAATCCAGAGTCTATCATGGCCCAGGGATGGAAAGAGAGTATAGTACTAGGGAACGAGTCAAAGATTCAGAATAAAAATAAAAGTCCATTTAAGTCCCGGGTCTGCTACTAACTACCTATGTGATTTTGGGAAATTTAATTCCCTCATTTTATTTCCATTTTTTTATTTTATTTTTGAGGCAGTTGAAGGTAAGTGACTTGCTCAAGGTCACACAGGTAGTGTCTGAAGTCAGATTTGAACCGGGTTTTTATTCTGATTTAATCTGTTTCTGTTGAAATTTCTGTTAAACTTAAACCATAAAAGAAATCTTTGATGTTATTATAATAGCAAAGCTATAAATAGCAAATTTATAGCAATAAATGCAATAAATAGCATCAAAGACCAATAAAAACAAATGATCTTAAATAGACCTTTTCAGGAATCCAAGAAAACTCTTTGAACAGTGGCACATATTGGATTCCTCAATATGATTCCTAGTTTGACAGAAACCTTCCTGTCTTATTTCCAAAGACTTGAGAGTGAGATCATAGTTAATTCTTGCCATTAAAGCATTCTGACTCTCCAAAGTTAGGAGAGATTCTTAACTGAAGCTTTTCATTGCCCACATAGCTAAGTCTCATATTATTTGACTATGAGGAGGAGTCAAGGAAGTATTTTTTCCCTAAAAAAAAAAGTTAATAAAGTGTATGATATTATTTCCGATAAGTAAAATGAGGACAAGAAAATATGAGATAAAGAGAGGATAGAAATTTCACTGTTAAACTGAAAGTTTTGAAAATGTCTTATACTGGAGGCAGCTAGGTGGTTTAGTGAATACAGCACTAGCCTTGAAGTCAGGAGAACCTGAGTTCAAATTTGACCTCAGACACTTAACACTTCCTAATTGTGTGACCATGGGCAAGTCACTTAACCTCAATTGTCTCATAAAAAAAAAAAAGGAAGGAAGGAAACAAACATTTAAGCATCTACTTACTAGATGCTGGATGCTTTACAATTACTATTTCATTTTTTTCAGGGGATTTAGCTGTTTTGACATTGTATGTTATAAGGTCTTTCCCAATTCTGTTAATCTGTGCTTTAAGGCCTCTTTCAACTGTAGAGTTGTTTTCATTGAGTGAACTTTGCTTTTCCTATGCCCATATTGCTTCCTCTAGCCAAGGATTTTCACTGACTACTATATTTATACTCCAAGTGGGCCACAGCAGAATAGCTTTGCCTTTTGGATAAGACTAATATGTATTTGGCTTTCATTATAAAAGATAATACAGAATTCAGCCACAGAAACATCTTTTGTTGCTTTCCTAAAAGAGGAAAAACCCACAGAAAACTTTTGTTAGTATATTATGTTTCCCTCTTAGTCAAGAAGAAATTACTAAATGTACTTACTTTGTGCTATTCTTAGTCAGTATGTCACTTTTGGATCTTAGTTTCCTTAATAGCAATCATCTCTGGGTTGTTTTTTTTTTTAATCACTATATAAAACACGATATCTACAAAATTTATAGAAAATAGTCAAAAGAAGGAGGGCATTTGGATTAAGAAGGAATTGGAAAGATTTCCTGTGGAAGGTAGGATTTTCACTGTCCTCGTTTCCTAAAGATTAGAATTTGATATCTAGAAGGCTACTTTGAGTGTGCCTTCAGTCCTTTTTCAATCATTTCTCCAAGAAAAATCTTTTCTCCCACATATTTTATCTCTTCTATTCTCCCTTTTTTAACTTGCTGATTCCCACTAGACACTTCTTTTCTTTGAACTTAGGTCAGTAGCAGAATTAAAGTTCCCTCCTATTGTTTGAAAGTAAAAGTATATAAATTCCTTGTGTGTTTCTATTCCTAAGTCAAGGATTTATCAATGAGACTAAGCCCTCTATGGATATAGATGACAATCCCTTTATTAGTAATAGACCCTTGTGAGGAACTGTTTTGAAAAAAAAAAGATTTCCCACCCAGAGACCAACCTGATGATTATCTGCTTCAAAATTAGCTAATATGATCTTCAGATAATAGATGTAGTTTATAGATGGATCTATATCCTTAGCATTCTATAAGAAAGATATTCATTTGTGAATTATAAACCAACAGTGCATAGTACTTGCAGTTATTTCAAGTCTGATTCATTTAAATGGAACATTTAACTATATATTGACGCCACATCTTCCTGCATTAAATTTGTCCAGTCTATTTTCTTTTTCTAACTTTGGCACTTTGCTCATTTCTTTCCTATCCTGTTATCACAGAATTTTTCTTTTTTATCTTCATTTCAGATAAGAACTGAGATAGATATATATGTTTGAGATTCTTTTGAATTATACAAATTTATGAATTTATTTCCTCAGAAGACTGAATTTTTTATTGCTGCAGATGTTCAAAGATGAGATATGTACCCACTTAACAGGGATATTACTGTAGGATATTATTTCATTAAGTGCACATTTGACTAGATGATCTTTTTCTGAGAGGCTGTGATTCAATCAGACTATGAACAGTGAGACCTGAACCCAATATAAATTTAAAATTTTTCTAGAGCTCTCTAGAGATAGTCTGATTTATGACATAGTATATTTATAACTACAGAAGATCTTAAAGTGGAAAATTATTAACTAATTTTCTGGGAAGTCATAAAGGGGATTTCTTAACTATTGAATACTTTTCCAATTCTGAGATGCTTTGTACAGGTCTTTGTAAAGGAAGAGTCATACTCTGATTGTGGTGGTTAAGTTACTCCAAGTACATAACATACCACAAATTCCAATGTATGCACTATCTCTTCTTTGAAGTTGTTGCTGTCTTAATGATATGGCAACAGAACCTCTTGTGAAGACTCTGAGAGACCAATATTGCCTCAGAATTCAGAATGGAAATCCTATTTTTTTCTAGTTGCCATTTATAAAATTGTTTCTCAGTATGTTTAGAAGTTTTCTCTAGAGGCTTCAAGATTACATATTAATGGTAATAAGAACTTGTCCTAAGATTACTACAATGGGAATAAAAAAAGGGGCAGATGTTTTGGACATAAAATTAAGAGTATTTGGAATATAATTGGATATGGGAAAGGAGAACAAAAGAAAAACTAAAGTAACAAGATTTTTGAGCCTTTAAAACTGGATAAATTGGATGAATAGGGATTCTAGGAATAATTAGCCATTTTAAAATCATTTTTGTGCTGGGAAAATTACTATTTCCCCAAGTATACCATTTCATTCCTGAATAAATTTTATTGTTGGGATATTTTCCCTTATATTGAGTCAAAACTTACATTCCTGTAACATCATATATTGGGGGTTTTTCTATCTTGTGAGACTATCAGTATAGTTTCAGTATAATGAATATGTTGAATAAATCATATTGGACAATAACTTTCCGGTATGAGTTCAAGTTTTTCAAAATACTTGGCTTTTTGACTTTGCCCTTATTTTAGATCAATGATTATCAAAGTATGTTTTGATATGCCTGGGGATCCCTAAGATCCTTTCAAAAGGTCTGAAAGGTCAAAAATAATTACATAATAATACCCAGATATTACTTGCCTTTCTCATTCTCTCATGTTTACAGAAGACTTTCCCAAAGGATATCAGACCTGTGAATTAAGATTTAGTTGCAAATATGAGTACTGTGTTAGTATCTCTTCTGCAGAATTGTACTTTTGCCTCACAAATGGACAGATCTGCAAATGATGCTGGACATGTTGTTTGGATTATATGCATCTGGTATGAATACAAAATATTCATTGAAGAAGAACTTATTTTATGTGAATGCCAGGCAACAAACAAAATTGATGCTGAAATATGAAAATTGTTGAACAACTCTAAAAATGTCGAGAGATATCCTGGAATAAGTACATTGACATTTGCAGTGTTGATAGAATGTTAATTTATTTTTCAAATTTGTAAAAATATAAAATGATACTATTCTTCTTCCTAAAATTCTTGTTTAGGAAAAAATAGTTTTGCTTGGTTTTTGTTTTTGTTTTTGTTTTGATTGTCTTATTGAACTCATTTGAGTTACCTTTATTTTGGAGAATCAATTGTTCATTATTTAAATTACAATATATTGAAGACAATTTTTAGCCCTAGATCTCAGAATAAATGACAAATAGAAATTTAAAAAGAATTTAGAATTACACTTATCTATAAGATGTAGTTTTTAACCAATTTCCAAACTGCCTTTGTCCAAAGGGTTTTTTTAATTAAAATAAAACATAAATACCAAAATAGGAATTTTTAAAAAATTAATATATGCCCAGCAAACCATGAAGATTCTAAATTTAAAGCAATAAATTTCCATTTCAATATAATTGTTTTTAACTAAAATATTATTTATGTTAATATGTTTTGTTATTGTACACTCATTTCAATCATGTCTGTCTCTTCATAACTCTTTTTGAGGTTTTCTTGGCAAAGATACTACAGTGATTTACCATTTCCTTCTCCAGTCCTTTTTATAGATGAGGAAACTGAGGTAAACAGGCTTAAGTGACTTGGCCTGGGTCACACAGCTAGTAAGTATCTGAGGCCATATTTGAATTCAGATCTAGAATTCTGACTCTAGACCTGGCACTCTATCCATTTTTATTTTTGCTAAGGCAATAGAGGTTAAGTGATTTGCCCAGGGTCACACAGCTAGGAAGTATTAAGTGTCTTGAGACCAGATTTGAACTCAGGTCCTCCTGACTTCAGGGCTGGTACTCTATTCACTGCACCACCTCACTGCCCCCCAGTCTATCCATTTTGTCATTTAGTTGCTCTGTAATGAGTTTATTATATGTAATTGAATGAAAAAATACTCAAAATATTTATTGATCTTAGTTAATTATCAAATAAATTTTAGTAGAAATGAACCCAAAACTATTTTTAGAGGTCCTCAATAATTTTTAAGAATATGAAGGGGTCCTAAAACCAAAATGTTTGAGAACCATTGCCTTAGACTATGCTAACTCTGTATTGTTCTCTTGGACCAAATATTGAGGCAATACGGATATTGTCTTGAGTATTCTGAATTCACTTCCTCCTTCTGTTACCTACCTGTTTTTGCTTTGGAAAAGTGGATTAAGTCAATTCAAATGAACTTTTACTCTTACCTCTTGGTTCAAAATTGTTCTCACTGCAGAAGAAGCTTCCTATTCCCAACTTTCCTGACAAATCATTGACTTTCTCCCATAAGTAGAGTTTCCTTTGCTAAATGATTAATATTGCTTAGCATTCATTTTCTTTTAAATTTTGAATTCCAAATTAACTAGTTTCCACAACCAGTAAGAAACAAGTAATATAATATCAATTATCCATGTGAAATCATACAAAACACATTTCATATAAACCATATTCCCCTACACACAAAAAAGCGAGGAAAATAGAGAAAATTATGCATATTTTGTACACAGAATTCATGACTTGTCTTACACTCTCTGGAGGTATAAAGTAATTTTTTCATCATAAGGTCTTTGAAATTGTCATGTATCATCATATCAAGTAGAGTAATCAAGTATTTCACAATTGATTATCACTGGTTGTATATATTTTAAAAATAAAATAAAATAAATATCAATAGAACCAACTACACTTGATTAATTGCTATTTAAAAGGATAAATTTCAATATATAATATATATTTAATATAATTATAGCAATTTTTGTTTACTTTCTCAAGGTCTTTATCAGAATTCTTTGTTCATTTATATTAACTTTTCTTTATGATTTATTATAACTAATTACAATATGGCATTACTTTAAACAAAGGTCGTTAATATTTATAATATTCTGTAATTTTTAATATTTTTTAAAGTTGGCTTACATTGCATTGTGTGTTTTCAATGTTTTTTTTTTTTGCATTTACATGTAATTCTGTTAAGAAAATTTTTGAAGCAATGAATTTTCATGCTTTCATGATATATTCCTAAAACTCTAAAAGTTGGTTCAAAGTATAATCTATTATTATTTAATGTCAGACTTCTAACAAAAAAAGTCTCAGAACTCCCCATCTGCATTGAACGAGTATACCTATTCATCCCTATAATTATCAGTATTGAGTTTTGGTTTTTTGATTGTTTTTGGCCAATTTTATGGATTGAGGTCATAATTTTAAAATATCTTTTTGTATCTTTTTTATTTTAATAAAATTGCATATTATTTCAATGTTTAGAATTTTTACCCTTCTTTTGAAATTTGTTCATGTGTTTTTTAAGTTTATAACCATTTTTATTGAGCTAAATACAAAATTTAAAAAAAAGAATCGAAAAAGAAAAACAGAAAAGGGAGATAAATAAACAAAACAAAACATTGGCATGAGCCTAGCACAACATCAGGGAAGACTCAAAATATATAACAATAAATTTTCATTTGAAGAAAGCATATATACTAAAAAAGAGATTCTATTCATTAGTATCCATCTTTTCTTAGATTCCTTTTACATTATTCTTTTGTTCTCTGTTATGAGCTTTTTATTTTATTCTTTTTTTCCCCTTTCATCCTTTTCACCTCTCCCAAGTAGACTACAGTTGAGCACAGATGTATAGATAGATAGATAATAAATGTATAGATGTATATGTATGTGTGTATATATTTATGTGTAGGTATACATGTATGTGTGTATGTATCTATAGACACATACATACAAACTCATATATACTCATACACACATACATATACACTCATTTACTTATATGTAAACATGCATCTAAAACAATATTAATATGGCTGACATATAATGTAGATTTTTCTCTTAACTGATCTTGAAGTTTGACTTTATCTAAGATCAGTGATTACTAGCTCTACTTTTTTTCCCTAATAAATTCCACTCCTGATCTTTGTTGCAGTGTTTCCCTATATTTCTTATTTCTGCTAACTTTTACACTTTAATTCTATGCTTAACTTGCCTTGATTACTTAATTTCTTCTTAGGGATCCTTCCCTTATCTTGTCTACCCACCCTTTCCTTCCCTCTTTATTCTACTCCCATTAATCTATACACCCTTCTATACCCCACTTTATCCTTTATCCATTACTCATTAATCTATATACTTGGTCCCACTGCTATTCAACACATCCTTTTATACCCTACTTTATCCTATTCCCTCCTTTTATAAATTGGAGAATTGCTATATTCTTCATGGTGTTTGTGTATGTGTGTGTGTGTGTGTGTGTGTGTGTGTGTGTATGTGTGCTGTTCCCTATTTAATCTAGAACTATGAGCACTCCTCTCCCTTCTAATGCCTCTGTGTTGGTTCTTCCTTTGTGCCTAATTTGTATAGATAACTATTATTCTTACCTTTTCCTAGACAGTTTTATTTTTTAGACTCAGATCATACTCAATTTTCCCCCAATATTTCTTTTGAGCTCCCTAAATACTGATTTCAATCTTAATATGATATACATGTGCGTGTAAAAAAACAAATGATTTGTTTATGTTGAATTCCTTGAAATTAATCATTGATATTGGCTCTTATATGTTAAATTTTCTATTAAATTTTGATTTTGCTTAAACAAAGTTTTAACAATCTTCAAGGATATTAAATATACACTTTTTTGTCCAATATTATGGATAATGTTGCTAGATATATTTTTGGTTGTAGGCCTAGTTCTTTGGATTGTTGATATGTATTATTCCACCACCTGTGGCTTTTTACTGTGACTGCTGATAAATCCTACACGATGTTAATTGAAGCTCCAGCATATTTGTATTGTTTTGTTTTGTTGTTTCTTGCAAATTTTTCTCTTTGATTTGAAGTCTCAAAATTTGGCAATAATACCAATATTTTACAAAAATAGTTATATTTTCCACAAAGGACCTTTTTAATGTGGTGATCAATGGATTTTTTTTCTACTTCTATTTTCTTCTTATGCTCTATAACTCTAGGACATTTTTCTTTGATTGTTTCTTACATTATTGTGTGATTTTTTTATTTTTTTGATCACACTCTTTCAAGTAGTAGAATTATTCTTATATTTTCTCTTCTTGCTCTGTTCTCCAGATCTGTTGTTTCTTTTAATAAGATTTTTCACCTTTGTTCTATTTTTTCATTCTTTATATTTCGCTTTGTTATTTCTTAGTCTCTTATGCTTTCACTGGCTTTCCCTTGCCCACTTCTAATTTTCAAAGAACTATTTCTTCTTTAAGATTCTGTATCTCCTCTTCTAATCAGTTAACATTTTTCATAATCTTCTTGTTTTTCTTGTATGATTATTATTTTTTTTTTTTTTTAGTTTTTACTCAATCTCTCTCACCTTATTTTTAAACTTTTTTTAATTCTTCCACAAATTCTTTGTGGACAGAGAACCATTTAACATTATACTTTGGGATAGAAGAGGCTTTTTTTTTTCCTTCACTGTCCTCCTCTTAAGATAAACCTTGGTCTTTCCTATTCCCATAGTAAATTCTTATGGTTGGGTTGTTTCTTCTTTGCTTGTTCATTTTTTTTTTAAATGAGAACTATTAGTACAAACACCTCTAATCCTAGGTTTGAGAGGTGATTGTCCCTCTAGTTTCACTTCAACTCTCCCCTCTCACCTGAAACCCAAACCAAAAGTCCTACCTTCCTTCAAATACCCTCAGCCAGCAGTATCTCTGCCCCACTGCTTCCACATTCAGTGGTTGTGCTGATTCTTTTTCTTCCAGAGCCATGTCTTAGAAGCACAGCTGAGCCTGGTATTCCTAATCAGTAGAGATTCTCTTAGTCTTTCCTGACTTCCTGCTATCCAGGAGATGAAGATTCCTGTGGTTCAGACTGAGACCAGATAAACTAACCGCAGGGTTCCCTACTAGCTATTTCTGTGGAGGTAGCCTGGAGGTGTGTGCACTTTACACTGATTAAACACCATCCTGGAGTCTTTCTTTGGGTCTTCTCAGGTGGTCAGGAGGACTCCTGTTCTACCTTGAGTCTCCTTTGTTTTTCTGCAATCTATGTTCACCCTGAGATGCACATTTTTCTGTATGTGGGGAAATTCTGGAGAACTTGAAATTTTCTGAATTTTTCTGCCATCCTCCCCAAATCCTTCCACCCTAAAATTGTTCTTTTGGCTCTTCATCCATTATTGATGAAATTACTTCATGATTTTAAAAAATTAATTACTTGCATATTTTAAATGTCTTTTTTCTGTCACAGCCATTTAAATAACTTCTTTAATTCAATTTTTCTTTTTATTGTTTTTATTTTATACATGTTTTACCTTTATATAAAAGTATATATATTTAATCCCAATTCAAACAATTTGTTGAATTGAAAAAAAGTGTTTTCCCTTTCAAAACTGAAATTAATGCTTTGCTCCATTTTTTTCATCCTTTTTATCATTCTTTTTCTTTGACTCACAGAACACTTTTAACTTCATTGAATATTGTTATTCAGAAAAGATATTTCACTTCATTAATAATTTTTAATGAAGTCTTAGGTATGGTTAGTAAATTTTCCTGAGAAATGAAGCCTAGAAAAAAAAAAAAAACTGAGCTCACCCAATCCAGCTTTATTTTAAATATGAGGAAATTGAATTCAATAAAATGGATTGCCTAAGGTCAAATAGGCATTAAGTGGCAGATCTGGAATTTAAACTTGAGACTTCTGAATCCTAATTCTAGTCTTCTTTCTGTTACAAAAAATGTGAACTGCCTATTTTTCTATTTTAAGATTTGACTATATCTTTTCCCTTGTAGATATACCTAATGTATGGGACCAGAAAACCAAACATATGTTTCAGAATTCCTCCTCCTGGGACTTTCTGAGAAGCCAGAGCAGCAGCTTCCCCTTTTTGGGCTCTTCCTAAGCATATATGTGGTCACTGTGGTAGGGAACCTTCTCATCATGCTGGCCATTGGTTCTGACTCCCACCTGCACACTCCAATGTACTTCTTCCTCTCTAACTTATCCTTTGTTGATTTTTGTTTGGTATCCACTACAGTCCCAAAGATGCTGGTGAACATCATAACACACAGTAAAGTCATCTTCTATGCTGAATGCCTTGCCCAAATGTATTTCTTCATGGTTTTTGCTTTTTTAGACAATTTTCTCCTCACTGTGATGGCCTATGATCGTTTTGTGGCTATCTGTCACCCCCTGCACTATGTCACCATAATGAGTCCAAGGATTTGTGGTAGGCTGGTTTTAATCTCATGGAGTATCAGTCTTCTAAATTCCATTCTCCATACTTTAATGGTAATGCGGTTGTCCTTTTGTTTGGAAAACAAACTTCCTCATTTTTTCTGTGATATTAGTCAGGTTACAAAGCTCTCTTGTTCTGATCCTCTCATCAATGATGTCTTAGTGTATTTTGCAGCTGGTCTTCTGGGTATTCTTCCCCTTACAGGGATCCTTTTCTCTTATAGTCAAATTTGTTCTTCCTTATTGAAAGTTCCATCTACTGTGGGAAAATATAAAGCCTTTTCTACCTGTGGGTCTCACCTCTCTGTTGTTTCATTATTCTATGGCACAGGGCTTGGAGTATATCTGAGTTCCTCAGCTAACCACTCCTTCTGGAAGACCTCAGTTGCCTCTGTGATGTATTCTGTGGTCACTCCTATGTTGAACCCCTTTATCTACAGCATGAGGAACAAGGATATAAAAGATGCCATCAGGAGACTAATTAACAAAATGCCCCACTATCATTGATGGGATCTTGCCCTTGCTCTGAAGTGTGGCATTAATATTTAAGGTCAAAAGTCTGGGAGGCAGAAATATTGAATCCAAACTGTGAAGGTTAGGACATTTCAAAGATTAAAGTTAAGGATATTTTTCCCTAGACATATGTCTTTTGCTTGTCATTGAAACTGTTCTTCATCAGGGCAATGATTTGTGGATTTTCTAAAATGTTTGATACTTTTTTCTATTATGCCTTTTGTACAACATCCGTTTTTTTTTCTAAATATGTGTTAGATATGGAAATAGACCTTGGTTTTCATTTTGGGTCATAATCTAGCTATCATGAGAAAATCATTTAATGACGTTGAGCCTTAATTTTTGCATTTGTGTAATGGAATTATGGCAATGGTTCTGTTCACAAGAGAAGTTCTGGTCTTTGGATCAAATGAAATAATGTATGGATGGAAAAGCATACCATATACTATTCAATTGTATGCATTTAAGTGGAAAAAAGAGGAATAGAAAAAAGACAGTTGGCATCTTGTGCCTAGTCCCTCCATCAATTCAGATGTCCTGTGTCTTAATATATGGTTTTCATGTGTTATTTTGACCCTCCCGCAAAAAAATGATTAATTGGTATCTGATTTTTTTAAATCTTTAACTAAACAGTGCTTGGACAATAGCTATAACATCTGTCCATGAACTTATTCTCAAAACTTTGCCAATGGTGTTAAAACCTAGTAGAAGTTGTATTTTTTGGCAAAGCCTTCAAGAATCCAGTGGAGTCATCTGAAATGATGAGACATTGAAGGATATATTTGCATAAGCAGAAGCACAAAATTTTGCTAATAGGCAGCATTTCCTGGTAGATAATAATAAATAGATAGCAATTATAGAATGTTCTAAGGTTTGTTTTACTTTCATTATTTCATTTATTATGATGGGATTAATAGCACTTATCTCAGAGTTGGTGTAAGGATTAAATGAATTATTTGTAAAATGCTTTGAAAATTTTGAATCATTATACATTATTACTGTCATCACTGTTGTTGTTTCCTTGCCTCCTTAAAATTGTCTTTCTGAAATCATCCTGCTGATCGTTTCTTATACAGCAATAATATTCCAAAATATTCAACCATTCCCCCAATTGATAGGCATCCACTCACTTTCCAATTCCTTGTCACTACAAAAAAGGCTGTTACAAACATTATTGCACATGTGAGTCCCTTTCCCTTTTCTATGATCTCTTTGGGATGCTCAGTAGCAACACTGCTGGATTAAAAGTTAGGCACAATTTTATAGCCTTTGGACAAAACTCCAAAAAAGTTGGATCAGTTTACAACTCCACCAACAATATATTAGAATTTCAGTTTTCCCACATCCCCTCCAACATTTATCACTATCTTTTCCTGTCATCTTAGCCAAACTGAGAGGTGTATAGGGATACCTCAGAGTTGTCTTAATTTGCATTTCTCTGATCAATAGTGATTTAGAGCATTTTTTCATGTGACTAGAAATGGTTTTAATTTCTTCATCTGCAAATTGTTCATAACCTTTGACCATTTATCAATTGGAGAATGGCTTGTATTGGAAGTTGAATTTCTAAGAGGGAAAAAAATTCTTTTCCCTCAAGACATAGATTTATAGACACTGTCAGATGAGAAGTCATTCTCAGACACAAGCCAAAGAGAGAAATCAATATGCTTAGTCACTTCCTGCTAAGAGAATTCTCTCTCACAATCTCTCACAATAGAGAGATCTTTCATCTTCTTGGGCAATAGATTCAGGACACAAGGGAGAAATTCCCAAATTTTATAGAAATCATCGATTTCTACACAGTATTAGAGATTCACTTAGGCAGAAGTCTGCCTGAAATAATTAGAAAACAGCTGCTAAAATGAGAAAATATGAAATTAAAAATTAAGTACAGGTGATATTTGCATTCTAGCAACTGATTGCAGGCATGAATCTTAAAAGGGAAGTGCAGACATTGAAAAGAAGTAGCAATTTTGAAGGGAGCTATCTGAAAATATAATTAGGATTTCTGGACCAGGTCAAGTTCAAAATGATAAACAGTTAGCCATGCATAACTACAAGCTTTGCATTATTTTGTATATGTCATATATTTACATATATGTGGTGTATCTTGTCTATACAATGAGAGTACTTGAAGGAAATACTTTGGTTTTGTCTTTGTATCTCCAAGCATCTAAAACATTGTCTTGCACATAGCCTTTGTTGAATTGAACTTTTTTGAAATGATAAAAACCTCTTCTACTGAAGATTTACAAATCCAATCAATTAAGTTTTAATGTGAAAAGTAAGGGAAGGAAGAAAACTCTCTATCCATCCACTAATCTAGTTGTCATAAAGAGCATCTACAATATAGGGAAGAATAGCATATAAGATAATTTATTACCTACATTAATGATAGCACTACATGTATATTTTAAAAATTAGGAAATATGTATTAGAGAAAAGAAAAGCCAAGAAATATTATCAATAGACCTACAGAATAAAAAATGCAAAGTCAGATATATGTAAATAAAATATATATATAATAAACAGGCTCATGGAATTACTTTATATGTACAATATGTATTATATGCATGTATTAGTAAATGGTTTTTGATTTGACTTGACAAACAAAAACATAACCTAAACATGCAAGGATTTGGCATATGCATTGATAAGCATATGCAAAGTATACATCAGTTAGATAAATATTACTATTTTTATCTAGCCACATATATAATCATTTCTCTAATTTCCTATGTAATATTGTAAAATTACCTGGTCACTGGCTGAATAGACCTAGCTCTCCTGTGACCAACTGGTCTATAGTCATGCCAGCTAGAACAAATAAAATCAGTCCGGGTGAAAGAAACAGTTTACAGAAGTCTGATCTTCCTGAGATTTTTAGAAAAGGGGTGAATTTGACATGTACAAATTAGGGCAGACAATCTGATACCCAAAGGGGAGAATTCCTGAATGGGCAAGAAAATAAATTTCTTATTTATCTCAAGAATCAGTAGTAAAATCAGTCCATTCTTGCATCAATACTGACCAACTATCTCACTTAAGGCAAGCAAACTACCTAGCTGAATTGCAAACATACCCTTTGGGAAAAACAAGATATGTCATGTATCTGATGAGTCAAACCACTGCTGATACCTTGATCATCAGAATTTGATGGAGAATTCCCAAATCTAGGAGGCTTAGGAACAATGGTTCTTTGAATACTATTAGCCCTGCTTCCAACTTGGCCCTCCACCATCATTTAAAAAGCAATTCCTAGAAAACAGGGACTATCTTTAATACAACCTAAACCAACTGTTCAAGCAACTGCTCCAATTAGCAGGTAAGACTAAGAATCCTAAGAATAGCACTATCTCTAAGATTATTGACTCTACTTCCAGGTCAGCCCCTAAAGCTGTTGGGGGTCACAGCCCCAACTCCCAAGTGGAACAGTTCTTATGTGACCAGCACTGCCTGTCCACTTGAATGGCAAAGACTGTAAGTAATGAGGGGCGAGAACCAGGGTGGTCTGAGACTCCCAACTAAATCTTGGGTACTATCAAATGGTTCAACATCAGAAACAAATACGTTCTCATCAATGGAAATGCCATTAAGGAAGTTTGCTGCTGTATCCTAAGGATCAGAAGGCCTTTCCATCTATCATGGAGCTGAAACTCACCTGTGTTTTTCCCCTTATTAAAATGTGAACTCAAGGAGTACTAAAGTTTTTCATGTTTCTATTTTCATCCCTAGTATTTAGCACAGTGTTTTGCACATAGTAAGAGCTTAATATATTATGTTTCACTCATTTATCTATTCATAAATTGGAATTAGAGAAGACTCACTTAGGACAGTATTTTAGAAATGGGTTGAGGGGAAATTTTTGTCTAAGCCAAAGAAACAAAAAATAACAGAAACCAACTGAGTAGATCACATCACAATCGGGTAAGTATTGATATGTTCAGTATTGATACTGATACTTTTAGACCTAATAGAGGACTTGATAGATGTTGGGTTCAAATCTTGCTTCAGACAATTTCTTGCCTGGTGACCTAGGCAAGTCATAGTCTTTCTGATCCTCAGATACTTTATCCATAAAATAAATCAATCAGTCAAGAAGGATTTATTAAACACTTACATGCCAATGAGTGTGCTAGACCTTAAAGATACTAAGGAGCAGTATTTGAGTACTGAGGAAGCCAGGGAAGCCAGGAGGTAGAGGTGAAGAAGGATATCATTCTAGGCATAGGGAGAGCCAATGCAAAGATGCAGAATCAAGAGACAGACTGATCATGTGGAAAGAAAAACAAAGAAGCCAGTGTAGCTAGATCATAGAGGATGCGGTGGTTAGCAAAATGTAAGAAGCCTGAGGCCCAGTTGTTAATGACTTTAAGATTTTGTATTTGATTTTGAAGCAACTGGAGCTCCTTAAACAGAGAAAGACACTGTCAGATCTATGCATTAGGAAAATCACTTTGGCAGCTGGAAAGGATATATTAGAATAAGTAAAGATTTAAGATAAGGAGAATACTTAAGAGGCTATTGCCGAAGCACTGGTGGGAGGTGATATGGGTCTGAACTGTGTGAGTGAAAAAAAGAGCCTATATAGCAGATGTGCTATACAGGTAAAAATGATGTTTTGACATTAGACTTCATATTTAGGGTAAATATGAATGAAAAGTTGAAGATGAAAAAGGTATTAACCTTTTAAAATTATCTCCAATTGGATAGTCCATAAGGATTTTAAAGTCAAAATATCCAAAACAGAACTCATTATCATTTCCCCTAAATCCTTTCCTCTTTTCAACTTTCTTAATTTTTAAGGGCATTGAAGTCCTCCCAGTTACCCATGATCACAATTCCAGTGTCATTTTCAACTTTTCATTTATAAATATAATTAATGACATAAATTAATTAATAATGACATTATTTTATAATTCTAAATCCAAGACACTTAATTTTAAATTCAAAAAAATTCTGAGTTCACAGTTCTGGGAGTTCCTTGAAACCTTTCTTTCACTGTTGTTAAGCTTCCCCTCCAAAGTTCTTGAATGCTCAGAGTTAGAAGTTTGAGAACTTTTTCTCCTAAGTTCAATAGTTTGTTTAAGCACTAAGTAGTTTGCTGAAGAAATGAACAAACTAATTCTTAAAACACAGATGTGTGTTTTATATTTACATACATATCTAAATAGTAAATTTCTGCACATTTATAATTAAATCTGGCTGACTCATTGAAATGAATTGATAATCAACTGGTAAATATGGTAAGCATATCTATGAAGACATTACTGAAATAAAATAGTGTTTGAACTAAGCCCTGAAGAAACTCAAGATTCTGATAGACAATTTGGGATATGGGAGCTAGCCAGTCCAAATGAATGAAAAAAGGCTATCCTGTAGATAGAGTAGTTTGGCCAGATGTAGTGTTTATGAAGGAGAGAAGTTTATATTTGATCCTTGGAGTAACAGGAAGCCACTAGAATTTGATGAGCAACACTATATATCTCCTGAAATTCTGAAAATAACATTTGCTTTACCTCATCATGCCTGGACAATCTAGTAAGAAATATATTTTAAGAAAAGATGATTTGTCAAGAGCTACATAGATATTTATATGTATATACTATATGTATATGTGAATATTATATATATATATATATGTGAGAAGAAATTGATTCAGAAACTGCTTTCAAGCAAAAAGAGTCTAATTAGAGAAAATCTTTAACGTCACAATTAAATTAATTATGAATTTAGTATGGATTAAAGTGGGAGAAAATGAACTTCAATATGATTGTGATCATAAATATTTCATCATTGCTTGGAATTTAAATATGTTTCATTGTTATAGTACATGTTCAGAGAATTTTGTTTGTTTCCTCTGTGATATGTTTCTAGATTCATTGAATATGTACCATTTCACTGAGGACTCTGACAATGAATAACTTGAATTGTCATACTCAGAGTTCATTCTTGGGTAAGCTGTTTCTTCCCTTTTTAAGAATGACTAAAGAGAAGTCTTTGGGTTCTTCTATTCTTTTCTCTCTCCCCCTCTTACTACTAGTTCTTGTATCCATTGTGATGTCCCTAGAATACAAGTATATCCATGTTACTGAGCTAGCTATTCAATTAACTCTAGTGGCTACTTAGTACCTCTAAAATCAAATATAAATTCCTTTGACTTTATTTTAAAGTCTTTCACAATTCTATTGCTATACTATCTTTTCAACCTCATAATATATTACATCCTTTCCTACACTCTAAGATACAACATCTCCCTTTTCCATGACTTGCATTGGCCAACCCTCACCACCAGTTCTAATCTGTCCTTATGTCTGAATCATATAATCCTTCTCTTTCTTTAGGATACATCTCAAGTACAACCCTTTACATGGAGCCCTTTTGATAGTGCTCCTACATTTTATTCATTTTATATGCTTTATAATTATGTATAATTGTGTTTTATGTCATATATGTATATATATATATATTTTTTTATTACATACACAAATTTTTCCAACCCCTACCCTTAACTTCTGACTCATGAAACTACTTCTCTACCATCTCTGCTCCAATGGTCTCCTGCAATTTATTAATTTCATTTTATAAGCAAGGAAACTGAGTCAAACAGAGATTAAGCAACTTTCCCAGGATTTCATAGCTAGTAAATTTCTGAGGTCACATTTGAATCCATCTTTTCCTGACTCTAAGTTTAATGGTTTAATGCAAAGTTTTGGATTCTTCCAAGACTTAATTCCTACAAGAAGCTTCCTCCCATTGCACTAATTCCTTGTGCTCTCTTACCTTTAACTTATCTAACATTTATCTGTATAAAAGTTGAATTGCTCAATATAATAAGAGATGTTTGTTGTTGTTGTTTTTGTTGTTGTTGTTGACTGAATCCAATGCATTGTAAATTGTAAAATCAGATGGCACAGAATGCTAGGCCTAGAATCTGGAAGACCTGAATTCAAATGCATCCTCAGAAACTTGCTAGTATCCTGGATAAGTATCTTAATTTCTGTCTGCCTCAATTTTCTCATCTGTAAAATGAGGATACTAAAAGTACCTATCTCTCATGGTTATTTTGCAAATAAAATGAGGTCATATTTATAAAAACTATATAATAATAATAATTATTATTTTTATTAAATGTTTTATATTAAAATTTATAAAACTATTTCACATATACTATATCATGCAATGCCAAGAATAAAGGGAAAAAACACTGTGAAGGAGGAAAGAAAGGTGAGAGATATTAAGATGTTCATTTAAAAATGTAAATAAATAAATAGTGGTTTGTGTTGTAATTTGCCAAGGAAAGACAGTGACTTCAGGGATACAACACAGTTCTTCTGACCTCATGTCCAAAGTATCTTTGTAGTCAGCAGATTGTCTGATGGGGCAGGAGTTGTCAAACCAGAAGTCAGTATCATAGAAACTCCAAAAAGAGAGGTCATGAAGCAGTTCTTGAAATCTGAAATCAAACACAGAAGAGAGGGCCAGGAAGATACGATCCTGGAGAGTCTTAGGCTTCATATTTGGAAGCCAATATTTCTGACACAAGCCTTTGGGTTTCAGTCACCACATTCCAAGGCTCAGGTTTATAACTCATCATTGAAAGAAGATTGGTCTTCTCATGAGTCTCTTCAAGGCATTCTTTATGTCTTTGTTCCTCAGGCTATAGATGAAGGGGTTCAACATGGGGGTGATCACAGCATACATCACTGAGGCAACTGTGCTCTTCCAGGAGGAGTGGGTAGCTGAGGAATTCAGATACACTCCAAAAACTGTGCCATAAAATAATGAAACAACACAAAGGTGAGATCCACAGGTAGAAAAGGCTTTATACTTTCCTCCAGGTGATGGGATTCTCAATATGGAAGAACAAATCTTAATATAAGAGAAAATAATCCCTGTGAGGGGAAGAACACCCAGCAAGCCAGTTGTAAAATATACTAAGATGTTATTGATAAGAGTTTCAGTACAAGATAACTTCAGAATTTGAGGAAGATCACAGAAGAAAAATGGGAGATCATGGTCTTTACAGAAGGAGAGTCTCACTGCCATTAGACTCTGAAGGAGGGAATCTAAAAGGCTAATAGTCCATGACAATAGAACCAGAAGAACACAGAGCTGTGGGCTCATGATGGTAGCATAGTGCAGAGGATGACAAATGGCCACAAAACGATCACAAGCCATCAAAGTAAGGAGGAAATTGTCCATACAGGCAAAGGCTGAGAAGAAATACATCTGGGTGAGGCAGCCAACATAGGAGATGTCCTGATTGTTGGTCAGGATATTCACAAGCATCTTGGGGACTATGGTGGATACTAGACAGAGATCCACAAAAGATAGGTTGGCGAGGAAGAAGTACATGGGGGTGTGGAGGTGAGAATCAGATCCAAAGGTCAGCATAATGAGAAAGTTCCCAACCACAGTGGTTATATATATGCCTAGGAAGAGCCCAAAGATAAATAGCTGTTGCTCTTGCTTTATGGGAAACCTGAAGAAGAATTCTGAGATGCTTGTTTTATTTCCTGGTCCCATTTAATTGATTTAACTATCAGATAAAAATAGGAATAGAAAATGAAATTAAAATCCAGTCATTGTAGAGTTATATAATTTGAGATTTAAAAGAGATTTTAGTGATCAAACAACTCCAAACTATTTACAAAAAGAATACCCGAAGCTTTGGCCCCTGAGATCATGGCTTTCTGGGCCCAGTGCCTTTATAGAGTTTGTGCTCTGACTCATCTCCACACGTATTTCTCTACCATGCTTCTAAACAAGGTATTATTACCACCATTCCCAGTGCTTTTCACCTCCCTTTTTAATATATTGTCTTTCATTATTGGAATATAAGTCCCTTGGCAGGAGAAAGTGTATTTTTATTTGTATTTTTAATTCTGAGTGCCTGACATATAATAAATATTGACTTGTCTTTAGGATATCAAAAAACAGATTCCTACCACCTCTCCATTCTACTTCTGAACAGCTCTTATTGTTAGTCTCATTAAGTTTCATGGAGACTAAGATGATTCCTTTGTTAATCTGTCACCACTCTTGCTTCTGTGCACTAGGAACAAACAGGACAAATCAAATCTGTACTCCTTCTGACAATACTTTAAATATATGGAGACAACTTGAGATTGTTCACATAGTTCAATGAATCCAGGCCTTAGATTTAGAAATATGTACTTGAATCTCAGCTCTAACACTTGCTCTCGGTAGAATTCTGGCCAAATCATGTCTCTAATCCATGTTTTTATTTCTATAAAGGCAGATTCCTAGTCTCACATTCTACAAAACTCCCACTAAGCATATTTGGAATTTGGACAACATAAATTAAAATACAAAAACTGCTCACAGTATCAGAACCCCTTCAGCCTAACAAAGTGAGGTGAAAGTCAGTTCTACCTGAGCTTCAAGAGCCCTCACAATGAGCAAGGACAATTTTATCATAAGACAATGGAATAATAGAATTCTGCAATGGGACTATTCCCAGGCTGTGAAGCATGAAGCAAGCAGCCCATCACAAACGGGGAAAAAAGGTAAAAGAAAGGAGATAAGAATAAGATCTTGAGATCAATAAAAGAAATGCTTCAATTTGTCATCCAAACAGTGTAGCAAGGCAAATAGGGATTAATGCCAAGACTAACTCCAAAAGCATCATTTCACACAAGAGAAACACATTTCCCACCATGACATTTTACTGAGAGTAGAATGAGGGTCATTGTGTAGAAGTTGCAGGAAGGAAGGTTTTGACTCTATATAAATAACCTGACAACTAATAGTTCTGTCCAGAAACTGAATGGGCTGTTTCAGACATTTCTGTCTGAAACAAAAAGGTTTCACATTACTAGAAGTCTTTGAAAAGGAATTAGATGAGTTTATGTAAATGATGATACTATTCAATAAATGTCTCAGGTTTGAAACATTAGTGTTAGCTTGAATTACTTTTTTATTTTCACCTTCATCCATCCAATAGATTGCCAGATTCTTTTGGTGGCCTGTAAATTTCTTACACTCATCTCTTTTTCTAATCCTATTTTCATAGTTTTCTCTACCAGCTTATGCACTATTACAACAACCTATTAATAGTTCTCCACAACTGCATCCTCTACCTACCCCAAACCATTGTTCACATTTGCCTTAGGCATAAATCTGATTACCTTCATCTTATGATCTTCAGTAGTTTTCTGTTACCAAATAAAAGATGATTTCCTCGGGCTGTCAGTCAAGTGTCTTCAAATACTAGTATTATCTTACATTTTTCCTTTTTTGCAAATAAGAAACCTGAGTCTGAGAAATGGTCAGTGACTTATCTAGAGTCACTCAATTACCAACTATTGGAGTCAATCGGTCAGTCATCCAACAAGCATTTATTATGTGCTTCTAAGGTTAATAATTATTTTTCAGGAACTGTATTAGGTGATAGGGATTCCAAGAAGGCAAAAGCCATCTCCAAGTATATGCAAAATATATATAAAGTAGATAAGAAATTACTTGAGAAGGGAAGGCACTGAAGTGGAGAAAAACTGGGAAAGTTCACTTGTAAAAAGTAGCATTTGAACTGAATCTTGAAGAAAGCCAAAGAAACTGAACTGAAAGTAAAAGGCCAGGGCATTCCAGTATTGGAGTAGAAGGATAGAGGCAGCTAGTGCATAGACACAGAGAGAACAAGTAGAATGCCAAGTGTAAGAAACAAGTAGGCATATGTAACTAGAATATATAGTTCTATGCAGAGAGGAGGAAAGCATAAATAGACTCAAAGATATAAAGAGCCACTTGAATTATCAAAGTACTTCTTCATTTTATCCTTGTGGCAATAGTGAACCAAGGGCATTCATTGAACAGTAGAGTGATAGTCAGATATATAGTTTATAAAAACTGTCTTGGCAGTTGAGTGGAGGATGTGTTGGAGTGAAAAGAGAAATGAAGCAGAGAAACTAGCTACAAGACAATTGCAATAGTTCAAATAACAAGTAATGAGGACATGAGCTTGAGCCAATTGTTCTTTTTCTTAGCATATGAAGGATGGGACTCATTCTGGCGATTAGCTAGGTGATCACATACAAATCTATATTTAAAAAAAAAAAAACAGAATCCTTTTTTGAAACCCAGAAAGAGAAAATGATTCATTCACAGTTCCACAGTGAACAGGGCTAATTGGTGGCAAGGCTGAGAGCTACATCTCAGTCTCTAAACTTCTACTCTAGGGCTTCTTCAATGGCACTGCCTTTACAACCCTTCCTCAATCCCAAAGCCAAGGCTAGACTAGACTCTGAGACTTAATCTTTCATATAAATGCAGGACTGGGCTCTAGGCTACATTGATCTAAGCTTTGGGCTATGCTGTGATTGGCACTAACTCCTTTGGTTTCTGAGAAAAAATAGATCACATACCCTTTCCTCTCCTCCACTATTGTCCCCTTTTCTCTTTGCTTCACTCATAGCACTTACTGGACATCACCAAGAAGACAGGGTTGACTTATTCTGTTTGTTCTGCATTGTTGACAGGAAAGACAAGAAAGGCAGTAGCTGACCCCCAAAAAAGGTAGAGCAATGACTTGGTGACTAATGTCTCTGGGCTGCAAAGTCAGATTACCTTTTGACTTGGAACAGATTATTTAAGAGCTTTGGGTGGCAAACAGAAAGAATATTTAAAATTTCATTGGCCATACAGACTTGTTCAAGACAATTCTCTTTAGAAAACTCATACAATTGTCTTTACAATCCCTAAGTACCTGTGACAAATTATCTGAGGGCTTGAGATGAGACAGAAGTGGAACAATATAAATATTTTATAGTTTCTGGGTCTTTCAAGGAGGAATCCCCATAGCTCCCAATTAGAAAAATTATACATTGTCACTCCATTCCCTGAATAGTTCAAATCCCTGTAGGGCAGGGAGTTCTGGATGAAAACTTGCTTACAATGAGAACTATATGACAGTGGAACCAATGGAACTAAACCTGGAAATCTTCCAGCTGAGGCATGAGAATTATCTCTTGGGGCTCTAGGAGACAGGATTTTTTTTTTTTTTGTGACTAGGAGACAAGCCTTAAGTGATCTGATTCTAGCATCTTTTAAATCTTTTTATGTGCTTCCTTGGAGCCAGTGAGCTCCCTCATCACTATGCCAAGCAGAGTATGGACGATTGCTTTTGAGTTGTAGTGTAGAAACTATTAACAAATGACAGGTTGGATTAGATATCACTTAAGTTTATTTTGTCTCTAAAAGCCAATTATCTCATGAAATAATAAGTTCCTAATTGTTAGACTCAATTGTTAGATCAATTGTTGATAAACAGAGTTTTGACAGCAATGGATTTGGAGCTACATACCCATATTTAAATCCCATTTCTGCTGCTTCACTTCTCTGGACTTGAATTTCATTATTTGTAAAGTTAGAACCTTGAACTAGAAGAATTTTAACCTCATTTGAAAGACTAAATCAATCTGATGATTTCATAAATTCTATCAGGAAATACTGATTGCTCAGGTCTAAGCTGGACCACATGTCCTGTGAATCCTCTGTCATTTCAGATATTGCAGGAAAGTAATTTTTTTTTTCTTAGAAACATGACCCATTGTTCTTTAAAACATAATTCTCTCTCTAAATAAAAGACTGAAAGACAAATAAGGACCGATTGCCCCCAGAACCTGATTTGGGTAATATAGACATGGTCCCTAAAACTCTGAAGAAGCATGTGCAGGGTAGTTGTTGCCCGTCCCCATTGGGAAAAAGGACATATCCTAGAGAAATGAAGAACTTGGATGATCACATATGAAATTTTGTAGGTCTGGTCTCCATAGTTTTGCAAGCTAACTGAAATGGTCAAGATGAAAGGTCATGCCAAAATTTGTTGCCAGATAATGACTTTATAAATGAAGTTTTAGAGACTGATATGATAGTAGCACATACAGGACTTAAGAAAGGAATTGTACCATCAGGAAATATTTCTTGAAAATACATGGCTGCTCACTTGAATATTGTTTTTTAATGTACTTTGAGATTGAAAAGTAACCTAAATGAAATCCAATTTAGTTTTGCATTTCAATAAATGTCAATTTAAGCATATTGAAATGGAGGACTAGGTTGACACAGTGGATAGAACACTTGCCCTGATGTCAGAAAGACAAATTCATATCTAACCTTAGATATTAGCTGTATAATCCTGGCCAATCACTTAACTTGTATACCTTAGTTTCTTCATCTGTGAAATAAGAATAATAATAGCACTTTCCCTCCAGGTTTTTTTGTGAAAAACAACTAAGACAATAAGTGAAAAGTGTTTATCACAACGCCTAGTATATATTTAGAACTATATAAATGTTACATATTACTATTATTTTATTTTAATAATGTTGTTGTATTGTCTCTGAGATGTGGAAGAGAATATCCTTCTGGGAAAATGATTGAAAATAGAGGATTGAAGGCACTGCCAATATACCCTTTTTCTAAATGTCAAATTTTAGTTTCCAGGAAGCTAAGGATAATGAAAATTGCATTTTTCCCAACCCCTTTTAATCAAGCTGCCATACTTCTTTTGATCATTTACTATTTATTCTGTATAAAATATGTTTTGAAGGTAGTTATTTGTTATTTTGTCTTTATATTATGAATTCCTCATGAGTAGGAAATGTCTTTTTTCCTTTTTTGCATCCACAGCACTTGTGCCTGGCACACAGTAGGCATTTAGTAAATGCTTATTGTCTGACCTATTGCATAAACTTTCCAGACAGGATTATTATATAATAGGGCAATATTTTTATACTTTAAAGAAACAGAGATTATCTGGTGAAACTGGTGAAACAACCAAAAACCAAGAAGCAGGTGAAAGCTAATTATAAGCACTGAGTGAACATACTTAAAACTCCTCCTCTCCAACACAACAGAGAAAGTTATTTAAAGGGACAGGAGAGAAAAAACAAACCCTCCCAAGAGTTACTATTTGGCTGTCACTTATGAAAATTGTGAGATTGTTAAATTATTTGGAATTATTGTCATAATATTGGAACCTAAAATCGATAATTAATGCGTATGGAAAGCTGGGGGTTAGGTGAAAATCTTATCTGGATTGATTTACATTGATTTACAACAAGTCTATATTGATTAGACCAGTTTGCCTAAAGATCTGATGGTATGCTTCTCCCTTTTCCTTTTCACAGAATATGGGGGAGAAAGGTGTCAAAGAACAAAGCCCACAAGAATATCTAGGGTGAGTAGGCAAGAGCAACAAGCTCATCCTCTCTCCGGAGTCCCTATGGATTCCCCTAAATTTACAAACCTGCCAGATTTCTTAAAGCCATCTTGTGAACAAGTATCAGCCTTGGGAAAGAGCTTATTATATAGTTCCCAGATAAGGAAAGGTTTACTGATGATCTATGTTATGTAGGAATTATTTCTAATGATAGGTTTTCACAACGATAGGTTTAAAAGAAAAAGAAAGGAAAAACAATTGAAAAATGTTAAGTGAGGCCTCATAAACTTATTAATTGTGAGGGGGCTAATTTAATTGGTTATAGTAAAATCACCTTAAAGATGTAGCTAATAACTGAACATATTTTACTATGCTTTTATATCCCAAATCTTTGGCTTTTGATTATTTAGCATTTTAAAGCAAAAATCATTTGTGTAATGTTGAGCTTAAAATCATCTCCTTAGATATCAAAATAAGTTGTGAATTTTCTGGAATGAATCTTTTACTATTACTGATGCAATTGGTATTATAACTGAATTTGAATTTAGGTGTGGAGGATGATTGTGATTTATATCTGAAATAAAAAAAGAACTCAAGAGGCTTTCCATCATACTCATGTCTGTGCTTTTTCTCTTACAGCAATTTTTTGTATTCAGAGCAAGTGGTCAGTTTTAAAGCCATGAGCAAAATGTAAGATTTTGCTGTTTTCTGTCTGAAAATGTATAATCATTAGGTAAATGACTCTTTTCCATCTGAATGTGTAAATCATTGAATAGATGAATATTTGACCTAGTGAGAACCCAGAGATATAGGAAGGCTTTAGTGGAACCATAGTGCCTCCAGTGAAGAAATGGCAACCACTGAATGAGCCTAAGGTTGTGAAGGTAGTTGAAGCTAAGGACTCAACACAGATCATAGAAATACGGCAGGATATGTGAATACAAATACCTGGATAAAATGGGTTAACAACTTACCTACAACAAGCAATTTCTATGCCTGTGCCTCGAGCTAACCACTGGTCCAGATCTCCTTCCCTTTGGGATGGACCACAGATGAACAAGAAATAAGGTGTTTGGTAGTACTATATCAGAATAAAACTGTATGGGAAAATGATATTTGTAAATCCCTCCTGCTTCTACTCCCAATGCTACAGAATAATGATATCAGAACACTTCCTGCTTTCTCTACAGTAACTGTAAACCTCATAACCTGTCTCTCATGATAGGATGTGAATGCTATTAGAGATCTGGGAGAACTGGACATATGCATAGATATGTGGAACATGTCTGAAGATGAATTAGGAAAGTGCTCTGCTTTGAGCATCCCCAGGACAAACTCTTGAAACCTACATTCCCCCAAATTGGAAAGGTACATGTGTAATAGTACAATTGGCTATACTACTTACGCTGGTATTTGAGGGAGAGAATGTGGCTAAGAACAGAAAAAGAAAAAGAAGGAATGTACCAGCTAATTCATTTGACAAGAGTGTTTACGTCAATGACATTGGTATCCTGAGAAGAGTTCCAATTGGTTGGTTGGTTGTTATCCTTCCTTCTCAATGAGGACCAAAGACATTCCCTTATTAGAATTGAGTTACAGTGTATCTGATTGTGACTGATCAGACCAATACAATCTTGGGCTGTTCTGCCAGAGGTCAATACAAATAATCTATATGAACATTAGGGGTAGCTTCTCTAATTTTGTACATCTCACATTTCTTCTGAGCTAATTCAATTCTGCTTTGCTCATAGAGCATAGCACCTTCTCTGATGAGATGGGTAGTCCTGTGCTAGTGTCTCCCATATCATACAGTCGATTCTAATTTCTAATCAATTCTTTAATCTCATCAAGGTTCATCAGGATGGGAGCATAGGCACTGATGATGATGGCATAGCATTTTCCTGCAAGTGGCAATTTTTATTGTCATGAGCCTGTCATTCACTCCTTTTGAAAAGCATGTGAGCTTGTTTACTAGATTAGCAAAACATATACCAACTTCACAGTACTCCCTTTCACTGTGACCACTCCAGAAAACCATGTATCCAGCTTCTGCTTCAGTAAAATGGCCTTCATTTGTCAGCCTTGTTTAACTCAGGGCTGCTATTTGGATGTGATACCTATTTAGATCTCTTGAATAAAAGCTGTTGCTCTTTCAGGTCTAATAGATTTTGTGTGCATACATTCCATCCACCAATGATGTACAGAATCAACTTATCAGAAGTTTTTGTACATTTTTTTAGTGTGTTGGCCACAGGATTAGATACCTACCTTCTATGTAATCAGGGTAAGCAGATAATTTTTGTGAACCTTTTCTAGCCCCCTCCTCACACACAGGCTGCTGAATTCTACTGCTGCTTCCAATGAGAAGACAACTCTGTGACTTGGGCCACCTGTGTGCAGGGTTGTGACTGTATATCCATACCTGATGCTTTGTCACTAGCCAATTGCCACAAGGTTTTGAGAATAGAAATGGTAAAAATGGTATGGTGATGACTTTTGATTCCTGCATAAATTGGATTTAAATAAGGGAGAGTTGTGCAAAGTCCATCAGCCTGTCTCTCTCCTAAAACCACTACTATCCAGTAGCATGACTCTTGATGATGACTCAAGATGCAGTGGATGACCTTGTCTAACGAAGCTCTAAGTGCTCCACAACACTTGCTTCACCTGCCTTTATGACGGTTGGAACAAATTGTTCTCATCTGCCCATTCCATAGAGGTAGTCTACATGATTGGGTAGATACCCCCTAACTCACCTAGGGTTTGGGACCCTTTGGTTACTCTCAACCTGGTTTAGTCCTTCTACCAAAACAGTTTACCAGGGTATGGCCACTGTATATGCTACAGCTTCTTGTAGCCACAGGTGAGAATTGGAACATGGCAGCCTTCACACCAGAGGTACTAGTCTTCCCTGAACATACCCTACACAGCAGGGGACAGAGTACTGGTCCTGGAGTCAGGAGAACTTGAAATCAAATCCAGACTCAGATAATTCACACTTACTAGCTTTGTGAAGAATTAATTCCAATACTATGTAAACTATTTGGAAAAATGGGTAAATAGTATTGCCAAATTCTTTCTATTACACAAATATGGTACTGATACCTAAACCAGGAAAAGTCAAAACAGGGAAAAAATTATAGACCAATCTCCTTAATAAGGATGTAAAAAAATTTAACATATTAGCAAAGAAATTACAACCATTTATCAGCAGGCAAACACATTATGACCAAATGAAATTTACATCAAGAATGCAATGCTGGTTAAATATCAGGAAAACTATTGCCATAACTAACCATATCAATAACAAAACCAACAGAAATCATATGATAATCTCAGTAGATGCAGAAAAAGCTTTTGACAAAATATAGCCCCCCCATTCATATTAAATATCCTTGAAAGCAAAGAGTTAAAGGGAGTTTTCCTTAAAATAATAAGCAGCAACTATCCAAAACCAGCAGCAAACATGATTTGTAATGGAGAGAAGTTGAATGTATTCCCAATAAGATCAGGAGTAAAACAAAGATGCCCATAATCACCATTATTATTCAATATTGCACTAGATATGTTGGCTTTGAAAAAAGAAAAGAAAAAGAAATTAGAGGAATTAGAATAGGCAAGGAAGAAATAAAACTGTCACTCTTTGTAGATTATATGATGATATATTTAGAGAATCCTAGAAATTCACCCAAAAAACTTGTTAAAACAACAAAAATGGCAAATATGTTATATGAATGACATAAAGAAGAAACCCAAGATAGAGGCATTAGAGGTGGAAAGAAAGATTGGTAGTTCTGAAAACCTACTCATATTGAGAATGGATTCAATAGGGAACAACAACATGTATATAATACATATATATACATATATACCAACAATGATATAGCCCCCACAAATATTTATAAATAAATAACTGGAGGAAATATGATTAAGTGGGGTTTAGAAGGGTATGCAGATTTATGACAATGGGACAAGGTGTGCAGATTAATGGGAAAGGGATAAAGTGGGGGGAGAGAGCAGCATAGAATATGGTGGAGTACAAAAGGGTATTTAGATTAATTGGAGTGAGATTAAAATCTGTTGATTAAGGGAAATGGATTAAAGAGGGAGGGAAAAACTAGGAAGAGAAGATAAGGGAGGGATCCATTGGTGAGGGGAAGTTAAGTAATTAAAGAGTAAAATTAAAATAGAAGAATTAGACAGGATATGAAATAAGAGAGATGCACAAACACTACAATAAGGTTCAGGAATAGCATTCATTAGGGAAATAAAAATAGGTTTAGAAATCATTGATTTCAGACAAAATCTTCCTTAAATATTCAAGAAAGAGAGAAATTTCCATTACATGTAAGACATGTTATTAATATTATTTTAGATGCATGTCTAAATATGAATATGTATGCATGTATATATGTATGTATATATGCAAGAAGGTGTATGTGTGTGTATGGAAGTATATATACATATGTATATGTGTGCATTTCTCTTTGTGTGTGTCTAACTCTCTGTGTATCTATCTATCTATCATCCCCATGCTAACTATAGCCTGCTTGGGGAAAGTGGGAGGGAGAGGATGAATAACCTACCAGTAAGCAAAAAAAAAAAAATGATGAATGTGTAATCTTTTTTATTATCATATATGCTTTCTGGAAATTGAAATTTTTGATTAAATATTTTGAATCCTCCCTGATGTTCTGTTGAGTACATGGAAATGTTTTGTTTTAATTTTCTTTTTCTATCTTGGTTTTTCCATTTTTCAAATTTTATATTTAGTTTTCAATAAATAAATAAAACAAAAAGGGTATAGTACCTTCCAAAATATATGAAGAAATGAGGGGACAGGGAATAAAATAGAAGGTTTATGAAAGCGTGTGTAAATCAGTGGGAGGGGAGAAATCATGTTAGATTAATGGAAAAGACACAAAGAGGGAGGGAAAGAGTGGTAGGAGAAGATAAGGTAGGAATCCATGGAAGGGGGAGTTGATGGGTATTTTAAGTAATAGCTAATCAGGTTAACAGGTTGTAGAGGGCCACAGATAGTGGGGAACACTGAGTGAGGTATAAGACTCTTTAGTCCAGTAAAAACACTACTGTTGACAGTGTCTAGTTCAGCTCCTCAACTCCCCCTGAAAAATCAGGGGGTTCAGAGTAATACCGAGATTGTCCAGAGAGCCAGTCTGGACTTTACATTTGGCGTTCAACACAAGGCCTTGGAAAGCAGAGCACACTGCAACACAAATGTCATAATCAGTGGGTTCGACTGAGGAGTCCCCATGACCCACACAGGGTAGATATAAAGACAGGCAAGTGGGAAGATTTCCATAAGGACTAATCTAGTCACTTGTTTTTCAGCCAAAATGAGGCAAGTATTAAGAAAAAACCTCTCTCCCGAGGGAAGCATAAAGCATGCTCAGTTAGATTAACAGAGAAGCAAAATTTCTTGGTAACTCGGGAGCAGATCACTGAGTTCTCAGATGCACTGGAGTGCATGTCCACTTGGCTCTCTAAGGAAGAGAGTTGGAGCCAGAAATGTGGAAGGTAGTGGGAGAACAATTAACTGAATTGAAAATCAAAAGGATACCCATCAATTAGGAAATACCTGAAAAAAATGTGGTATATGAATGTTATTAAATGCTATTTTTCTATAAATGAACTGGCACATTTCTGAAAAACCTGACATGACTTACATGAACTGATGCTGAATGAAGTGAGAACCAGGAAAACATTGTATAAACACAGTGACAACAACATTGGGCAGATGGTCAATTATGATAGATTTTGTGCTATGATAGACAATGATCTAATACAATTCTAAAAGACTTATGATAAAAAATGCACAGAAAGAACATGGAGACTAAGTGCAGATTGAAGCCTACTATTTTCGCTATTGTTTTTTTCTTTTTTGTGGTTTTTGTCTCTTGTTCTGATTCTTCTTTCACAATATGACTAATGTGGTAATTTAATTTAATATTTAATATGATTCTACATATGTAGCCAATATCAGATTACCATCTTGGGGAGGTATAATGTAAAGGATGAAGAAAAAATGGAAATCAAAATCTTATAAAAGCATATGTCAAAAACCAAAATATTATAAAAGCAAATGCCAAAAACTAATGATGGAAACTAGTATGGCAGAAACTAGCGCATCGACCCACACTTAACACTGTACACCAAGATAAGGTCAAAATGGGTTCATGACCTAGGCATAAAGAAGAAGATTATAAATAAATTAGAGGAACACAGGATAGTTTAGCTCTCAGACCTGTGGAAGAGGAAGGAATTTATGACCAAAGAAGAACTAGAGATCATTACTGATCACAAAATAGAAAATTTTGATTATATCAAATTGAAAAGTTTTTGTACAAACAAAACTAATGCAGACAAGATTAGAAGGGAAGCAATAAACTGGGAAAATATTTTTACAGTCAAAGGTTCTGATAAAGGACTCATTTCAAAAATATATAGAGAATTGACTCTATAAGAAATCAAGCCATTCTCCAATTGATAAATGGTCAAAGGATATGAACAGACAATTCTCAGACAAAGAAATTGAAACTATTTCTAGCCATATGAAAAGATGCTCCAAGTCATTATTAATCAGAGAAATGCAAATTAAGATAATTCTGAGATACCTTACACACCTGTCAGACTGGCTAGAATGACAGGGAAAAATAATGTGGAATGTTGGAGGTGATGTGGGAAAACTGGGACACATACATTGTTGGTGGAATTGTGAATACATCCAACCATTCTGGAGAGCAATTTGGAACTATGCTCAAAAAGTTATCAAACTGTGCATAACCTTTGATCCAGCAGTGTTACTACTGGACTTATATACCAAAGAGATCATAAAGAAGGGAAAGGGACCTGCATGTGCATGAATGTTTGTGGCAGCCCTCTTTGTAGTGGCTAGAAACTGGAAACTGAGTAGATGCCCATCAATTGGAGAATAGCTGAATAAATTGTGGTATATGAATATTATGTAATAATATTGTTCTATAAGAAATGACCAACAGGATGATCTCAGAAAGGACTGGAGAGACTTACACGAACTGATGCTGAGTGAAACGAGCAGGGCCAGGAGATCATTATATACTTCAACAACAATTCTATATGATGATCAATTCTGATGGACCAGGCCATCTTCACCAAATCAGTTCCAGTGCAGCAGTAATAAACTGAACCAGCTACACCCAGTGAAAGAAATCTGGGAGATGACTAAGAACCATTACACTGAATTCCTAATCCCTATATTTTTGCCTGCTGGCATTTTGGATTTCCTACATAGGCTAATTGTACAATATTTCAGAGTCCAATTCTTTTTGTACAGCAAAATAACGGTTTGGTCATGTATACTTATTTTTTATTTAATTTATACTTTAATATATTTAACATCTAATGGTCATCCTGCCATCTAGGGGAGGGGGTGGGGGGAAGGAGGGGAAAAATTGGAACAAAAGGTTTGGCAATTGTCAATGCTGTAAAATTACCCATGCATATAATTTGTAAATAAAAAGCTATTAAAAAAAAAAAAAAAAGCAAATGTCAAAAACTAATGAATAAATAAATAAACAATAAAATACTCCGCAAACACGTCAACAGGGAACTATAAAATACTAAAAAAAAAAATAAGATTAGCTTCTGTAGTATTCTTTGGTGGGTTTTTGGGGGGTCTCTGGAGGTCTTTGTGAGTAGCCTTTTCAACAGAGTAATCACCACAAGAATAGCCAGGTGTTAAAGTCCAAAAGTCTTTATTGTCTCCTTCGCTTGTTGCTCAGTTAGCTTTCTTGTGGTCTTCAGACAGGACTTAGTTTCCGTGGAGAAAATGCAGGAGGATCAGCCAGTCACCACAAGGCTGATGAAGATGGAAATGAATCTCTCTCTCCTTGGCGTTGAGAGAATGAGTTCCCGCCTCCAGTCTGTTTGTCTTTTCTCCCTCTGAATGAATGTGGCTGACGTTCCCAGTTTAGATGCTCTACACTGAGTGCAAACCAATCATTATATCACAAGGAAACCATTATTTGTTGTAAGATTAAATCCATCATACTGAACTTAGAGAACTATCAAGCACCATGCTAAACTAGATAACCATTATCTCATCAATTCTACTGACTTAATCCTTATAAGAATCTTTGTTTCAAGTTCTGGCCCATAACAAGCTTCAAGAGAAGGGAACAATCAGGACAATGATAGAGTTCCTAAATAAGCATGTAGTGAAAACATATACTTGTCACCTTGCCAGAAAGGATAGGTCACAATTCCTGTGAGCACAGCCCCAAAGAGGCAGATTTTATACACCATAGTTAGTTTAAGAATAATCCTGAGTAGACCACCAGCCCTCAGCAAAAAAAAAAAAAAAAAAAAAAGAATCCTGAGTTTGAGAGTTCCCAAGTTCAAGGAAAAAAGAAGACTGTTTTCACAGTTGCTGAATTACATCCAATTTTAGAGATAGAAGACAGCCCAAATGACCCCAATAGCTGAAAGACTAAAGTTACAAGGGAGAGGGGAATTACTTGTTTGGGGTTTTGTCACAACAATCCTCTCCGTTACTTGACTTATTCAGACTTCTCAGGTCCAATGGAAAGAGTATTGCTTGATCAGTCATTCCAAATATGTTTTCATATCTGAGAGTGTCTAAGTTGCAGGCAACTATGTACAATTTTATGGGAATGAGAAACCCAAGCCAATGTCAGTTGCTCCCTAATGATACCCCAAAGTCACCTTCCAAGCAATGATTTCTGAAGGTAATGTTTTTTCTGTATCTGGTTATCATTACTAAGGCAGAGTTGTTTGAATATCTCACATGCTTTCAATGTCTGTTTTAGGGTCCTAGAAGTCTGTGCATCTTTTTCATTTTCTATGGGATGAAACAAATGTTGTACTATCTTGCATTTGAATTTATTACTTTGAGAATATGTATGGGATTTTGACCCCACATTTGGGGGGTTGCAGAATTGCATCTAAACTTTATTTTGAATTTTCTTGGGAATAAACTCTGAGACTTGGCATGACAAGTTAAAAGAAAAAATGACATTTGAGGGTTCAGCTCCTTGGACTGGACCAAGTATCTATAATTTTGGTGATTTGTGAGGTCTCTAGACTACATCACATAATTATAGTAATAAGAAACAATAGCAACAAAATGTGGTTATAGAGATTTAGGTGGTCAGTTCAATTTATATTTATTTTATATTATCATCACAAAATTATGTTATATAAGGTTTATTATCAATATTTTATTGATTCAGAAAGTGAAACTCAAATAGATTAAATGACTTGCCTAGAGATTCAAAGCCAGTATCAAAATCTTTTTTCAAACACACATCTTTATAATAAAAACCCTTCCATCTACTACTGACTTCTACTGACACCTTGGAATGACTAAAAAGTTATTGACACTTTATGAATTCAAATTAATTGGTTTAAATATAGAGCAATCAAGCCAGTTTGATTAGTTGACCAAATATTCAATGCTGAGCTTTTCATGAAATATTTAAGTGGTTGTTTTATTTTAAAAGGTGTTGAACAACTCTGAAAGACATAATGAAAAATGTGATCCAGAGAAAGAACTGCTTTGGGCTGGTCTAGTTTTATTTATAATATGATTAAAATACAAATGTTTCACATTATTATGCATAATAATGTTTAGTTATGTATATAATAATGTGTTGTACATAATAATATAAAATAATACATGTATATTTAAATTTGTTGAATAGGTATAATATTGAGCCAAATCTAATTAGATGAAACTTAATAGGAGTAAATGCTCTGTCTTAGACTCAAGATTAGGAAGGCAAAATGAATGCATGAAGAACAATTAAAGGAACTGGAGACATTTATCTTAAAGAGGAGACTGTATTTTGAGATAGTAAGTATCTTCATGGGTTTAAAATGATTTAACATGAAAGAGTGATTGGATTTGTTCTGCTGGGCTGCAGATAGAATAAGCAACAATGACAAAAAACCCTAAGTAGATTTGAGCTCAGCAGAAGCAATAACTTTATTGCAGTTAAAACATAATAGCAGAATGAAATGCTCTGAGATTCAATGGATTCCTTATTGGGAATGTAGTAGATGATTCAGATTGTACTGAAGGCTCTCTGATATACTTTCCTGCACCAAATCTCCAGGGTTTGGTACTTTCATGTGTGAAGCTGGACAGCTCCAACTGTTAAGAAGATTTCTGCCAAAATTTCCTGCCCTATAGGGATTTCAGGTGTTTGGGGATGGGAATTACAATTATATGATTTTTCTAATAATGGGTTTGGGGAATTGAGCCACTTGGGCACTAGAAATTATTCTTGTTCCTCTATAGGAATAGATAGTAGCTATCTGGCCAGGACAGATTCTGCTCGTACTTTCAACCTAACTGCCCCAAACTCTCCACTTTTTCTGGAAACCAAGTATCTGACTTCCTTGTCCCATTCCAACAGATGCACTAAGGCAAATCTGTCCCATTGGTTATATTCAGTAAGTGATTGGAGGTAGGGAATGTTGGGAAGGGAGAGTAAAAGAAATGGAAAGTAAGGGGAAAGAGAAGAACCTGTTGTTGCGCAGAAACTCAAGGAGATTCTAGCAAACCCAACATGGCTCAGATAATAGCATAATCCAGTTTGATAAAGCAAGAAAATCTCACCTAATTCAGCGTCTACTTGCAAGCCCAGAGTTCAGCCCAGGACCAAGGTTGAAGGAAAAGCAAAGGAAAGTAGAATAAGTCCTATACTCTTAATCATGTTCAGGCTCTATGCCTGCTCATAAAACCTTGTTCTAATTATTGTCATTATTGATCCCTGAGCCATAAAATGGGTATCAACATTTCCTTATTAACATTGTGATTTTTTCTTTGTAAGAATCAAATGAGATCTTTTTTGTGGATTTTTTTTGGTGACTTAAATTCTTTTATAAAGATAAATTTTTATTTTTGTTACAATAACAGAAATATGACTTCATTGTTGCCCAATCCATCTCAGCCAAGTATAATCCAAACACCAGGAACAATCGTTAGCCAAAGGTAAGTCTCAGATGCATCAATGGGAACCCTAGTAAAAGGATAGGGGTTATGCTCCTAATTCAATAATAAAGATATTAAATTATGGTAATTCCTTTATCATACAGATGCATCAATGGGAACCCTAGTAAAAGGATAGGGGTTATGCTCCTAATTCAATAATAAAGATATTAGATTATGGTAATTCCTTTCTCATACAGATGGCAAATGACTCCTGTCATTCTATGGACTTCTGAAATGCATTGTAGAATAAATCTGTCACTCAGGGTCCATATCATAGGATCAACAAATGTGAATGAAGGGAGGGAAGATGATTAACAGATTTCCTACTCAGATAACAAGTGATGGGTAGATTAAAACCATTTCTTATGATTTCAAGATAGAAACAGGAGTTTTCATAGGATGGGTTAAAATTCCTAGAAAGATTTTCAGGAAGAAATATATGATAAAGACACTGACAGAAACTCTATAGTACTTGGATTATCATCCAATGTATCAAGATATCTGGTTGGGCTTTATATAGGGGCATTAATATTGTATGATATATGACAGATAACTACAAATATTTATGAATGTTCCTTGGATTTTCTTAAATTTAGCAGGAGTAGTTGTCTCTGACTCACATGTCACTTTATATTGTCTTCTCTCTGTAATCCTAATATAATTTAATAGGTTTTTTCATCTTTTAGTCAATTTGTTTACTTGGTCTTTTTTCCTTCTCATTTCCTGGTACTGATAGGAGAGAGATCACATGATTTGAAATTCTGACTTATTATTGTAATTCTATTTTATATTCCTCTTTCCCATTCTCCTTCCTTTCTACCTTCTATTTCTATTACTATTCCTCTGAATGCTCAGACTTCTGCTGAGTTTTTAGCTACAAAAGTCAGTTTATGCAAAGTAACCAGATTTTTTGAATTCTACTATGAGGAATTATTCCTCTCCAGGAAGTATTTGTTACTAGGTTGTTTAATGGTATACAATGCAACCATACTGTGAACTAAAGACTGATCAATTGTCAGTGAGTTACAATTATCTACCTTTAATATTGTGGGGATTAGTGGGCTGGGGGAAGAGAGACAGAGAAGGAACCCTAAAAAAGTTAGAAGGTTTTAAGGAATAGATAAGATTGGATATATGATATCATCATAGAGGGAGACAAATACTTTCAAGTATTTTCTGAAGGACTGTTTTGAGAAAGATTGGATATGTTTTTACTTCATCTCAGAGAGAGGCACTTAGAATAATACATAAAAGTTGCAAAAAAATTTCAACTCTATAGAAGCAAAAAAAATTCCTAATTGCAGCATTGAGACATTCCAAGACATTACAGAATGGATAGGAGGTATTTCATGAGGGTTGAATAAAGGGGAGAAAAAGACTTTTAGGAAAAAGGACATTCACAAGCTGAATTATCCCCTTCTAACTTAATTACTTTCCTCCGGATGATCTCTATACCTGCAGGAGAGTATGTTACTGTTGTTTTTTCTTTGAATGGGTGTGCTATTTTGTACAAATTGTTTGTACTATTCCACCATAGGAATCACCCTTTTCTAGAAGGCAATAAAGTTTATCTAATTGTATCAATTCAAAATTAGTAGAACAATTACATTTATGGAAATTTATAAGTATTTTGATTTATAAATATTAGAGAACCATTTCCAAATGTCTCAGAGCTGTCCATAAAACTCTGGGGAGAAAGATTGTTGTTGTTCTGTAGGGAACAAACTCACTGGTGTGAATGTGAGTTAGAATAATGATCCCAGAGTATATCTATACATGTGAAAAGACTTATCTATTTTAGTAGAATAAGCTAAGTATGAATCAGCACATGCCTCCTTTTGCTTGATCACCATAACCCTACTGGGTGATTCTTCTTTGTAACTAGCCATAAATTCCTGCAGGGTCTAATCTTGCTACTACCACCAACAAAATGAGGAAGAAACTCTTTTTCTTAATCCTTCCAAATATCCTCTCTTTGGGGCTCTAAGGTAACTGGCTACAACAAATATATTATCTGCTCCCACTTCTTCTGAAATGGCAGCTGCATTTAAGTATTTGAAGAACTAACAATAGGAATTAGAACTGTTTTCCTTAGCCTAGTGAGAACATAGTAAAAAGATAAATTTGGACTTGATCTCAGAAAACAACAAACAGGGACACAAACTTGTTAATAAGTAAAGCTTTCCAAATGTAGAATGGAATCTATCAGGAGGTGTTGGATTTCTGCTCATATTCAAACAACGGTTAAGTAATGGCCTCTCTTCTATAAAATGATCTTTCATCATTCTCCACTTCTATAGATTTCAAAGTCTTGAAGCAGTGTCCAGAGCCTCCTAATCCCCATGCTTCCCTAATTCTGCTATTTGTGAGATTCCCCATTTTGCTAAAGACAGCAGGATTCTCACTCTTTGTTCTCCTCCAATCTATTTCTCTAACTCTCCAGGCTCTGTCATTAAGCTTTACCATCCATGCTTCACCTCTCCCTCCCCCACTTATTTCTTGTTTTTGTATCCCTAGCACTTAGCACAGTCTTTGGCACATAGTAAATGTTTAATAAAGTTCCTCTTTCTAACAATATAGAAGAGCTTGGTATATGCCATTCATAGCCATATTACATTTTCCATGGATCATGTTTTGAAAAATCTTACTTAGGTCTAGGTTGGACTAAGTGGCATCTGTTGTCCATTTCAATTCTGAGGTTCTATTAGAATTCTCAGAGGGATTATTCTTTTAGATAGTCTGTCTCATTTACTTAGATTGTCTTTGACATTTCTTGTTAACATAAAGAAGATACAAGATAGTCCTGTCCTTGTTTGAAATTAACTCATCTCCAAGTCTTAGATGAAGAATTGACTCCATCCTCTTAGAAACACCTTTCTAGACAGACTACTCCCATTTAATCCTCAATCTTTCTTCGATCTACAGTATTGTTAGCCAAGGCCACATAGTATAGTCATTTTTTTTTCCTTTTCAAAGTCTATTTAGATGAGCTAAAGGACTGGAGTTACTTGGCCTAAAGGAGATAAAACATGCAATATGCACTGAATGGCTTCACATATTTTGAGAGATGTTATGTGGGAAAGAAATGGGATTTGTTCTACAAGGACTCAGAGCATTAGATAAACCTTGAAAACAGGCATATTGGGATTCAATAGAAAGGAAAGTAAAAACAAACTCAGAGGCTCCCTCAGGAAAAGAGGAGTTTCTTCTTCATGGAGATTTTCAAGGAAAGATATGATGCCCACTTGCCAGGTGTAACAGAAAGTGGAATTTTTGTGAGTACACTTTTATATTATGTGCCCTATGAGATCTTTTCCATTTCTATGTGATTTTATGATTCCACTTAAAAAACGGACAGCCCAAAACTTTTTGTCATACAACTTCCCCAATCTCTCCCTTTGCTATTGGATATAGAAGTGGACATGCCCTGCTCATAGCATCTCTTCCTTTTTTATGTTTAAGTACATTTTATATTCTGTTTAAAAAATTAAATTTATTTTATTCTGAACTTAAGAAACAAACAAGCATTTCCATAATAGTTTTTAAAAGCTGACTATACATAACATTGTAAATCTATTAAGTAAAACTCATTATTCTTTTTAATATGCAAGAAGTCACCATGTATCTTTTTTCCTTCTTTTTCTCACTTGCACATCTTACAGGTACCATTAGATCCAAATATGTATGAATGTGTGTATATATGTATAAGTATATATACCTACACATACATACTTATATATATGTACTCAGTCTATTCATGCTTCTATTTATCAGTTCTTTCACCAGATGCGCATAGAATCTTACTTTACATATCCTTTGTAATTAATGTGAATACTTCAACAAAATAACTTAGTTGCTCAAAGTTGTTCTTAAAACATTATTACTCTTAATTTACACAACATCCTATTGATTCTTCTCATTCATGTTTTTCTAAGATCATTGACAACATTATTTCTTATAGCTCAATAATATTAGATGGTGATCATGTACCATTAATTGTTCAGCTATTGCCCAGTTACGGGGCATATCCACAGTTTTCAGTCCTTTACCTCCATAAAACAATCTGCTATAAATATTTTAGAACATATAGGTTGTTTTCCTTTCTCCATAATTTTCTTTGCAATCTGACCTGATAATGGAATTGCTTGGTCAAAGGGGATCTTAGACTGTTTAATAAGTTCTTGAGCATAATTACAAAATGCTTTTCAAAATGGTGGAGTCACTTCATAGTTTGACCAATAGTCAATTATATTCCATTTTTTCTACATCTACTCTACTATTTTTTGCTTTCTTATTCAATCAGTTTAGTCAATCTGATAGGTATAAAGTCATATCTCAGCGTTTTTGCATTTCTGTAAGCAATAATGATATAGAACATTTTTCCTATGGTTACAATTTCTTTTGATATCTTCATCAGAAAACTGCCTGTTCATATCGTTTTTCTGTTGATCAACTGGAGAATAGTATTTATTTCTTTATTCCACTGAACAATGGTCATTGATTTGAGATGGTGTTCATTTGTAAAAGTGGCTGTTTATATTCCAAAGATTGTATGAACTAAAAAGAACTGTGGAGATTTTTAGATTCACATCATTCCTCTTATGTTTATGTTGCATGTAGAAATGGTGACTTGTCTAAGAGCAGAAAGGCAATAAGTTGCAGAGAAAGAGAAAGAAACTAGAAATAATTAGTCAGAGTTTGTTGTTTTTTCATTTCAGATACAAAAATAAATGTATTTTCATGCCATGCTCTTCTCACTTCTCTTTCCCAGCAGAAAAGTCAACCCCATAGTACCAGGAAACCAAACACAATTCACTGAATTCATTCTTCTGCGATTTTCTGAAAAACCAGAGCATCAAGGGCCCCTCTTTGGGCTGTTCTTGGGCATATACTTGATCGCAGTGCTTGGAAACCTGCTCATAATGTTGGCCATTGGCTCTGATTCTCACCTTCACACTCCTATGTACTTCTTCCTTTCCAATTTATCCTTTGTGGATCTCGGTGTGGTATCTACCACAGTACCCAATATGTTGATGAGCATCTTGACCAAAAACAAGGCCATCCCCTATGCTAACTGTCTTGTCCAGATGTACTTCTTTATAGTTTTTGTTGGTTTGGATAATTTCCTCCTCACTGCAATGGCCTATGATCGTTTTGTGGCTATCTGTCATCCTCTACATTACACAGCCATCATGAATCCTAGGTTGTGTAGCTTGATGGTGTTGCTTTCCTGAATAATAAATCTCCTAGAGGCCCTTCTTCACAGTCTGATGGTAACAAGGCTCTCCTTCTGTAAAGACCATGAAATGTCACACTTCTTTTGTGATCTTGCTGAGGTTCTGAAACTCTCTTGTTCTGACACCTTTAGCAATTATATTTTGATATATACTGTTGCTGGATTTCTGGGTATTCTACCCCTCATAGGAATCTTTTTCTCTTATACTCAGATCTGTTCTTCCATTTTAAAAGTCCCATCTGCTCAGGGTAAATATAAAGCCTTTTCTACTTGTGGATCTCATCTCTCTGTTGTTTCTTTATTCTATGGCACAGGGTTTGGAGTGTATTTGAGTTCCTCAGCTACTCACTCTTCCTGGAAGACCACAGTTGCCTCAGCAATGTATGCTGTTGTCACCCCCATGTTGAATCCCTTCATCTATACACTAAGGAATAAAGACATAAAAAATGCCCTTAGGAAACTCATTAGCAAAACAGCCTCTTCTCAGTGATGGGGCTGGCTCCTTGTCTTTGGAATGAAACACTGGTATTTCTGGGAAAAACATTGGGAATTACAAAGTTGAATTATTCATTTCTCTCATTCAAATCTATTCTTCCTTTAGCCATCAGAGTAATTTTCCTAAAGCTTATATCTCATTCTGTCACACTTATTCCACTAAATACCAATGGCTCCCAGTTGCCTTTAGGATTAAATACAAAATCCTTCATTTATTATTCAGATCCCTTCATAATGAAGCCTCATTTTTCATTTCTAGTCTTCTAATATCTTATTCCCTACCACATGCTCTTGGATCCAGTATTATTGGATCCAAGAAATTCCATTTCTTGGTTCTGGGCATTTTTTCAGGCTATTCTCCATGTTTGTAATGCTCTCTCTGTTCCACTTTGCCTACAGGACTCTTTTGCTTTTTTTTTTTTAAGCAACAAGTTTTTTTTCAAGAAATCTCATCATTTACTGGCAACCTCTTTTAACCCCTACTAATTCTAGTCTCTTTCCTTTGTTAACCATCTACAAATCATTATTAATTTAATTTATTATTATTTATTAATGTATTAAGCATTATTAGTCATGTTTAGGTTGTTTGTATATATTTGTTTGTATGTTACCTTCCCCATTAGATTGTGAAATTCTTGAAGTCAAAAATTGTATTTGCCTCATTTTGTACCCCCAACACTTAGCACAATGACTGACCCATATCAGGTTCTTAATAAATGTTGATTTATGAATCTCCAAGCACCTATTATACTGATTCATTCTTCTCTTATTTATTAAAAATAACCTTGATCTTTCCCTTCATGGCCTTTATTCCTGAAGTTTCTACCCCAAAGTCATCAGGTTAAACATATTGCTTTTTCCCAGGATATTTTCTACTTCAAAAAAAATACTGGATATTGATTCACAAGGGCAGGATTTTAGTTCTCAACTCACAACTTATGATCTATGTGTTCTTGGCCAAGTTACTTAATATCTTTCTAAATTTTTTTTTATTTCTGAAATGAGAATTGGAAAACCTTATTATCTAATATTGTTTTTTTACACATCAAATTAAATATATTATATGAAAGTATTTGCAGACTATGAAAGGATATAAACTTACAGGAATGAAAGAAAGAAATTAGGGGAAAATCAAATGGGATTTCATCATTGGGGGTCTAGGTGCTATCTTCTTTATGCCTAAACTGATGACCATTATGAGTTGCTACGGTAAAAATAAAATTATTACATGGTGGCCAGCATCTCCAGATAAGTGCTTTGCCTGATCCAGACATCAGGCTTTGTGCTTTGCCTGATACTATCAGTGAAGACTTTTCTTTAGTTGAACCTGTAAAAACTGTACCTCTAATGACATAGTCTTTGGAAAGCTAAGATCAACTCCATATGCCAATGAGATGTTGAATGTCTGTATCTGTGAAAAGGCTATTTGGTTTCATGATAATCTATGTTTTTATTACATTCAGTCACTTCTTTGGCCATGTCACAAATTTATTTAAGATGATTTATTGGCTCCCTATTATATTAATGATACAATTTAATTTCCTAAGACTTTTAAAGCACTTCAGAATCTAATTCCAACATGTGTTCCTTGGCTCATTTTGTGTAAGTGTCCCAACATACTCTATATTATAGTCAAATTCACCTACTTCTAACAATGTTCCCATCATTTCCCAATCACGAACCATTCATTACACAGGCTATTTCTCATGTAAGGAACAGAGGACAAGCCATATCCACCTTTGTATCTAGGATTCCATAGCTCTATTCATCACTAAATTTGAGTGCTAATTGGAACAAGAGTGATCAATTTTCTACTGTTGTTAGTATTACTTTCACATCTACCAAATTTGCTGCACACACTTGATGATTGCTTATCTGTAAACAACTTTAATTTTCACTCCACAATGGAATGCTCTTAAAGTATAGTGACTATTTCATATTTGGCTTTTGATACAAATACATAATCCAGTACTTGATATATTGTAGGCATTTAAAGAGTGCTTGATATAAAGTGACAATTTTAACCCTCTATCTCTCTCTTATGAATCACAAAAGCACAGAAGAGAGTTTCTTCTTCAACTTCTTAAATCAGGAAATAATCATCTATCAATCTAAAATATTCCTGAAAAAAAGTGATCATTCACTTTTGGCTTGAGCTCTTTCATTTTACCTTCTAAAGTGTTCATTGCCAGTGTTGGGCTGACTACTTTAGTTGTGAAAAGAAATCTTCATTAGCCTAAATCTCCTGAATCATTATCTACATTCCAGGCACTGAAAGGCATCAGTACTATCCTCAGAGGAAAATCAAAAAGAAGTGAAAGACTATCCACACATATAGGATAAAAGTTTGTCACAATATCGGAAGAATAGTAATTGAAATATAAAGAAATTCACAATCTTAAGAAAGAATAAGACTGTGATTGCACATGCATAAACTATATCAAAATTATTCACTGGCCCAAGGAGTGGGAAGGGGAGAAAGAAGAAGAGAGAATTTAAAACTCAAATCTTTAAAAAGAATGTTTCCAAATTATTTAATTTGTAAAATAATTACATTTTTAAAAATAAAGAGGAAAACTCATTTTTATTAGATGTCAATTCAAAAATGCACAAAGATCAACAAACCATATAAATTAGGATACTAATAAAAGCAGGCAAATTTGACCTACTATGACTTCATGAGACTTGTTAATGCAAATTCCATGGTTTTGAAAATATATAGCCTATTAAAAAGAAAAAAATATATGTAAAATGTGGGATGAGGTATCACCAAGGATACTTGAGTGAGGAAATCCAATGGCCAGAATGAAGAAGCAAAGTAAAGATCATTGTCATAAAGCTCAATGGACACATACATTCAAGGAATTATGTCATTATATGCACTAAAGGTCAACTGAACAGAAAGATGAATTAGATGAATTTAAGAAAATAGACCACAGTAGAGGAGTAAGGTATACTAGTAAGGATATCATTTTTTTTTACACTTCTGGTTGAGCCTTTTATTTCCTGATAAAAGAACAACCAATATTTTTTGGCCTGACTAATAATTTATTTTTCAAGAGGTAGATGAACCACTCAGGGGATTTTCCCCTCTCAGAAACACTTTCTCAGTTTTAAGATGAACTAGATAAAGTTGTTATCCCTTCCCACTCTGATTTACTTTGATTTGGTGAAGTCAGATTCCTCCTGTGGGTAAAAATATTTAAAATGTAAGGCAACCATTATGGTCTTTCCTAATTTTTTAATCTGGGAAAAACATCAATACATCCATTAATCATTTCTTTTGAAATATGATGTTGAATCTCCTCAATTCCCTAATTACTCTTACCTGATCATTTTCTTGTCTCTCAATTTCCTTATTTAGGTGTGAACATATCCTGCTAATTGCACCCAGCATCGTATATTTCATCTCTAGGTCTTACATATCTCTGCCTTCAGCAATCCCAGACTATTCCACCAAAACTGGAGTTCTGGTTGTAAAGGGCACAAATATGTTGTTTTTTACTTTGAATTAGAATCAATATGTAACATTATCTAGGATTCCACACAACATCTGCTGTATAACTTTACCATTCTCCTCAAGCTCTGACCTCCATTCTTTCCTCCTTTACTCTGGAAAAAAAATTGGATTTTGAATTTCAGGGTTTGAGTTCAAAATCTGGCTTTTCCACTTGTGTGACATTGAGCAAAGTCCCTCGAAATCACAAATATTTCCTTGCCTGACACTGTCCTCAGAGAAACCATCAAATCCCTACTCTATTCCAATAATTATAACAAATAATATTATTAATCAATTTGAAAGATTCATATCAAAGTTCCATATACAGAGCCCAGAGCTGTGAACAGTATATTCTGAGTTCACTTACTTAATCAAAGCAAGTTAACTAGAGGACCTCTATCTTTGTTTTTCATTGTCATAGTGACAAAGAACAGCAAGGCAGAGATAATAACTACATAGAAAGTGTTCCAAAATATATTTTTAACTTCCAGACCAATCCCTTGTCCAGAAAGAGCAGGTGACATCTTAAGAACACTTAGGTCACTGTCTGTGTGACTTGTACCATTTCTTCCTGCCCAAACCAATGAGAAGCTTGCCCATCTTCTGTGGAGATATTCTTTACTTCAACCAACTTGTGACACTGCTGACATATTATTTTGTTTATTTTAGCTTATGCATCACATTGTCGACCAATGGGATTATTCTATATTTGGGATAACTGTTCTGAAATGACTAGACCTCTCATTTTATAAAAATAGGACCTTGGAAGGAGGAGTCATCTCAGATTGCAAGAAAGATCTGAGGTCCACTTTATCAGAAGGGATCATGGACCCTTTAATAAAGTATTAGCTGAGAACTCTGCTTCAGATTCTTTTATTATAAGTAGGATAATTTTAATCCCTGAATATTTAATTTTATTTAGGTATAGATCTGATATTTATTATATCCTTCCCTATATTGAGCACAAATATGTTTTCCTGTAACTTCACACATTACTCTTTCTATCTTTTGACTATGCTATTAGAGTGAAAGTATTAAATGTTATTTTTCAAAAGATCTTCCTTGTATAGGCTCAAGTTTTTGGTCAACTTGTTTCTTGGATGTAGGCATTAATCTTGGTTGATATATTTGTCTGATCAGTTACAGTTGGACACATTGTAACTCAACTCTACTATAATGGTGTCATTTTTGTCCTCTTCAAGAACCAAGGACAACCAATCAACCAAATGATCCTGACTTCAGAATCTTGAACTTACTAGTTTTCTCTGGCCTCTACTTTTTTTTTAGTTTTTTTAGTTTTTTAGTTTTTTAGGTCAATAGGTCAATAGGTCAATAAATCATGTTGACTTAAGTGACCCTTTGCTCTCTTGTTATTTCTCAGCCCTTTCTGCAAAACAAACTTCCCATTTCTCATTCTCATTCTATTCACATATTACTGTCCTCCTCCCTTTGATAATTAGGATCCCTTTCCAGCTCAGGAGATTTGACTACATATCTTCTGTTCAAAATATATATCAATTATTTTATTTGAGAGAATATTGAATATCAATAGATTCACTTAATAATTTTCAGTGTATAGAATTTTATAAAAACATTTGTCACTTCTAACTTCATTAATATTCCACTTATTTACATTCACCTTGCTTTTTTTATGGTCATAACTAAAGTGTTCTTCAACCATGTACCTCTATTTTTTTTTCACTTTGCATTATTTGATAAAGTTCTTCCTGTAGTTCTTTGAATTCTTTGTAATTATATCAAAATATTTCATAACAATAATTTACTCCAACTTATTTAACTATGCTCTTATTTAAATTATTCCAATGTTTTTGTTCTTGCATTTACATTTAATTTTTATTTTATTTAATGATGCTATGAAAATCTTTGAATCAAAGTCTATTCCCCAAAATATAGCTATTAGAACAATATTTTGTAACGTTAGATTTTTGGCCAAAAATACTTTAAAACTTTTCAATACTATTTGCAAAGAATGAGTATACTTATTATTTCTCAGACTTATTTGTGTTGAATTTGGGTTATTTTCTACATAGAGTTTGAAATAGTACCTCAAAGCTATGTTAATTTGTATCTTTCTCCTTATTGGTAAAATTAAGCTTTTTTTTTTTTTTGGCAATTGGGATTAAGTGATTTGCCCCAGTGTCATATAGCTAAGAAGTTTTAAGTGTGTGGGATCAGATTTGAACCCAGGCCTTCCAGACTTCAGGGTTGATGCTTTATCCACTACACCAAGTAGCTGCTCCAAAATTAACTGTTTTCAAATAATTATTGGAAATTGGAAGAATTTGTTTTGTTTGATTATACATGTTTATAACAGGTTTTGGTTTTCTTGTTTTCTCAACTGGGAAGAGTACATGAGAGGAAAAGAGTGCAAATTTCATATAAAATAATAATTAATTTAAAACAATTTGTATTACTTTTTTGAAAATTAAATGAAAATGTTTTCAGAGATGACTGCCACTCTCAACAAATCCTTATATATTTTGAATGTCAAGTTATTATCTGCCACAACTACCATTAAAACATTTCCTAAATTCACTGGGGGTTTTTAATTACATTTTTTATTTAAATTTTTTTCTTTCATATGGAAAACAACATCTACTTGATTCTAATTAATTCTTCATTGAATTGCTTATCATTTCCTTGACATAACTTAGATAAATATTGTGCTCCACTTTCTTCCATCATATTGTAACTTTATAATTTATATAGTATAATGTTCAACTCAATATTGATATTTTGATCTTAAAGGAACATTACCACTAAGAATTTCTATCATTTCATTTATAAATTACCTAAGTTCTAAGTATAAGAGTTTCTGAAGATGTGAGAGCAGAACAGTACCTTGGAACATCTTGTCCAACTTGATTTTATATATGATGAAACTGAGACCAGGAAGGGAAATGACTTGCTTAAAATAACAAAGATGTAGATCTTCAGTCATCTGAGTCCAAATCTAGAGTTTTCTCTATCACAGAATGAGAAGCAACTATCTCCATTTTGTCAATTTCTCACATATTTTTCCTTGCAGATATATCAGGTGCATGGGACCAGAAAACCAAACAAGTGTGTCAGAATTCCTCCTTCTGGGACTTTCTGAGTTCCCAGAGCAGCACCTTCTCCTCTTTGAGCTCTTCCTCAGCATGTACATAGTCACTGTGGTTGGTAGTCTTCTCACCACACTGGCCATTGGCTCTGATTCCCATCTCTATACTCCCATGTACTTCTTTCTCTCCAATCTTTCCATGGTGGATGTGTGTCTAGTTACTACCTTGGTCCCCAAGATGCTGGTGAATCTTCTAACACACAATAAGGCCATCTCATATGCTCAATGTTTTGCTCAAATGTACTTCTTCATGACTTTTGTTTCCACAGACAATTTACTCCTCACTGCAATGGCTTATGACCGCTTTCTGGCCATCTGTCACCCTCTACACTATGTCACAATAATGAGTCCACAGATTTGTGGTCTCCTGGTTCTGATGTCATGGACTATTAGTTTTCTAAGTTCCATCCTTCAAATTCTAATGGTAATGCAGCTGTCCTTATGTACAGAACATGAGATTTCCCACTTTTTCTGCGATCTATGTGAGGTTATAAAACTCTCTTGTTCAGATACCTTCATTAATACCATATTGGCATATTTTGTAACTGGTGTACTAGGTATTCTCCCATTTGCAGGAATTCTTTTCTCTTATAGTCAGCTCTGTTCCTCAATATTGAGAGTACCATCACCTGGGAGAAAATATAAAGCCTTTTCTACTTGGGGATCTCATCTCTCTGTTGTTTCATTATTCTATGCCACAGGACTTGGAGTGTATCTGAGTTCTTCAGTTATTCACTCCTCCTGGAAGATCTTAGTTGCTTTGATGATGCACTCTGTAGTCACTCCCATGCTGAACCCCTTCATCTATAGTTTAAGGAACAAGGACATAAAGGAAGCCCTTAGGAGGTTCATTAGCAGAACAGCTTCTTCTCAATAACTATTCTTCATTGTTTTTATTTCTGGACTTTTTAAATATTAAATTCTATTTTTTTACAATCTACTTTGTCATATCACCCATTCCTTCTAAAGAAACACTAAGTTTAGTGGTAGGAGACCTTGGTTCTAGTCTCTGTCATAATTAATGTACTTCAGGCAAGTTATTCCATTCATCTGAAGCTCAGTCTTTTCTTTTGTGTAATGTACATTACATCAGCTGTGTTGTCATAGGACAAATTCTGATCAAATGAAATGATTATGAAAAATCATTTAGAAAAATCATTTAGAAATTTGATAGAAAATTATAATTTTCTATCAAATTTCATGAAGAACAAAAGAAACAGAGAAAATAGAATCGAGTTTTTTTTTTTTTTTTTACCATGCATGATTCTTCCAACTCAAATGTCCATTTTCTGAAGCCTTAGTATATTGTCTTCCTGTGCTATTTTGACCCCAAAAAAATCATTAACTGGTTGCCAATCTCCTTGTTTTTACTAAATGGTTCCTTGAATATTAGTCTATACCTAAACATATTCTCAAAGCTTCACCAGCGTGTCTCAAATCTCCCAAGCTTGTATTTTGATAGTAAAATCTTTAAGCATTCAGCATAATTATTTGTTCTGATTAGATATTGATACTATTTTTATGAGCACAAAAAACATAAGAATTAGCCAGTAGCCTGAATTTTCTGGTGGAATGAATAGTAGACTTACCACTAGAAAGTGGTGAGTTCAAATTATATTTTATGACAAGATGTGGGAACGTAAGAAAGTCACTTTGCCCTTCACATACTCAATTTCTTGTCTATAAAATTATTAACAAGAACAATAGCTGATATTTATATGGTACTTTAAGCATTGCAAGGCATTTAAAATACATTATTTCATTTATTACAGTAGAAGTAATAATAACATCTACCTAATAGGGTGTTCTGAGGGTTAAATGAGATACTTGTAAATTTTTAAATATTTGTATTAATTATAAATTTATTATTTACTATTATAAGTTATAATTAAATATAGCAATATTCTTAAAATGTTTTAGAAATCTTAAATTGCTGAATGAATATCATCTATTGTTGGAATCTTTTACAAAGTGTTACAAAGGCAAGAGACAAGAGGACCTAACTTTAAATCCAACCTTAGACATTTGACACTTAAATAGCTTTTTGTGACTTAAATAGCTATTAGCTCCCCCAATAAAAAAGACTAATTTTAAGTTATTCATTAAGGTCAAAGTGTTTGCGTCTTATATAGATGAAAATGTTTTCAGTATTCTCAAAACTAGAACCATTTCTAACGTAGTTTGAAAGAAAAATTGGGGTTGAGTTGTGTATGATGAGGTGATTCTAAAAAACAAAATTAGGCAAAAAAAAGGTAAAAATGAAAAGTTATGTTATAAAAACTGAGTGTGAAAGGAAAAACTAATACAGAGGAAACAGGTGGGGGTGGAGGGCTGGAAATGTTGGACCCTTATTCTCATCTGGATTGAAGAGGAAACAACATTCATCTAGAAGTTTGTAGAACCTTTCTGAGCAAGTAAAGAAGTGAGAAAACCAGAGGATGGGGCACCTAATTAGCCCAGTGGATAGAGTATCCCTGAAGTTAGAAGGACTTGAATTCAAATATGGTCTCAGACACTTAACTAACTGCATTATGCTCTGCAAATCATTTAAACATAAATGACTTATTAAAAAAGAGAACTGGGAGGCAAGGTGGGGGAGGTTCTTGACTATGTGGTAAGAGATTGGGGGGGGGGAATTTTGAAAGGTATGTGGATGCTTACTGGGGAGTTAGGAAGGAGGTGAGGGAATCTTGGAGGTGTGGCTGAAGAAGGGACAGAATGATAGGGGAGAAGATAAGGTAAGGGGAATTGAAGAAAAATGAGAAAGAAAATAGTGAGTTAAAAAATAAGATGGAGGGAAATTTTCCAACTATAATTATAACTTTGAGTGTGAATAGGATGTTTATAGCAACTCTCCTTGTGGTGGCAAAAAAATAAAAATTTCAGAAATCCCATAAATTGGGGAAAGGCTGAACAAGTTGTGATGAATGATTGTGATGAAATACTACTGTGCTATAAGAGATGATGGGCTCAATGATTTTAGAAAGGTATGGAAAGATCTGTATAAAATGATGAAGAGTGAAGTGAGGAGAACCTAGAATATATTGTATACAGTAACAGCAATATTGTTTTAAGAATAACTTTGAGCCACTAATTCATTTTGACTATTATAAATACACAAATTAAAAATAAAGAACGGATGAAGAGATGCTATCTGCATTCAGAGAAACAATATGGATAGAATAATTTTGTGCATGCACACATATATGTATATGTATACTATATATATATCTATATATATATTTCTCTAATGGCAGTCATTTTAGGGCATGAAGAGGGAGGGAAGAAAATTATATAAAAGAAATTTGCATGATAACTTGTATATTTGGAGGGAACCGCAAGTCGTATGTGATTGATTTGCATTTTTATGTATAATCATCTTTTTATTGTGATGTGCTATGAAAATGTTTGCTTTGTTGCATAAATTGAAAATAAAATATTTTTTAAAAGAGTCAGGGAATATCCTAATTCATTTTACCATATTGAATGGTGGGGGCAGAGTACCAAAAGGAAGGAAATAAGAAAGATAAACATTTTTAGATTGTTAATTGATATGTGTCTCTTCTTGAGGAAAAGAAAGCTAGATTCTCTGAAGAAGAAGAAACTATTTTTATCACAAGACACATCTATACAGGCACTGGTAGGTAAGGGGTCATTCAGAAGTCAGGAGAAAACGGATAAATAAGTATGGTTAGCAATTACCTTTTAAGGGTACCAAGGTTTCTCTATGTCATAATAATAATATAAACATCTATATCCTTGAGGAACAAATCCAGTACATGAGAGAACTTCCCAAGGTTTGTCAAAACCATCAATTTCTGCACAGTATTGGAGATTCACTTTGGCACAATTTTAATTGAAGGAATTAGTAAACAGTTGCTAAAAAAAAAAAAAAGAAACTAATGAGGTTAGGAGCACAAGTTATATTTTAATCACAACTGGATTGGAAGGATTGGAAGGATGAAGGAAAATGCAGATACTGGAAACAGGAAATTAAGAAGACAGTGTCTGATAATAGAATTTTAATTGCTGGATAAAGCAGAAAGCATGGGAATAAAAAAAAAAAGACTTGATCATATATAAAAGGCATCTATCAAACTGTGTATTTACATGTGTATTTAAAGTATATATGCATATTATATGCATATGTATTTTATGTACATGTACCCATCCTTGTGTATTTTTTCTACCTAGTATAATATGAGCTCTTAAGAAAAAAACTTGTTTTTTTGTTTGTCTTTATATCCACATTACTTAGAAAAGTGCCTTGTATATAGTTGGGCTTTAGTAAACATTGGTTCAATTGAATTTCTTTGAAATGATAAGAAATGAATTTCCTGAAGATTTACAAATCCGATCTAGTGAGCTTTAAAATGAAAAGGAAGGAAAGGGAGGAAATTGCTTATACATGTTCACCAACCTAGACACTATTAAAAGCACCTTAATGTAGGAAGAATAACAGCAGAAATCTCAAAAATTTCACAAGAATCCCATTTTAGCTGTTATTGGAAGTGGGATTTGTTGAGCTGAAGAGCTAAATTTGCACTCTCTCTCTGTCTCTCTCTCTCTGTCTTTCTCTCTCTCTCTCTCTGTGTGTGTGTGTGTGTGTGTGTGTGTGTGTGTGTGTGTGTGACTTTGTCTGGATCTCTCTGTCTCTGAATCTGACTCTGACTCCCATATTCTTAGGGGCAGAACCACTCTCTCTTTCTCAGTTCCTCCCTTCATGTGTCTCCTATAGGAGTGACTTTTCCTCACAAGAACTGCCCTGTATTCCCTCCCTATGAGAGAGAGGGAAGAATAACACTCTTTTAAATCTGCTCACACAAGAGAATAAAATGAAGATTTACTTAAGACCAGCACTATCAGAATGCCAGAAGAGTGAAAATTTTTGCTAATGATCAAACCTGCTTCCTTCCAGAAGATCAAGGCTTAGCTCTCCCTGTCCTTAGCCTTTTAGCTTCCTTTTGTGCAATGTCTTATCTCATGAGATTGTAAACTCCCTGTGAGCAAGATCTGCTTTCTCTTTCACTGTATTATTTGTATCCCTAATACTTATTAGAGTGCTGGGCACATAGTAGACACTTAACAACTGTTTATTGACAGACTAATTGATTCAGTATCTGTGTACACATTTACTTGAGATTCTTTGCTTTGAGAAAGCTTAATATTAAGTTTCAATTTTTAAAATCCTTGGTTTATTTCAAGCCTTCATCCAGGAAACTTCCTGGTGATTTAGAAAGAAGGGGTGTCTCTTTGTTCTTCTCTCATGTTCTACCCTCAATCTCTTGGGTACTTTTGTCAAACCTAATATACGTACAAAGCAAACAATATCTTAAAGAAACTATGTTCTTTAGAAAGTAAATAAACTCTTAACAGATACAAGGATTAGAAAAAGCAAAAAAAAAAAATCTTTCAATTGAAAGAATGGTAGGAGCAGAAGAAACACAGGACTAGAATAAAGGATTATCAATTCTATTCTCAGTTGTATAATAGGTAGAGCTGTTTTCAAAACCTCTGTTTAATATCCTTCAATCCCATTTAAACGGTACCTATTGTTTGGATTCTGTTTCATGGTGAACATTTTCAATCATGGCCCAGTCTTGCAGGCTATGGCAATAGACATATGGAGTTAGTTTCCTTCTCACATCATCACAGCCAAATCAAGACTCCAGAAAGCCTTTAAGAAAGCTAACAGGGCCCCAGGAAAGGAGAGAAGACTTTGAAAGAGATAATCATATTCCAAGCCCTCAGATTCTTTAATGTAGAAGCAGCTAAATCTTGTATTATTCTGACCATAGTTCCACTCTACCTGAATGATTTCTTTCTAAATGCTTGCAATATTTTCTCCTTGACTTGAGAGTTCTGGAATTTGACTTTATATAATATTTCTTAGAGGTTTCATTTTGGGATCTCTTTCAGGAGATGATTGATGGATTCTTTCAATTTCTATTTTGCCCTCTGGTTCTAGAATATCAGGATAGTTTTCCTTAATAATTTCTTGAAAGATTGTGTCCAGGATCTTTTTTGATCATGATTTTCAGGTAAATCAAATACTTTTAAAATTATCTCTCTTGTACCTATTTTCCAGGTCAATTATTTTTCCAGTGCAATGTCTCACATTGTTTTCTATTTTTAATTCTTTTAGCTTCACTTTACTGTATCTTGATTTCTCATAAAGTCTTCCTTTTGTTCAATTCTAATTTTTAAGTAATTTTAAGTAATTTAATTTAATTAAGGAATTAAGGAATTATTCTCTTCAGTGAGCTTTTGTAGCTCTTTTCCCATATGGCCAATTTTGCTTCATAAGGCATGCTTCTCCTCATTAGCTTTTTGTATTTCCTTTTGTACCACTCTCGATTGTCTTACTATTTTTTCATATATCTATCTTACTTGATTTTCAAAATCCTTTTTTGAGATAGCCCGAGACCAATTCTTATTTTTCTTGAAGGCTTTCGATATAGGAGCTTTGACTTTGTTACCTTCTGAGTGAATGTCTTGATCTTTCTTGTCACCATAGTAACTTTTTATAGTCAGAAACATTTTCTGTTGTCTGCTCATTTTCCTAGGCTATTATTTGGCTTTTTACTCTTTGCTAAAGTAGGGGTCTATTTCCAGGGTGGAGGGTGCATTCTCCACTGTAGCAAGATTTAAGAATTTTGTGAAACTTTTTCAGAGATCCTTCTTAGGGACCTGACCACAAGGACCCTTTTTTGTATCCACCTCATTCTAACTACAGGATCTAGTGTGTCTTCTGTTTATATATTAAAAACTTGCACAAATTTTCTTCTATACTATCTTTTCAGTCTAAGATACAGTATCTCTTGAATTCCCAATCCCTATATTTATGCCCACCTGCATTTTTGATTTCCTTCACAAGCTAATTGTACAATATTTCAGAGTCTGATTCTTTTTGTACAGCAAAATAACGTTTTGGTCATGTATACTTATTGTGTATCTAATTTATATTTTAATGTACTTAACATCTACTGGTCATCCTGCCATCTGGGGGAGGGGGTGGGGGGTAAGAGGTGAAAAATTGGAACAAGAGGTTTGGCAATTGTTAATGATGTAAAGTTACCCATGCATATATCCTGTAAATAAAAGGCTATTAAATTAAAAAAAAAAGAAACTGAAAAAAAAATGTGATTGTACATCTATGTAACTGTATTAATGAATCAAATGAATTACTTAACATAAATCAAATAAGTAAATTAATTTGTTGTGCTCTATAATAAGAAGAAATAAAACCATTTTTAGTCATTAAGAAAAAAAAAAAGATACAGTATCTCCCTACTCCATACATTTACATTGACTGAATCCTCACTCTCAGATTTACTCTGTCCTCATATCTAATTCAATCCTCTTTTTCTTTAAGGAAGCATCTCAAAGATAATCTTCTACACACAGCACATCCTTATAGTGCCCCTTCAAACTATCTTAGTTTAATTATTTTATGTTATATGTATTTATTTTCCTTATGTTTATATTGTGCGCATGCACATACACACATATATCCAACTCCTGCCCTCAATCCCTCCTCTAATAGCTTCCTGTTATTTATCTTTTTTTTTTAACAGGTGAGAAAAGAAAGGGAATCAGGGATAAGCAACTTTCCCAGGATTTCATAGCTAGTAAATATCTGAAACCATATTTGAATTCAACTTTACCTGTTAAGGGCCAGTACTGAATAAGTCTATGTATAGGAAGATCTGCTCCAGATATTACTTGAGACCTGCTCTCTATAAGAGCGTCTCACATTTTAAAACATTGGTTAGTACTATCTTCCCTGACAGTGATAAGAGACATGCTTGAGATGAATTTAAGGTGGACAATGCATGAAATTGGAAAAAGCCATCACAAACTATACAATTTATGAATTTGTTAGATAAGTATTTTGTTACTACTAATTGCTCCAACTTATGACTTTGATAAGTAGACTATTATTGCCAGTTTAATGTTAATGTCAAACTGTTATGAGAACAACTTGCTAGTGGCTTTTGGGTGTTACGTGAGCTAATTACTAGTGGGTGCTAGTCAGAATTATATCCCGACTAGCAGAACAGATACCTTCATGTGAGAGGATGATAATGATACAAGAAGACTGAGAGAGAGTTGCATTCTCTGACCTCCATCCTCTTCCCTCTTGCCTCCAATTTGTTTCATTCCCAATTCACAAGCAACATCTGCCTCAGTAAAGGCTGAGTTGCAATTCCTTCAAGTGTGTTATGATTTACAGCAGTGGGGGTTTTCAGAGAACTGACCTCCCCCTTCACACTTAGTCATGTACCTTAACAGCAAACATAGGGAATGTTCTGTTAGTCAAGATATTCACAAGCATCTTGGGGACTGTGGTAGATACTAGACAAAGGTCCACTAAAGATAGATTGGAAAGAAAGAAGTACATGGGGGTGTGGAGGTGAGAATCAGATCCAATGGCCAACAGATTGAGAAATTTCCCAACCATAGTGACCATATTCATGTCTAGGAATAGCCCAGAGATAAATCACTGTAGTTCTTGATTTATGGGAAACCTGAAGATGAATTCTGAGGTGCTTGTCTTATTTCCTGGTCCCATTTAAATGATTTAACTGTCAGGTAAGAATAGGAATAGATAAGGGAATTTTAAAAGACATTGCAGAATTACAGAACTTGAGAGTTAAAAGAGACCCAAGTTCCCAAACCAACCCAATACACAAACCAAAAGAATTCCACTGACCTTGGCCCCTGAGGTTATGGGCTTTCTGAACCCAATGAATTGTATAATGTACATTGCTGACTCATCTCCTTTCTCTACCAAGCCATAGAAACCTCTTGATTCCGAAAACTTATTTCATCCCTGGACTATTTCTTATGTTGGAAGTCTCCTCACTTGTCCTTGTAGCTTTTTGCTCTGATTTGACTGGCTCCTTTTAGAACCTCCAGTCTAAGAAGGCACAGGCCAATCATGTTTTCATTCTCCTCAGCCTTCCTTGCTAGTTCATCTCCACAGGTATTTCTCTATCTTGCTGAACCATAAAATAATGAAACAACACACTGGACACCTTCACCTCTATCCCAATGCTTTTCAGCCCTCTTATATTCACTGTTGGAATATAAATTCCTTTGATAGCAAAGATTGTCCTTATTTCTGATTTTATTTATTTTTGTCTGGCATATAATAAATACTGACAATCATAACAAATCCAAAAAGAAGCTGCCCATCCTCTGCCTAAAGACTTCTAAGGATAGACATACTGCCACCTCTCCAGGTAGTACATTCTGTTTGTGGATAGTTCTTAATATTAGTCTCATTTAGTTTCATGGAGACTAATATGACTACTTTGTTTTATAGATTTATGGCCTTTGCTTCTGTGCCCTAGGATCAAACACAACCCATCAAATCTGTTCTCCTAATCTTTAAATACATGCAGACAAGTTGAGGCCTTGAATTTAGAAAACCTATGTTTCTCACAGGGATCCTTTTCTCTTATAATCAGATCTATCTTTCCATTTTTAAATTTTCATCTGCTTAGAATAAATATAAAGTCTTTTCTCCTTGTGTACTTTTATGCTTTTTTTCTTATTCTGTGGCATGTTTGGGCAGTCTTTTTGAGCTCCTCAACTACTTGCACTTTCTGAAGGACCACAATTGACTCAAAAATGTGTACTGTTGTCTCTCACCCTCATGCTGAACCCTTTCACTTATACTAATAAGTAAGAACATAAAATATTCTATTAGGAAATTCATTAGCAGAATAGTCTCCCGAGTCCTGGTCTCTGAAATAGTATACTGATACTTCTAAGGAAAATATTGGCAGGCCTAATTCTTGGAATCCTTCATTCTTTCCATAATCTTTTTTTTTTATTCTGCTTTATCAAAATACACCAATCCTTTTCAGAGCCATATTCCAGTAATGGATTTTTCTCTACAAAATCTCACAGAAACCTGGGAGGTCAAATTTGTCTCCTTGAATTAGAATTTCTAATTCATATTGCTTATTGACCTTTGTGCATTTCTGAATTGATAGCTAAATAAATGAATCTATTCTTTCTTTTAAAAATATAATTTAATTTTCCTCAAAAATTTTTAATATTCTTTTTAAAGTTTTGAGTTAGAATTCTACTTCTCTCTATGTCTTAACTGCCCATTCTCTAAGACAGTAAGCAATCTGAGAGTTTATACATATGTAATCATACTTTTACTCTTTCTCAAAACTGTGAACTTCTGAATATTTTAATTACTACTCTTCCTATTTTATGGCAACTTGTTATTCTATCTATCTTTGTGGATAGACATATAAGTATACTTTTTCTCTTCATTTTGATTTTCCTCTGAGGATAATATTAGTACCTTTGAGGTTCAGGGATGTAGGTTGACTCCGTCTAATGAACATTTGTCTGAGAACTAAAACAGCCAAAAATCGGAAATGAAAATTTCATTAGGTAAGATGTTCTCTAATTTTTTCTTCCTTTCGGATTTTTGATCTTGAATGTGATATCAAACATTTGATAGTTTACAAAGCACTTTCATATACAATATTTATTTTGATGTACTAAAAAAAAGTTAGGTGATCAGAACCAATTTTCCAATTCCCATTTCAGAAATGAAGAAATTGAGAAAGATATTAAGTACTTTGGCTAAGGGCACATAGCTCATAAGTGGTGGACTAAAAACAAAAATTCTGCCCTCCTTATTCCATATCCAGCATTTTTTAAGCTAGAAAAAAATCTTAAGGATATAGGATGTGTTCAACCAAAAATGTAGAAATGCTAGGAATAGAGGCTAAAGGAAAAAATAAAGATCAACATTGTTTATAATCACTAAAACCAGAGAGATCCAGTAAGGTAGGAACCTTGAGACTGATCAATCAAAATTTATTTTGATTGACACATAATAGGTGAGTCATCACTGTGCGAAGTATTGAGCATACAAAATGAGGCAAAAGACAATTTTTGATTTCAGAGATCATACAAAGTAATGGAAAAGGCAAGTAAATAAATATATACAAACACACCATATACAATATTAACAGCATTTAATATAATAATAATTAAGTTCATAAATATTAATGAGGATTAATAAATCATTAACAGAGGGAAGGGACTAGAATTAAGATGAGTTGGAAATGACTCAAGTAAAAGATAGGTTTTTTTTTAAAATTGGGACTTAAAAGGAACCAGTATATGGAGTTTAATAAAGAAAACATTTCAGACAGGAAAGACAGCCCAAGAAAATGCCTATAGCTAAGAAATGGTGTCTTGTTAACAGAACAGCAAAAAGGTATGTAGTAGCAAGTAAGGTATAAGAAGAATGAAAAAGTAGAGAGTGACTATGTTATGAAGGGATTTGAATGTCAGATGGAGAATTTGTATGTGATCCTAGAGATAATAAGGAGCCAATGGCATTCAATGGGGGAAGGGTGACAGAGTGAAACATCTACTTTAGGGAAAAATCATTGTCTGAATAGAGCATGGATTTAAGTAGGGAGAGAATGAGGAATCCATTATTTTTGCCTCCCATTATTTTTCCCAGAAATGCCAGTATACTATTCCAAGTACCAGGAGCCAGGCCTATCATTGAGAGGAAGATGTTCTGGTACTGAGTTTTCTAAGGGCATTTTTTATGTCTTTATTCCTTAGTGTATAGATGAAAGGATTTAACATGGGAGTCACCACAGAGTACATTGCTGAAGCAACTGTGCTCTTCCAGGAAGAGTGGCTAGTGAAGGAGCTCAAATGTACTCCAAGCCCTGTGCCATAGAATAATGAAACAACAGAGAGGTGAGATCCACAGGTAGAAAAGGCTTTATACTTACCTTGAGCAGATGGTATTTTCAAAATAGAAGAACAGATCTGAGTATAAGAGAAAAGGATCCCTGTGAGAGGAAGCATACCTAGCACCCCAGTGACAAGATAAAGCAAGGCATAGTTGAGGAGAGTGTCAGAACAAGAAATTTTCAGAATCTCAGCAAGATCACAAAAGAAGTGCTCAATTACATGGTTTGTACAAAAGGAGAGACATGTTACAAACAGACTGTGAAGAAGGGAGTTTAAAAAGCTTACTACCCAGGAGACCAGCACCAGCAAGCCACATAGCCGAGGGCTCATAATGGCTCCATAACGTAGAGGGTGACAGATAGCCACAAAACGGTCATAGGCCATTGAAGTTAGGAGAAAATTGTCCAAAGCAATAAAAAACATAAAGAGGAACATCTGGGCAAGACAAGCAGTATAGGAGATGGCCTTGTTTTCTGTCAAGATGCTCACCAACATCTTGGGTACTGTAGTAGATACCACACAGATATCTACAATGGACAGATTGGAAAGGAAGAAGTACATAGGGGTGTGTAGGTGAGAGTCAGAGACAATAGCTAAAATTATGAGCAGGTTTCCAACCACTGTGACCAAATACATGCCCAAGAACAGACCAAAAAGGGGGCCCTGCTGATACGGTTTCTCAGAAAATCCCAAGAGGATAAAGTCAGTGAATTGTGTTCGATTTCCTGGTATCATGGGGCTGACTTTTCTGCAGGGAAAGAAATGAGAGGAACATGATATGAAAATACAGTTATCTTTATATATGAAATGGAAAGAACTCTGATTCTGACAAGACTCCAACTTAGAATTTTTCAGTTCTATCCCTTTCTCTGCTTATTTCCTTTGTGATCTTGGACAAGTCATTATTTTCACTTTCTATTTCATTGCAAGATGAAAGACTTAGACCAAATGATCCCTAAGACTCCTTCCATTTCAGATAGTCTTTAAATTAGAAAAAATCACATTTAGGAAATGAACATTTTATGAATATGATTTCAAATTTGCTAAAACCATCAATGACCACTGAGCACCAAATAGAGAAAGTGATACTATCTTGCAGTTGTTAATAATCAAAGACTATGAACAGACAGTTTTCTGTTAAATAAGTAAAACCAATTTATAATCATATAAAAAAGACTCTAGGTCATCATTGATTGGAGAAATGCAAATTAGTGCATCTTGGAGATATCACATATCAGATTGGCTAAAATGATTGAAGACGAAAGTGACAAATTTTGAAGGGGATGTAGAAAATGGAACATTTAATTTGCTGTTGGTAGAACTGTGATTACCCATCATTTTGGTAAGTAATCTGGAATTATGCACAGATAGTGATTAAATTGTTATTGAATTATCCATATCCTTTGACCTAGCAATACCACTGCTAGGTCTGTTTTGAAAGATAATTAGGGATTCATGATCTAGACATAAAGAATAATATTATAAATAAATTAGGAGAACAAGGGATAGTCTATCTCTCAGATCTGTGGAGGAAGATGGAATTTATGGACAAAGAAGAAGTGGAGAACACATTATGAAATGCAAAATGGATAATTTGGATTATATTAAATTTAAAAGATTTTGTAGAAACACAACCAATGCAGCCAATATTAGAAAGGAAGCAGAAAACTGGGAAAAAATTTACAGCCAATATTTCTGATAAAGGCCTCATTTCTAAAATATATAGACAATTGACTCAAATTTATAAGAATACAAGCCATTGAAAGGATATGAATAGACAATTTTCAGATGAAGAAATTAAAGCCATTTATAGTCATTTGAAAAAATGCTCTAAATATCTATTGATAAGGAAACTGCAAATTAAGACAACTCTGAAATACCACTTCACACTTCTCAGATTAGCTAAAATGACAGGAAAAAATAATGGAAAACTGTAGATTGTTGGTAGAGTTGTCAACTGATCCAACCATTCTGGAGAAAAATTTGGAACTATGCCCAAATGTTTAAAAAGCTGTGCTCACCCTTTGATTCAGCAGTGTCTCCACTGTTTCTGTATCCCAAAGAGATCATGAAAAAGGAAAAAGAACCCACAGGTGGAAAAATGTGTTGTAGCAGCCAGTGTTTAGAAGAATTGCATGTGTTTAACCTATATTGAATTACTTACTATCTGAGAGATAGGAAGGGAGGGAGGGAGTAAAATTTGAAACAAAAGTTTTACAAGGTTGAATACTGAAAACTATCTTTGCATGCATTTTGAAAAATAAAAAGCTATTATTAGAAAGGAAGGAAGGAAGATAATTAGGAGAAAGGAAAAAAATTATGGTTCAAAATAGCAGTGAATGCCTACCAATTGGAAAATGACTGAAAATGTTCTGGTATATGATCACAATTTAATTCCACACTGCTATAAGCAATCATGACCTCAATGATCTTAGAAAAACATGGATAGACTTGCACAAAATAATGAGGAATGAAATGAGCAGAACCAAGAAACCATTACACAGATATACATGCATATATATATATATATATAATTTTAGAAAATAAAAGTGAATATTGTGTATCTAATTTATATTTTAATGTATTTAACATCTACTGGTCATTCTGCCATCTGGGGGAGAGGGTGGGGGGTAAGAGGTGAAAAATTGGAACAAGAGGTTTGGCAATTGTTAATGCTGTAAAGTTACCCATGCATATAACCTGTAAATAAAAAGGCTATTAAATAAAAAAAAAAAAAAAGAAAATAAAAGTGAAGCAGAAATCCAGAAAACTGAAGCATGCCCTTACTACTATGCCACATTCCTATCCTATGATCTGTTTCATGAACTCATGTAAATCATCTTTCTGTCTTATCAACTTTTATTGCATATAATGACAAAATTTTTTCTATTTATAGATTCATGGATTTTATGCCAGTGCTCTCCACTTTTATTATTGACTCTGGCAACTGGATTTCCTCACTAGTATATCTCATAATCCATAGTGATATGCCCCCCCATTTTACATATGTATAAAGGCACGCATACACATACACACATACAACAATATTGTTCTAAGAACAACTCTGAATGACTATTATTTTGATAATTATACATACCTAGATTAACTGCAAAGGACATATGAAGGATGATGCTATCTGCATCAAGAGAAAGAACTGATAAATATAAGTGTATATATATATATAGAGAGAGAGAAAATTATTTTACATATTTATTTGCATCAAAAACATATTTGCATGAATATTTGCATCTAATGGTAGCTATCTTTGAGGTATGGGAGTGAGGAGAAAAAAAAAGAAGGAAAAGAGTTATATAATAACTGTATTATATATTTTAAAAGAAAAACAAATTCTACTCAATAGATTTACAAATGCATGTATAGCTTTGTCTATTCTACTATGTTATTGAAATTCTTATTTCTTAAGTTTGGAATAAAATAAATAAAACACATTTTTAAAAGGGGCAGAAAAAAATGTGCTTAGGCATTAAACAAAGAAAGAGATGGGTAGGGCAAGTCCACTCCTGTAGCTAACAACAGATAGAAAGGAAAATGACCTATCATGACAGAAGGGTTTGGACTGTTTATTTTTTAACTGAAATCATAAAATCACATAGAAAAGGAAGGGAGCTCATAGGACACATAGTATAAAACAGTATGACCAGAAAAATTTCATTCTAAAATATACCTGGAAAGTGGACATTTCAACTTTCCTTGAAGACCTCTATAGAAGAAGACCTCTCAGCTTCTTGATGCAATCTATTTCACTCTGGGTTTGCTCTCACTTTCCTTTTTATTGAGCCAAAATATGACTGTGTTCAAGTTCTATCCATTGCTCTCCATCTATCTACTTTCTAGGTCCTTGAAAAACAAATCCTATTTCTCTCCCACAAGAAATGTCTCTCAATATTTGAAGACAGTCCACATGTTTTCTCTCCTTTAGGCCACATAACTAGTTCCATCAGATCTTCAACATAAACTATTCACCATTGTGGTTGATCTCCCTTGCTTCCTTTCCAGATTAACTGCATCCTGATACCCAGGACTAGACACAAATTTTCAGTTGAGTTGTTACTATGAGCAAAGATAATGGAATGATCACCTCCATATTCCTATTGAAAGTTATAACTCCTTTAATGAAGGTTAAGGATTTTCGTTGACTCATAGGAAATTTATTGTCTACTAGAAATCCTCAAATCATTTTTAAAGGAATTACAGTCTTGTTTGAGGACTTGTTTGTGGGCTTGTGTATTTTAATTTGTCTTACATGTGGTATAGCTAGTAGTGGGAAAGATTCAAATATTCCAGTATTTGGTGGACCTGTGTTGCTAAGTCTCCCAAGTGATAGCTGAGAGCTATGTATATGAAAGGGCACCTCACTGAGCACTAGACAATAAAACCTTCTAGTTCTACCATATTCTATCACTGACATTCTATATTCTAAAATCCATCCCAGCCGAGTCTATGTTTTAAGTTGCTTTCCTATGATGCATGTGGATTTGAAAAGGAAAAAAAATTAACTGGAGCATGTGACAAATGCTAATAATATTGTGAATGGAAGATGGATGCAGGAAGCAATGGGATTAGTAAACCTTGGAAGGTCTTTCATGGAAAAATGGAGTCAGTTCTACATCTAAGACTTGAGGGTAGAGTTAACCTCAAACAAGGAAAAGGTAACCCTATATGCTCTTTATATTAACTAGTCTTTTAGTCTGAGTAAAAGAGCCAGGATTTCTAGAAGGTTAAAAGCTCTGGGAATTCTAGAATCACTGAACCACAGATTTGAAATGATGGACACCCAATGTATACCTAAATAAAAATTCTTCCTACATGACCCATGGAAAATGTGATATAGTTATTAAAAGCATATATTAAACTCTTCCTACATAGTTAAGTAGGTAACATACATTTATTATACATTTACTATGTGACAGACCCTGTGTAAAATGTTAGGAATATACAAAAACAAGAAGTAATAGGGGTGAGTCAGTAAAACAAAAAGTATCAGTACAAGGGCATGATGAAAGAGCCTGAAGACTCAGAGGCACAGATGGGAAGAGAACAAAGAATGAAGACTTTTGTTTTTTGTTTTTGTTTTTTTCCAACTTCCTTATATTATCCCTAGTTGTGCTGTTTGGGCTCAAAAAAAAAAACCATATATAAACTTTCTCATAACAGTCCTTCAAATGCTCAAAAGCATTTGTCTCCACCTAACATGATGTTGCATATCAACTCTGACCTATTTCTTAAAACTCTTCTATCCTTTTGGGTTCCTTTCCCTATCTCTCTTCCCAAGCCCAATCATTCCCACAATTTCAAAGGCAAATAAATGTAGATAAAACTGACAATTGATCAAAGTCGCTAGTTCACTGTACGGTTGCACCACTAAACAACCTGATACCAAGCAGTTCCTGGATAGGAATAGTTCCTCACAGTAGAATTCAAGATACTGGTGATTTTTCTTAAGTTGATTTTTGTAGCTGTATTCCCAGAGCATACAAAGGAATGGGATTGGGGGTAGAAGGTAGAAAGGAAGGAGACTGGAAGAGATAAATAGAATAGAATCAGAAATAATAAATCAGAATTTCATATCTTCTATTCTAACCCTTATCAGAAGCAGAAAGTGAGAAAGAAAAAAGAATAAATGGACCAGGTAGCTTAGAGATGATAAAATCAATAAAATTACATTAGGGTAATAAATAGCACACAATAGGATGTGAGGTGGAGTCAAAAAGACAACTATTCCATCTGAATTTAAGAAAATCTAAGGAATATGCATTTGTATGTATGTGTATATGTATATATATACATACATATGTATTTATGTATTGCTGTTCTCTTTCATAAATCATATAATGTCTATAAAAGGACAACCAGATATCTCGGTACATTAATGGACTGTACTCCAAATGCTATAAAATCTCGGCTTTTGTCCTTATCATATATTTCTTGCTGACAATTTCCCTAGGAAGTCCATCCCATTTCATGTTTTGACTACCTTCAGATTATTAGAAAAGGTTTCAGCCTCCTTATCAATTATTATCAGGGTAGAAATTCCTTCCATTACCTCCTTTGTCCTTACCCACAGTCTCTGACCTTGTGACTTGTGCACTGAGTAATAAACTTCTTTATGATGCTTTTCAGAAGTCTGTAGAATCACAGGAGTCATCTACATTGTGTATGAAAAGGGCTTTACCAAACCTAGAACCTTTTATCTGGAATTACAGGCATAATCCTTCTCTCTTTACTAGAGGTCTCATTGGTGCATCTGAGACTTACCTCTGGCTAAAGATTATCCATGGTGTTTGGATTACTTTTGGCTGAGATGGATTGAGCCATAATGGGACAATATCTCTGCTAATTTCACAAAACAAAATAAGAATGTATCTTTATGAAACAATTTAAGGTAACTCCAAAAATTCCACAAAGATGATTTCATTTGACTCTCACAAAAAAATCCCACCATGGAGTCAATAATAAATTTTTGATCCTCGTTTTATGAATCATAGCCTAAAAATGAAAATAATTAGAACAAAGTTTATTGACAAGGATCAAATCTCAAGATATCTCAAAGCTCAGGGCTCACCCAACTTTATTTTGCTTTTTCTCCAAATTTTGTCCCATGACCAACTGGAGACTTTCCAGTAGACTCTGAAGTAGATCTGATTTTCTTACTCTATCAACTATATTAGGCTATGATTTCATCTATGTTGACTTTGGGAGAATCTCCTGGAGTTTCTGAGCAACAATACGCTGCTTCTCTTTTCTCTTACTTCCCACTGCTTTTACTCCATTCCCAATGCTTTCTACCTCCCAATTAGTAAATATGAGACAGTTTTGGCTGACTCTATCTATTGGAATGGGGGAGAAGGAAGGAAGATGCTTTGGGTCCCAGAAAAGACTTTCAGGCAGTTGGGTTGATATAGCTGGGAGCTACAAGCAGACTCCCTCCTGGTCTGAGAGAGCTTGTATCTGATCCTTGGAGGTATAGGAAGAATATGTGATATATCTATTGCTTGAGAAGTTCAATCCCCCAAACTCTTCATTAGAAAAATAATATAATTGTATTTCCTATCCCTGAACAGCTGAAGTCCCTAAGGGGCAGTAAACTATGATAGAAATCTTCATAACAATGAGAGTGGTTCACCATTGAATATGAAGTTACCAAACTTGGAGATTTTGAATAGGAACCTCAGAGATTTTGCAGTGCAATTTGAATTCTGTACTATGTTCCCAATAAGGAATCCACTGCTTCTCAAGGCATTCTGTTATTGTAATGTTTTAATTGAAGAAAAATTTTGGTTCTCCCAAGCCAAAATCGACCTTCTTATGGATTTACCTCAGTTTTCCTTGTTCTGTCTTCTGAGGCCAAGCAGAATAAATCATTACTTTTCCACATGAGATAATTTCAAAATCATGAAGACAGTTTTCATGTCCAACTAAACCCTTCTATTCTCCAGGAACAACATTTCAAGTACTTTTAGTTAATATTCGTACATATCATCTTTGTCATTTGCCTTCCCACCCTAACTCATCAATTCCTAACACATTTAGTCCTATTAAATTTCATCTAATGAGTTTGACTCAATGTCAAGAGTTTTTTTTTTTTTTTGTTTATATCTGTATAGTCACACTCAACATGTTTTTGTTTTAGTCATTTTATAAAAGAAAACAGTCCATCCCCCCCGGAAAAAGAAGAAAAATAAAGTTAAAATATGTATTCAGATCTGTATTTATATCCTAACAGTTATTTCTCTGGAATGGAGAGTCCTGAGTCCTTCAGAGTTGTTTAAGATCTTTTTTTATATTTAAAAAATCACTTTAATGTCTCATTCAAAGCTCAACATTGAACATTTAACATTTGCTCAGCTAATCAAACTTGAAGTTTGATTAGCTGAGCAAATGTTAAATTCATTTCAATTTATAAAGTATCCATAATTTTTAGTCATTCCAAGGTCTCATTAGTGGATAAAAAAGTTTTGATTAGAAAGATTTGTGTATGAATTTGTTAGCTTTGCATCTCTGGTCAAGTCATTTAATGTATCTGAGTCACAGTTTCTAAATCAATAAAATGTTGATAATAAACCCTATAGTACATAGTTTTTGTGATGATCAACTAAAATATGTTAAGAGAATTAATGACCTTGATCTTTATATGCATTTTATTGTTATTCTTTCTTCTTATTATTATATGATTTAGTCCAGAGACACCTCTAGATCACAAAATGACACATTCTTGATCCAAATCTGGGGGCTGAATCCCCAAATATCACTTATTTCTTTGAGTAATTATGTCCTAATCTAAAGTTTATTCTCAAGAAAATTTCATAATAAAATTTAGATGGAATTAATTTCTGAAATTTCCCAAATGTGAGCTTCAGGCCCCATACAAAATCTCAAGGTAATTAATTAAAATACTATACGGAGCAGCCTTTACTTCAGTCCACAGAAAATGTAAAAGATGCTAGAATTTCCAGGAGCCTATAAACAGACACTAAAAGCATATTCAAACAACCTTGCCTTGGAGGGCATAAGTCCATGCAGAAAACACTTTAAAATCCACAAGAGTCATAAGCTGTGCTTGGAAGGAAATTCGAAAGTTTGGAAGCCTCCATTGAGAAGCAACCCTCTGAAATTCCTTGGGATTGCACTTTCCCATGAAGTCCTATATAGTCCCCTGTGGTTTGGACACTCTCAGGGAGGAGAGACATTTTGGGAGTTCTTAATCAAGTTGCATCCTCCCCATTTTTCCTGAATAATTTGATTCTCTGTAATTAAGATAGTTGTGGTGGCAAGATCCAAAGCTTTTAATTCTCCTCTCCCTATTGAACTTTAGTCTTTCATCTACAGGGGTCATTCTAGCTATTATTTATTTTCAAAACTGGATTCCATTCATGAACTTTTGTAGACAACCTTCTTTTTTCCCTTAAACTTAAGAATTTATTCTTAAACTAATCCTGGACCAGGATATCTGCCCTCTTTGTCTAGAAAGTGAGATTCTGGATCACACTGCCTAGGAACTCAAACTTTCTTTTCCTCTACACTATAGGTTGAAATCACAGAAATTGTGAAGTATCCTTTCTGGTCATAATGACAAACACATATGTGTTTTTATCATGTGTATTTTTAGGAACTCTATCATTGCCCTGATTTCTTCCTTCTCTTGGACTGAATCAGGCTAATCTTAAGAACTTATTTCTGTTTTGTGCTGAAAAATCTATGGATGAGGGCATGTAATTACTATGGCTCAAAGACAGCCTTTTCCAGTTGCCAAGAGGTTTGAGGCCAGGCTGAGCTCAGACCAAAATTTTATTTTTTTAATTATAAAAAAAATACAAAATATAATCATGTTAATTTTAAATATTAGTGATTCTTACAATCCCCAGCGCAAACCACAAGTTGTCAGTCATAGAAAATAATTTTTAATATATTGTTTTGGGCTTTTTTGTTAGGATTTTATTGTAAATTGTATTTTCCTCAGTATTCTTTTTTCCATTTTATTTTATTTTATTTGTGTTTTAACATTGCCTTTTATTGATGTAAATGACTGATCTTGCTAGTTGTTATTAAGTATCTGAAGGAAGCAAGCCTTTCAAACCATTTGTGCCTTATATATGGCCTGCCTGAAGCTTTTTCTCTATGTACTTGCAAAATACAAGCTCTGGAAACAACTGTCTTCATTTATTAATTGATATTGGTCAAATCACATGAATTCTCAGGGATTTCCTTTCCTTATATTTTATTAAAGCTTTTTATTTTCAAATCATATGCATGGATAATTTTTCAACACTAATCCTTACAAAACCTTGTGTTCCAAATTTTCCTTCCTTTCCCCACCCTTTCTCCTAGATGACAAGTAACCCAATATATGTTAAACATGTTAAAATATATATTAAATGCAATATATGTACACATACTTATATTATTATCTTGTTGCACAAGAAAAATCAGATCAAAAAGGAAAAAAGAGAAAGAAAACGCAAACAACAACAAAAAAAAGTGAAAATGCTATGTTTTACTCCACACTCAGTTCCCACAATTCTCTCTCTGGGTGTAGATGGCTCTCTCTATCACAAGATCATTGTTTTACTCAATATTCTATAGTGATATTGTTCTATACATCTTTTTGTTGTTGTTGTTTTTAGTTTTATCTTTATTATGTGATCTCACAAGAGAAATTTCATATTTTTTTCCTTTATCAGTTTTTGAAAGTAGTATATCTAACATAAATATCAATTGCTCTTTTAAGGATTGATATCATTCACCTGTAAATGTGTTTAGAACAGGGTTTTAGTTTATTTTTAAAATTTTTTTGTTCCTTGTTCTTTTCATTTTAGGAAATTGGGCCATTTAATCTTTAAAATTCTGCTCATTTGTATAAACTACACTGACTTTATGACTCTGGATAAGCCACTTAAACTCTCAAAACTTCAGGCTCTGATCTGTACAATAGGGATATTAATAGTGGGTAATAAGATAATGCCTGTAAAGCATTTTACAAACTTTAACATATCATATAAATATCATCTACAATTAATAGCTCCATGGTTGATATTCCACTTAATTTTTTAATTCTCTGTTTTGCTAGTTTAAACTTGTGTATATTTGGTTTTGGTAATTCTTTTCTTCTCAATTTGTTATTTCAAATTCTTTACTTTTAGTCTCAAATCTTCGTCCTTCTAATATATGATAGATTAATTTAGCTATTTGTCAATCCATTTTTTCCAGAGATTTGGCCTTTAATTTTATCATTCTCTAGCCTACTTCGGCTATCACTCTTCTCTTCACCCTTAAGCACCCCTCTTTTATTTGTCACTCTCTCTTGATGTGAAGTTTTGCTTCTTAGTTTCTTTTCTTTCTTTTCCTTCAAAATGCTTTGGGTAACATTTTACAGATATTTCAGTTCTTTTAATTGATACTTTGTATTTTGTGTTTAGAAGTTCTGGGTATTTTTCTTGTATTATCGCTTTCATTTTTGTATTCAGGGTTTTTTTTCCCCTTAATGTAGTCTTCTGTGAGTTCTTTAAATTGTCTCCATTTATCCTGTCTTTATTTTGAAGATATTTTGCTCATATGAAGAGCATGCTTTCTTTTCATGTTATTGCTTTTTTTTTCTCTTGTTCCAAATTCTCCTTTACTTCAGTATGTTCATATTCCCATTCATTTATTCTTGTTACAATGGATTCTGGTTTTTCTATCTTTCCAATTTTTTTGACTGTGTAATCTATAAATGCTAAGATGACCAGAGTGCAGGCCTAATGTCAGGCCTGGAATCAGGGAAGTTCATCTGTGTTCTAACCTGGTCTCAGACACTTATTAGCTTTGGAACTCTGGGAAAGTCATTTGATTCAGTTCTTCATAGGCAAAACAATCTGGAGAAAGAAATGGCAAAGTACTCCAGTATTTTTTGCCAAGAAAATGCCAAATGTTATTACAAAGAGTTTGTACAAAATGCAAAGAGTATTTTCATTACTAGAAAATAACTGAACAACAAAAATCCATACTTTCTGCTTTCAAAACTCTTTCTCATTTAAGACATTCACAAACATTTTTTCTGTGGTTTTATGTTCATTTCATAATCAGAGACCTCTGCCTCATCAGGTGTTGATTCATTTTCCAACAATGACAAATAACAAAGAAAAAGAATCTTATAGAGTTTTTGTATCTATAATCAAATCTTTTGCTATAAGACTGAGGCAGATTTCTTTTTTTTTAAGTAGTATTTTTGCTTTTATTTTATTTTTTTAATAGCTTTTTATTTACAAATTATATGCATGGGTAATTTTACAGCATTGACAATTGCCAAACCTTTTGTTCCAATTTTTCCCCTCCTTCCCCTCTCCTAGTATAATCCCTTTTTTACCCCTTAGATTTTCACATCAAAGTCAATTTATACCCATTTCCTCTGTCAGTGCATACTTTAAGAGATACTGTTATCACGAGTTGCAGATATCATTTTCCCATGTAAGGATGTAAACAGGGTAATCATATCAAAGAACTTTTTTTCTTTTTTCTGTTTACCTTTTTATGATTCTCTTGCATCTTGTATTTGAATATCAAATTTTCTAGTTTATTCATCAGGAAAGTTTGAAAGTCCCCTATTTCATTGAATATCCATTTCTTCTATACAAAAATTAACCATATTAATATTAACCATATTAGAGCATAAAGACCTCAAAATCAAATGCAGAAAGGCAGGAATAATAAATGCATTTTTTCAGATCATAATGTAATAAAAATTACTTCCAATAAAAGGCCAGGGGAAAATAGACCAAAAATTAATTAAAAACTAAATAACCTAATCCTAAAGAATAAATGGGTGAAACAACAAATCATAGACACAATCAATAATTTCATCCAAGAGAATGACAATAATGAGACAACATACCAAAATTTGTGGGATGCAGCCGAAGTAGTTATTAGAGGAAATTGTATATCTCTAGATGCTTACTTGCATGAAATAAAGATAAGATTAATGAATTGGTCTAGCAACTAAAAAAGCTAGAAAAAAAAACAAATTAACCTCCCAATTAAATACAAAATTTGAAATTCTGAAAATAAAAGGGGAGATTAATAAAATTGAAAGTAAGAAAACTATTGAATTAATAAATAAAACTAAGAGTTGGTTTTATGAAAAAAACAACAAAATAGAAAAACCTTTAGTTAATTTGATTAGAAAAAGGAAAGAGAAAAATAAATTGTTGAGTCTGAAAAATGAAATTCACCAATGAAGAGAAATTTTGAGCAATAATTAGGAATTATTTTGCCAATTGTCAATAAACTTGATAATTTAAGTGAAATGGAGGAATACCTGTAAAAATATAGATTGCCCAGATTAATAGAAGAGGAAACAAATTACTTATATAGTCCCATTTTAGAAAAAATATTAATTATTTATAATCTCATTCTTTATGCCTAGGTCATGAACCCACTTTTTAAAATTTTTTTATTATAATAACTTTTTATTGACAGAAACATGCCAGAATAATTTTTTACAACATTATCCCTTGCACTCACTTCTGTTCTGATTTTTCCCCTCTCTCCCTCCACCCCCTCCCCTAGATGGCAAGCAGTTCTATATATGTTGAATATGTCGCAGTATATCCTAGATACAATATATGTGTGCAGAACCAAACAGTTTTCTTGTTGCACAGGGAGAATTGGATTCAGAAGGTAAAAATAACCCGGGAAGAAATACAAAAATGCAAACAGTTTACATTCATTTCCCAGTGTTCTTTATTTGGGTGTAGCTGCTTCCGTCCATCATTGATCAATTGAAACTGAATTAGATCTCTTTGTCAAAGGAATCCCCTTCCATCAGATTACATCTTCATACAGTATCGTTGTTGAAGTATATAATGATCTCCTGGTTCTGCTCATTTCACTTAGCATCAGTTCATGTAAGTCTCTCCAAGCCTTTCTGTATTCATCCTGCTGGCCATTTCTTACAGAACAATAATATTCCATAAGATTCATATACCACAATTTATCCAACCATTCTCCAATTGATGGGCATCCATTCATTTTCCAGTTTCTAGCCACTACAAAAAGGGCTGCCACAAACATTTTGGCACATACAGCATGAACCCATTTTGACTTTATCTTGGTGTACGGTGTTAAGTGTGGGTCAATGCCTACTTTCTGCCATACTAGTTTCCAATTTTCCCAGAAATTTTTGTCAAACAGTAAGTTCTTATCCCAAAAGCTGGGGTCTCTGGGTTTGTCAAACACTAGATTGCTATAGTTATTGACTGTTTTGTCCTTTGAACCTAACCTATTCCACTGATCAACTAATCTATTCCTTAGCCAATACCAAATGGTTTTGGTAACTGCTGCTTTATAATATAATTTTAGATCTGGTACAGCTAGGCCACCTTCATTTGATTTATAATTTTATAAATAAATTAATTTTAATTAACTAATTTAAATTAATTAATAATTGTATTAATCAATTCCCTAAGAAAAAGTCTCCAGGATCAGATGGGTTCACATGTGAATTTGACCAAACACTTAAAGAACAATTAATTCCAATACTATGCAAATTATTTTTAAAAATAGGGAAAGGAGCCTTACAAAATTCCTTTTATGACACAGATATGGCGCTGATACCTCAACTAAGTAGGATGAAAACAAAGAAAGAAAATTTCCCTAATGAATATTGATACAAAAATCTTAAATAAGATATTAGCAAAGAAATTACAACTAATCAGCAGAATTATATACCATGAGCAAGTAGGATTTATACCAAGAATGCAGGGCTGGTTTAATATTAGGGAAACTATTAGCATAATTGAATATATCAATAACCAAATTAACAAAAATCATCTGATTACCTCAATAGATGCAGAAAAAGCTTTTGATAAAATCCAACACACATTCCTATTAAAAAACATTATGGGAATAAATGACGTTTTCCTTAAAATGATCAGTAGCATTTATCTAAAACCATCAGTAAACATCATATGTAATAGGTACAGACTCAATAAGATCTGGGGTGAAACAAGGTTGCCCACTATCACCACTGCTGTTCAATATTGTATTAGAAATTTTAGCTTTGGCAATAAGAGAAGAAAAAGAGATTAAAGGAATGAAAGTAGGTAATGAGGAAACCAAATTATCACTCTTTACAGATGACATGATGGTATATGTAGAGAACCCTAGGGAATCAACTAAATAACTATTAGAAAACAATCCACAACTTTACCAAAGTTGAAGATACAAAATAAATTCACATAAATCATCAGCACTTTTATATATCATCAAAAAAGTCCAGCAGTAAGAAAAGTAAAGAAAAATTCCATTTAAAATAATAGTCAATAATATGAAATATTTGGGAGTCTATCTGCCAAGTCAAAGTGGGGAACTATATGAACACAACTACAAAACATTTCTACACAAATAAAGTCAGATCTAATCAATTAGAAAAATATCAAGTGCTCTTGGATACGCCAAGCAAATATAATAATAAAGACAATACTACCTAAATTAATTTACTTTTTAAACTCTCAAAAAATTATTTTACAGATCTAGAAAAAGTAATAACAAAGTTCATCTGGAAAAACAAAACATCAAGAATTACAAGGAAATTAATGAAACCAAATGTCAATAAAGGTTGACTAGCTCTGCCAGACCTAAAACTGTATTATGAAGCAATGGTCATCAAAACCATTTGGTACTGGCTAGAAAATGAAGTAGTTGATCAGTGGAATATGTTAGGTTCACAGAACAAAATAGTCAATGAATGTAGTAATCTAGTGTTTGACAAAACAAAAGACCCCAAATTGGGGATTAAAAACTCACTATTTAAAATTGTGGCATATGAATATTATGGAATATTATTGTTCGGTAAGAAATGACCAACAGGATGATTTCAGAAAGGCCTGGAGAGACTTACATGAATTGATGCTGAGTGAAATGATCAGGGCCAGTAGATCATTATATACTTCAACAACACTACTATATGATGATCAATTCTGATGGACATGGCCATCTCCAGCCATGAGAGGAACCAAATCAGTTCCAATAGAGCAGTAATGAATTGAACCAGCTACGCCCAGCGAAAGAACTCTGGGAGATGACTATGAACCACTACATAGAATTCCCAGTCCCTATATTTTTGTCCACCTACATTTTTGATTTCCTTCACAGGCTAATAGTACACTATTTCAAAGTCTGGTTCTTTTTGTACAGCAAAATAACTGTTTGGACATGTATATTTATGTTGTATTTAATTTATACTTTAACATATTTAACATGTATTGGTCAACCTGCCATCTGGGGGAGGGAATGGGGGGAAGGAGGGGAAAAACTGGAATAAAAGGTTTGGCAATTGTCAATGCTGTAAAATTACCTATGCATATAACTTGTAAATAAAAAGCTATAATAAAAAAAAAAAAACTCACTATTTGACGAACACTGCTGGGAAAATTGGAAACTGTGATGGTTTTTCTTGGAAGCAGCTTTAGTATCATTTCAAAGTAATAATCACTTCAAATACAGCCAGCTGGTAAAAATGCAAGCGTTTATTTCTCCTTACAAATTAGCCCGGTTAGTTGAGGCCTATCTCTCTGCCTGGCTCCAAGAGATCTTGTAGCTTTGTCCTTGGCTTCTGTCTCTGCTTTCTTCAGCCTCCAGCCAGCTCCGACTGGTGGCTTCTCAATCTCCAGTCTGTGGCGAGTAGTCTTTTCTTCCAGAGTGTTCTGTCTCAGAGCCCTGTGGATGTTCCGGAGAAATTCTCTTTTTTGCTCCGGAGAAATTCTTTTTGCTCCAAGAGCTTCCTTCATTTATGTGATCTCCCAAAGGTTAACTCCTCCTTCTTGAGGCAGGGATTATGGGTTATCTCCCAGAGTGCTCTCTGGTCCTAAGGAAGGTGTGAATTCAGACTAAGCCAGGCCGGAATTCTCGTGTGAACTCCATTGAGTACTTAGATACTTGAGTTCTCTAAAGGTGTGGACACAAGCATTGTTCAATCAGTTCCACTTAGTATCTTGTTTCAAGTTCTGGCCCAAAATAACTCTTAAGATTAAATTAACTCCAATGTCTTTAACACTTTGTAAAGAAATGTCTTAACACTTTAGTAAAGATTCCAACAGGAAACTAGTATGACAGAAACTAGGCATTGACCCACTCCTAACACCCACTACCAAGATAAGAATCAAATTGTTTTCATGATTTA